>NC_086452.1:406903668-407215316 GCF_028390025.1 Pseudophryne corroboree
ATTTATGTACAGTTTCTTATATAGCGCAGCATATTCCGTTGCACTTTACAGTTGGAAATAACAGTGATAAGACAAACTGGGTAATAACAGACAGACATAGCAGTAGGAAGGACCTGCTCACAAGCTTGCAATCTATAGGGAACTAGGAAAGATACACAAGTATAAGCGAGGATCGGATACTATGATCCAGATTTATCTAGCCTTGGAGAGTGATGAATTGCACATAAAGTACCAACCAACCAGCTCCTAACTGCCATGCCACAGGCATTGTTTGAAAAATGACAGTTAGGAGCTGATTGGTTGGTACTTTATCACTGTGGAATTTATCACTCTCTAAAAGTTGATAAATCTGGGCCTATGTGTTTTACCAGTTTCTAGTTGATTCAAAATCCAAAATAATAAAGTTGTAATAAAATAAAACATAATCCAGTTACAGTTAAAAATAATAAAAAATCCACAGACTTAGTATGCCTGCAATAGTTAGAACAAAACATAACTTAAAAAAAGGAAAAGGAAACCATATGTGGGCTAGAGTTTTTATACTCTTTACAATTATCTTAAATGTCAAAGTCAGCAATATATATATATATATATATATATATATATACACTTCATTGTTTTCTTGCATCATTTTCTTGAAATCTTGTTTATAGTACATTCTGTGGAATGCCCTCCCACGCACAATAAGACTCACCTCTAGTCTCCAAACCTTTAAACGTTCCCTGAAAACCCACCTCTTCAGACAAGCTAATCAAATTCCGGAACCACCCACATAACCTTCAATGCCTCCCTATCTAAATACATCTCCTTTTTACAGTCCACACGTAACCTCACATATTTTATCTTTCTTCACTTTCACACCATCCTGACCCTTGGCCAACATTGCTGTTTGACCATATCATACAGCACATTAAGAACCATTGCAATCTGATGGACCATTATGCAATAGGTAGCATCTATCCTTGTCTATCAATGCCTATTTCCCTATAGATTGTAATCTTGCGAGCAGGGGGCCTAATTCAGACCTGATCGCACCTCTGAGAATTTGCAGAGATTTGTGATTGGATTGTAAATTGTTAATTGCAAATGCCGGTCAGCTGCAAATCCGTTTGCAACTCATTCACCTTCAAATGATTTTTCCAATCTGTGCAGTCTGTGCGTAGCCCAGGACCTACTCCTACAGTGCGATAGAAACAGGCTGATCGGAGCCGGAGCTGACGTCACGCACCCGCCCTGAAAAGCTTGGGAACACCTGGATTTTTCCTGACACTCCCAGAAAATGGCCAGTTACCACCTCCAAACGTCCGCTTCCTGTCAATCAACCTCCATTCGCCTAGCGATAAATGAAGATGCAGGATTTTTTCGCAGTTTGGCCTTGCGCCTGCGCATTTTGATCCATACGCATGTGCAGTCGTTCAATGATCAACCACTGTGCGATTTTGCACAACAGCAATCAGGTCTGAATTAGGCCCTGGGCCTTACTACCTCTATGCCTGTCTGTTTTTACCCAGTTATGTTCTATTTCTGTATTTCAACTGTAAAGCACAATGGAAAATGCTGCACTATATAAGAAACTGTTGGTAAACAATAATAAATAAATGCATTGGTTTTATACATAGTGGTACCTAAACTTTTTATTTATAACAATTACAGATGGGTCCACATTTATCTTAACTTCTTTGCTGCGCCTAGACACACCATGGTTTATTAACATAAACCATTTCATCTATTGTTCTCAGCTGTAATACAATACAGAGAACAATACATTAGGGGATTAAATCATTACAGCAGGGGATTAAGGGGGTCATTCCGAGTTGTTCGCTCGCTAGCTGCTTTTAGCAGCATTGCAAGTGCTAGGCCGCCGCCCTCTGTGAGTTTATCTTAGCTTAGCAGAATAGCGAACGAAAGAGTAGCAGAATTGCTACTGAATATTTTCTTGCAGTTTCTGAGTAGCTCCAGACCTACTCCTAGATTGCGATCAGCTCGGTCCGTTTAGTTCCTGGTTTGACGTCACAAACACGCCCTGCGTTCGGCCAGCCACTCCCCCGTTTCTCCAGACACTCCCGCATTTTTACCTGACATGCCTGCGTTTTTTAACACACTCCTGGAAAACGCTCAGTTACCACCCAGAAACGCCCACTTCCTATCAATCACTCACCGATCAGCAGTGCGACTGAAAAGCGCTGCACGAACAACAGGAAAACTGCTAAGTTTTTAGTTAAATAACTAAGCGCATGCGCCCTGCGTACCATGCGCATGCGCATTTAGCAACAAATCGCAGCATAGCAAAAATCCGCAACGAGCGAACAACTCGGAATGACTACCAAAGTCTGACTGCGCTGGCTCAATTAATCCTATTAAAAGGCCAAGATAAACATGGACCCATCGGTATATTTATTCCAGGCGTTTTGGATTGAAACATCGTAGGTACAAATAATATAAATGGGCTGCCAGGAGGTACCCAGGTGAAAAACGATTGAGAACCACTGTTCTATAATGTCAAGATGGGAATTTAACCTTTAAAAGTACTAAGAAGGCATATCTGCACCAAACAATATGAGCCA
The DNA here is from genome assembly GCF_028390025.1 of Pseudophryne corroboree. NCBI lineage: Eukaryota > Metazoa > Chordata > Amphibia > Anura > Myobatrachidae > Pseudophryne > Pseudophryne corroboree. Next base: position 406,906,233 of record NC_086452.1, read on the forward strand.
ATCACAAATTTGCATTTACTATCATTCTTCTCACTTTAGAGAAACTAATTCCTGATTGGTTGCAGTGGTGTGTCCAGGGAAAAAATATTGGCCTTCCTGGTGCTGCCAGTGGGAGATGACTGTTAGTGCTACCTAATATGGGGGCTAATTCAGGTCAGATCGTAAATCGCAATCCAGACGGAATTTTTGCAGGGGTTCCGCGGGCGCATGCGCAGCAGGCCCTACTGCGCATGAGACCACATTTTCTGCAGGGAAGCGCAGAAAATGATTGACAGGCAGAGGCGGTCACGGGGCGGGAGGAGGGCAGCAACGCTCCATTTTCAGGGAGGAAACAGAGCGTTGCAGGGGAAGGAGCAACCCAAACGGTTGGCTGTGCGGCGCGAATGGGGGCGTGTCAGGGGCACGGTTGTGGCGGCTGCGTGACATCACACATCCGCGACAGGTAAGATGGCGCTGGGACTCCTGCGGCCGCAGCTAAGCTGCGCCAGCAGGAGTCAACCTTAGTTTCTGCTGACAAGCAGAAATTGCGAGGCGATCGCAATTCCTGCTTGAAGAAGGGGGGGGGGCGCCGGTCAGCATGCTGGGCAACCTTGCCCAGCGCTGGGCGGCCGCCAGCATGCATGCAAAAGAATAGCAAATTCTGCTGATTAACAGAATTTGCTATCCTTACTGAATTGGCCCCATGGTGCCAATCACAGGCTATAACAAGATGGTGGATGCAAATGCCTAAGGGTCAGTATGAGTAGAAAATAGGAGGCGCAAGGGTGATACACGCAGGGGAACTGAGTGGGGGGCTGAGTACTAATTACACGGGCTGCTGCTTGATGCGAGGAGAAAAATGGTAAAGAAAATCGCAGGAGGATCAAAGACAGAGCACTTGTTGACAACAAAGAATGAAAAGGGAGCATATATAGAATCCCCAATGGTCTGATATCAAGAGACTCGGAAGAGACATCAGGGTCCTACGTTTTTTACCCTTTGCTTCCTTTCACTACAAAACTTGGCTACACCATTGATTGGTTGCTATAGGCTTAACGCAGATTTACGTATTTGACTACTTAGTAAATAACCATCTAATTTTATTCTTTACTTAGTGCACTCTCATCAGCAGATGTTTCTTAATCTATTAATTTGCTTAGTCTAAGTATATTATATTTATGTAACACCTGTTGTATAGGGCAGAGTCAGATGTCCACACTTTACAGCATGTACACTGGTGATGGCAAATAATAACCACTTAAAATAGATGCACTATGCTGTTTTGTAATCTCTCTAGTGAATCCAACTCAGATTGTCGTGACAGGAGATGTTGTACTATACAGGGGAATGTCACAAGTCATTTAGAGCTGCCATATTATAAAGCTTCCACAGAGAACATGGCAGTAAAGGGAAAAAATCGTCCGTGAGGTCACTTTGTGTTTCCAGAAGACAATTTATACAGCCAGAGGCTAAGCTATTTTTAAGCGTTAGAAGGAAATGTTTAAAGGGAATGACCAGGATAATGTGCAGTCACTGTAAATGACCAGGATAATGTGCAGCAGCAGGACATAACTAGACCGAAACCACATTTATAAAGTTGCCCTGCACTTTGCCATGTTGCTCCTCACGTTCCTCTCCTCATTGCGGGGCATATTTATTACTGATGATTTGCAGACAATTCTGCAGGAAAAGCTGTTTTGAGAAGATAGTGATATACAGTACAGAAAATTTAGTATTCCCTAAATTTTAAAGGGGATACCTCAACAGCCCACCAATAGGGACTGCTCTAAAATGAAATACACAAAGCTATAGAAAGCATCATTTTCAGGAGCTTGTCCCCGATAGCTGGCACAATCTTTAAAATGGACTACATTCATGCATATTTTTCTGAAGAGGGATTCTTGGGGTTAGGGAATCCAGTCCCGGAATCAGGATTGACGGGATCCCAAGATTTTCAATAAAGGGATTGGAGTCTCCAATCCCGGGATTTCGGGATTAATTTTCACATGCACATTTTCGTTTTTATGCTGAGCAGTGCTGAACACCAGCAGCACTCAGCTCGGATGCTGCGCAGCTGCTGTATACTTGGAATTCCTCTCTAGTAATGACCACTTGCACATGCGCGGTAAGGATGCTTCTGCCATGATGAAGGAGTGCAAAAGGTCAGTGTCTATGCCAACCTACCACTGAAACCATTTGGCACCCTACAACATTTTCAGGCAAAAACGATTGATTAGGCACCTTGCCATGCAATTGTGAAAAGTAAGCAATGCCAGTCAAAGCAGAAGACTTAAACCATTCTTGAAGGTCATGATTCCAAACAAAAGAGAACAAGCACTGCTGAACCTCAATAACTAATTGTACGAACCTTGCATGGATATTATCCCACTCATAAAAAGCTGACCTCTAGGTCCTCAACGTGACCGAAGGCCACACTATTCCCAACATGCCTGTTGGTGCCAGTCTCATAATCGGCCAGGTATAAGGATGTCAGCTCCTGGTGCAAGCACTCTTAATTTATCCCAATAACCATGGGACAAGGCGTCTGCAATGTCATTGCCCAGTAGAGGTTTGGCCCTAAACATAATATTCTCTTGGAAATCCCTAAAAATGTGCCGCTTACAGGTTATCACAGTAAACAATTGGTGTAACTTAGATGGATTCAATGAAACATCATCAGCTTGCAACTTTTACAGGAGTTTAGTACCTGTAATTCTAGGAGCTCCAAACAGAAGCATATGCAACTTTTTGCCGACCAACTATCATATAACACATTTCATGTCAATTCACTCATTACAAATCCTTACTGTGCTTTGGCAGCTTTGAAATGTCCCTTCCGATCCTCAGCCTCCTTGTTACAGGGAAAAGCAATTTCAAGTTGCCTGAAGAAAAGATGTGCACTATGAAAATACTCTAGTGACTACCATCAATGGTACAAACCATCAAAGGTTTGGCTCGATGGTTTACTGCTATAAATGGAAAGTACTAATAGTTCCAATAGAATATATATGTAATCCCGCCGGGCGGGATGCCGGCTGTCAGTATCCCAACAGCGGTATCCCGCCCGCCGCGCTGCGGGCTCAGTGGCTCGCTGCGCTCACCACAGAATCTATTCTGACTCTATGGGGGTCATGGAAACCCACAAGTGGGAATAGACCCTGTGAGACCGTATTCCGGCTGTTCGCATTGTCGGCTGTCAGGATTCCGGCGTCGGTATCCTTCCAATACTGACTGAGTGTGAACCATTCGATAGCCATTGCTACTGCAAAGCACAAAATGAGAACGTAAGGGAAAATTATCCCCATTTTTGTTGCATTATTATAATATACATTACAACCCTGTGAACACAAAAAAAAGTATCTTAATGTGTATCTCTCAGATAAAATGATAATGATATATTGAAGTCATTGTAGCATTATTTCTACTAATTGTGTATGTTAGACAATACAATAGTTCTTTGTGACACTTAAATTCAAGTACACACAAAAAGATGCATGTATTAAATCTAAGGTAGCGATATTGCTACTTCAACACCTAAGAGTCAATTAAAATTTATCTTTGCCGTCCGCTTCACAAGTTTTGCTTCTGCAAGTGGCATAATAATATTACTCTTGATACAAATTTGACATGAATGTGATAATTATAAAAGAGACACACTAGTGCGTGATCATTATGGAATTGGTTCAGTGAATCTAATTTAAAAAATTACAAAAAAATGAATGTCTAATAACAAAATTATGAAATTAATGGTTTTAGAGGGGATCTGATGTTCTTCACAGATTTAAATTCATTTTACTACAGTATTTAGAAATAACTGCAGTAGTTTTATATGGTAGAGATAAGTAGACTTCAGAAACAAATAGCATAAGTGTATATATATATATATATATATATATATATATATATACGAGAATTCCACGTGGTGGAGGGTGCACTCTCACTGTGTATAAAGTCCACACATTTTTTCAATAGAAAATTTTTATTGTAGCCTCAAAGGTTTCGACGTTTCGATCCGAAAACCAGGATCTTTTTCAAGAAGGGCCATACATGAATCATCAAATCCAATCATAATATAATGAAGCTGTGATTATATGGACATTCTCTACACCTGGTATACAGCAGTTCAGACATGCAGCCCCATTGGAATGTGCTGATAGAAGTGAGGAGGTGTGGGCCTTGCATGCATTTTAAGACCAGTGGTGAACACAGGGTGTTATTGTATTCCTCCTTGTAGTCTCACTACTCTGCCACCTGTTTTTGGTATATGAGTTCCTTTTTTCTAAATCTGGTATTATCTAGTAGTTTATGTTGATACAAGCATTGTCGCTAATATTGTTATATATTGGGACCTGGGAGGCTCAGTCATGTTTATGTTCTATTTTTTCTAGATATACTTTTAATTATTCGGCTTCATTATATTATGATTGGATTTGATGATTCATGTATGGCCCTTCTTGAAAAAGATCCTGGTTTTTGGATCGAAACGTCGAAACCTTTGAGGCTACAATAAAAAATTTCTATTGAAGAAATGTGTGGACTTTATACACGGTAAGAGTGCACCCTCCACCACGTGGAATTCTCGTCTACATTTGCGGACATTTCGTCTGTCGGGAGCACCCACCACTAGGAACTTTGATGAGAGTGCAGAACCCTCTTGTTTTTATATATATATATATATATATATATATAGACAAAACAGATACTCTCCCTTTTGCGCTATTAAACAGAAAGTGAGAAAGGATTGGGTTTGGGCTGCCAAATTCCACTAAGTCCCTTGTTAGGAGGGACTAAAAAGATACAAATATGTGCCAGTAGAGGAATGGGCGCACTTGGGTTGTTTTTCCACCCAATATTCAATGGGGAAAAACAGCAGTCTCCCTAAGATATTTACTCCTAATTCGTGAGCATAAAACCACATTTAACATGTTCCATGTAAAAATTTATTACAACATAAAAGCAATGATACAAAACGGTATAGTATCTCTTCTTGCAGATAACACCATATAGTACAGAGGACCAGTTGAAATAACTTTGATGGATTCCTCCTTCTCCTTTGACAATTCGGAGACTTGATGTTTATGAACAAATAACCCGACGCGTTTCGTCTTACTCTAAGACTCTGAGACTTCATCAGGGGTATGTCTCTAGTGCTTGATAAATACTGTTAGTGCCTCAATGAAATGGCAATTACGTATTCTGGATACTTGGAAAAAACCACACCGGTGGGGTACACAGGTGAAAGTTAGATTAAGCCTTATGGTTAAGTGCTTGAATAACAAGTTCAAACGCATAGGCCTGAACGCAAGTTCATATAGGTATGCGACCTTATGATTCAGGGATTTGGATAACAAGTTCAAATACACAGGTCTACCACAATTTCATATGCGTGTGTAACCTTACCAGTAGCTACAATAGCTTCAAGTCACAACCAGTGTTATCAATTTATTTGTTCACGAATTAGGAGTAAATATCTTAGGGAGACTGCTGTTTTTCCCCATTGAATATTGGGTGGAAAAACAAACCAAGTGCGCCCATTCCTCTACTGGCACATATATATATATATATATATATATATAGCAGCAACAAACGGGTGGCACTCCTCAGGAATTGATCAAATAACGTTGGCAGCAGACAGCTAAATTTGCATCAACTTTCAGACGCTCTTTATTGGCGCCTTTCGTCAGGCCGAAAGGCACCAATTTAGAGCGTCTGAAACGTTGATCAATTCCTGAGGAGTGCCACCCGTTTGTTGCTGCTGTCTTCAGCCCCTCACAGGTCGTTGGGAGGGCACCCAGGTGCTATATTTCTTATTGTGGAGTGCCGGTCAAAAATGCGTTTTTATATATATATATATATATATATATATATATATATATAAAACATACATAATGATAGATAGATAGATAGATAGATAGATAGATAGATAGATAGATAGATAGATAGATAGATAGATAGATAGATAATCGTAGAATACAGGTTGAGTATCCCTTATCCAAAATGCATGGGACCAGAGGTATTTTGGATATGGGATTTTTCCGTATTTTGGAATAATTGCATACCATAATGAGATATCATGGTGATGGGACCTAAATTTAAGCACAGAATGCATTTATGTTTCATATACACCTTATACACACAGCCTGAAGGTCATTTTAGACAATATTATTTGTAACTTTGTGCATTAATCAAAGTGTGTCTACATTCACACAATTCATTTATGTTTCATATACACCTTATACACACAGCCTGAAGGTCATTTAATACAATAACTTTAATAACTTTGTGTATTAAACAAAGTTTGTGTACATTGAGCCATCAAAAAACAAAGTTTTCACTATCTCACTCTCAGTCAAAAAGTCCGTATTTCGGAATATTCCGTATTTCGGAATATTTGGATATGGGATACTCAACCTGTATTAGCAATTGCATCATTTTTGAGAAATTGTAGCCCTTTATCAAAACTTAGATTTACAGTACTGTTGCATTTCTGGCACACAGTCTACCTGTTTTGGGCAATCAGAGTGACAATTGTTATAATTTCCCCTGTTCTTATTACAGTCCTTAACCACAAGCTTCTTGAATCATCTCTGATAGGTTAGACAGCCTGAAAAGCCTCCAAGAACTGAGATCTAAGCTTTTTTCATTGGACATTTATTGGGGCCTTAGGCATAGGCAAACTAGACAAATGCCTAGGGCATTTGGTATGCTTAGGGGCACCAGCAGCTTCTACTAATTAAAATGATATGTGGCATGCCTATATTCTGTGTGTGACTGCGGCTGTATCTGCATATGAAATGCTACGTTGCAGTGTATTCCTGGAAATCATTTCGTATGCAGATGCAGCCGCAGTCGCACACAGAATATAGGCATGCTGCATATCATTTTAATCAGCAGAAGCTGCTTGTGCATCCTAGCCACATAGTAATGCAAATAATATGATGCATTTTCATAAACAAAAGGCACCCGACATTAGCAGAGTTGCCAGCTGACTCATGCCAGGCATCTCCTGCAGAACTAGCAGCGGTGCTAGGGGGCATGAGCCAAAATCTTGCCTAGGGCATCATATTGGTTAGGGACGGCTCTGCACTAACCCTAACCAAGATGTCAAAATTCTGGTGTTAATTTTTTGAATATCAACATTGTGAACGTTGACTTAGTAACTGCATACCCAATGTCTTACTACTTTGGTCAAACTGTCCAAACTGTACATCAAGACCTGTACGTATATGACTGGCCTTAATCATGTTCAGAGTATTCAACATAATAACTGTTTGCTCCTATTGTAAAAACAATATTTTGTACTTTCTATGGTCATGTACCCACAGATGGATGTACAACTTAAAAGCCCTTTGTAGACCATGCTTTCAGTTTATTGTGGTCTTTATAGATAAACCCATGTATTATCGCACTAAGGCCCTCATTCCGAGTTGTTCGCTCATTGCCGAGTGTCGCTATATTGCGATTAGTCGCTTACTGCGCATGCGCAAGGTTCGCAGAGCGCATGCGCTTAGTTATTTTACACAAAAGTTAGGTATTTTACTCATGACATAACGAGGATTTTTCATCGTTCTGGTGATCGGAGTGTGATTGACAGGATGTGGGTGTTTCTGGGCGGAAACTGGCCGTTTTATGGGTGTGTGCGGAAAAACGCTGCCGTTTCTGGGAAAAACGCGGGAGTGGCTGGAGAAACGGGGTAGTGTCTGGGCGAACGCTGGGTGTGTTTGTGACGTCAAACCAGGAACGAAACTGACTGAACTGATCGCAGTGGCAGAGTAAGTCTGGAGCTACTCAGAAACTGCTCAGAAATTTCTATTCGCAATTATGCGAATCTTTCGTTCGCAATTCTGCAAAGCTAAGATTCCCTTCCAGTAGGCGGCGGCTTAGCGTGTGCAATGCTGCTAAAAGCAGCTAGCGAGTGAACAACTCGGAATGAGGGCCTTACTGCCTACCATCCATTGATAATAATAGTGTCAGCCATGTATAAATGTAGTGTTGTCCCAGAAACGCAACATTAACAAACAGAAGAAGCCAATCATGGTATAATATTTGGTATCCGGATGATAGATCAACAGATAAAAGGTCAACAAGCAATAGGTCGACACCATATGGTCGACATGCATATGGTCGCCGTGTTTAAATGGTCGACACAACATATAATCCCATTATTTTTGGGGATTATTTTTTGACTTTTTCATACTTTACCATCCACGTGCACTACAATTCAAATCCGTAAACCTGTGCCGAACCTGGCCCGAAGCATGGGAATGTGGTTTGGGGTTCCACATGCTGGAAGGGTGATTTTGACACCAAAATAACATCAAAAACTCATGATGACCTTTTCATGTGTAAACCATTTCCGTGCTGACCGGCCGACCCTGACGACCTTCTCGCCACGTTGACCTTGCGTACGTCGACCCTTTGATCCATAACCATAATATTTGGTCCACCGTTTCTGTGTTTTAATTCCATTGATTGCAGCATAGGCCACACACCAGAAGAGCTTATTCAACCGCCAGTGAGTAGAATATGTGCTTTTGCCCTGGTAATAACAACAGAACCGCCTCCTAAGTAAATGAATCCATCATTAGTTCAGCCGTTTCATTAAAGCACAACGGACTTCAGTTCAGGTTCTAAGTATCTAGCAAGCAATTTTGGTTTGTTTGCAGAAAGAAGAAGCTAAAAATTAATACGGCAAGTCACAGACAAGGGTTCACTGAATTAATCTTGCGCAGGGTTTTATGGTATTTTAAAAAATGAATCCTTCATTTAAAAAAAGATATGTACATTGTTTTGCCTTCAGGGAAGGAAAACACATTTTTATCAGCAAAACGAATAATTAATAAACAAAACCCTGTAAAGTGTTTCACAATTAGAATGCATTCTTCATGTTTACAGTAAATCCCTGTTAAGTAATTACTGCAGGAACCTCACATATCAAGCCTGGGACTTTACAGCCTAAATGAAGAAGAGCGGTAGATGGCTGTGAGATTGCTTATCTTAATTAGGCATGCTGATCATCTCTACATAATATGTAACTTTTAAGTGTTTCCCATTTCTGAATTGCTGGAGGACATTAATGCCATGGCTACAGGTAACTAATTAATTGTTGGATTACAGACACTTCACTGAATGCTCCACCAAATCAATCGGTATAAAAATTTCCCTGAGCATTAAACATTCATTGTCTGTAACAACTAGTTGGTGTCACTATTTAGCACATGGAAAAATTTCATATTCTCTTACAGTCTAAAGTTATTATTATTATTATTATTATTATTACTACCAGTTATTTATATAGCGCACACGTATTCCGCAGCGCTTTACAGAGATTATTTGGCCATTCACATCAATCTAAAGTTAGATCAATATGATAAAAAAAAACTTCAGAAATTGAAATACTAGCTGTTAGGAAAGTAATAATTATAGGTGGATATTTTCTCAAATGCCTTATCTAAAGGGCCCCATACACTACCGCGACATGTCCGACCATCATGTCGCAGGCGATCATCCTGGCAGCCTCCCTGGCGGCAGGATCGCCCAGGATACCTCGTATGCTGTCCTTTTGCATACGATGTATCTTGGGCGATCCCAGCCATGCCTGCGGGGTCGGACCAGATTGAATGTGCAGCACACTCAATCTGGAGGATCCGATCCGATGCTCACGGGAACACGCATCGGATCGGATACACAGCCAAAATACCAGATTTCATCCGATATGTCGGGCCGAATGCCCGAATTGGGCTGAAATCGGGCATAATCGTTCTAGTGTATGGGGCCCTTAAGACCATACGACACTACTGCGTACTAGGATTACAGTTTGCCCAATTAAGTTATAGGTAACATGGTTGTTGTAAACGGTTAGCATTAGTATCTAGCACAACATTTGGGTCATGGGGTAGATTTCCACCAAGGCTCTCACTGTGTGGAGTTTGTATACTTTCCTAGGGGTGTAGTATGTTTCCCCGGTGCCAAGCATACCGGCGCTGGGAGCCCGACTGCCGGAATGCCGGCAGAGAGGCAAGTGCAAAAGAGCCCCTTGCGGGCTCGCTGTGGGCGCGGTGGCATGCTACACGTGCCACGCTATTTATTCTCCCTCCAGGGGTGTTTTTGGACAAGACCAAGAGAGAGAATACTTGTTGGTATACAGGCGGTTGGGATTCCAGCGTCGGTATGATGAGCGCCGGGATCCCGACAGCCAGTATATCAAGTGCCACACCTTTCCTAGTGCTTGTGTGGGTTTCCAGTGGGTACTCCGGTTTCTTACTGCATCCCAAAAATATACTTGTAGCTTGATTGACTCCTGACAAACAGTAACCCAAATATGTACAGTATGTCCATAAATTAGGGAATATAGATGTGAACAGCCAAATAGTCTCTGTAAAGAGCTTACTTAATGTGGATGTGCTAAATAACTGGTAATAGATAAACGTGCATAATCCCTCTAAGAAAACTCTTCCAGCTCCTGAACTGACATTAACTCTTGGCTTTCTCTTCTCTTTCTATGTACACCTTTGGGAGATTCAAGGAATATAAGGAGACATTTGCTTTCCCTACCCTTCTCCTCCCATGGTCACCATTGAGGAGATAAATGGTTACAAGTATTGAGGACATGTGTGCTTCAAGAATACACAATGATCTTACCTGCTGATATTCCATCTAAGACTAATACATTTTCTTATTTAAATGCACAATCTTGACCTTTCTACATATGTGTTATTGCTGATTTTAGATCGGGAATTGTGTAACCTTAAAACAAACCCCAAGTGTGACTTTTGACAGCATTGAGTGTGGTGGAACGTAGGCTACAGAGCACTTGAGCACAGCTGAGCAGTTGTTTTTATCACTGATTACCTGTAGATGAGACCTACCTGATCCAGACAGATCCACCTATTGGAGACACAACGACTTACCCTGATCAAGCCGTCAGTATGTGGAGAAGTTGGTTATGCAGAAATGGCAAGGTATGGGGAAGAAAGGGTTATGACAAAGGCATTGACCATAAAGGGTCATAAAGGGCTTATAGCCTTGGTCATAAAGAGTTATGACCAAGGCTCTTAGCCTTGACCAAGGCTCTGAGATAGTGATCTGTACCCTACCCATCACAATCAAGAATATTCTGGCCAGAAAAGACCAAGAGACTACAGGTATTTGATGCAGGAAAGACTCTCACATGAAAACTCTACTCACTGAAGGTGAATGTACAACTACAGAAGAGTGCAGCACAAAACAATGGCACTCACCAGTGATTGCACAAATGTCTCTTGATTAGTGTCTGCAGTATCATCAGCTCTTGCAAAGGGGAGCAACATAACAGCCCACCCACACAGGTCTTGGCTAATTCTCATTTCTTATGTAGAACCCTGCATACTGTTCCAATAACAATAATAACAATAATTAGATCAAGCTTACCGACTCTAACAACAAACTACAGTATGTGGCTACCTACTGTGTAAAATGCAACTAAATTAAGTGTAATATCCTACTCTACCTATCACTCCTGACACCTCCACAATGCAATAACACAATGCAACAAACAACAACATAACACGTTGCAAAAAAACACCACATGCCTACATAGATGGTCCTATGGGAAAACACTGTACAAAACATTGTCTTTCCCCCTGTAAGAGTCCCCACTCCCTCTCTACTAGAGATGAGCGGGTTCGGTTCGGCGAGATCCGAACCCCCCCGAACTTCACGTGGTTTACACGGGTTCGAGGCAGCCTTGGTTCTTCCCGCCTAACACGCAAAACCCAAACGGGGCAAAACGTCATCATCCCGCTGTCAGATTCTCGCGAGATTCGGATTCCATATAAAGAGCCGCTCATCGCCGCCATTTTCACTGCATTGTCGGTTGAGTGGAGAGGACGTGGCTACGTTTTCTGCCTGAAAAGCTCAATATCTGTGCTCAGTGTGCTGCATTGTGGGGACCAGTATAAAGTAGTACAGTGCTGCACTGTGGTGACCACCAGTATATAGTAGTACAGTACAGTTGTCCATTGCTGTATTTTGCAGCTCCGTGTCAGACTCAGTTCTATTCTCCGGATCAGTGCTCAATATCTTTGCTGCATTGTGGAGACCAGTATATAGTAGTACAGTGCTGCATTGTGGTGACCACCAGTATATAGTAGTACAGTACAGATGTCCATTGCTGTATCTTGCAGCTCCATGTCAGACTCAGTTCTATTCTCTGGATCAGTGCTCAATATCTGTGCTGCATTGTGGGGACCAGTATATAGTAGTACAGTGCTGCATTGTGGTGACAACCAGTATATAGTAGTACAGTACAGATGTCCATTGCTGTATCTTGCAGCTCCATGTCAGACTCAGTTCTATTCTCTGGATCAGTGCTCAATATCTGTGCTGCATTGTGGGGACCAGTATATAGTAGTACAGTGCTGCATTGTGGTGACCACCAGTATATAGTAGTACAGTACAGTTGTCCATTGCTGTATCTTGCAGCACCGTGTCAGACTCAGTTCTAGTATCCTGATCAGTGCTCAATATTTGTGCTGCATTGTGGGGACCAGTATATAGTAGTACAGTGCTGCATTGTGGTGACCACCAGTATATAGTAGTACAGTACAGTTGTCCATTGCTGTATCTTGCAGCTCCATGTCAGACTCAGTTCTATTCTCCGGATCAGTCCTCAATATCTTTGCTGCATTGTGGGGACCATTATATAGTAGTACAATGCTGCATTGTGTGGACCACCAGTATATAGTAGTACAGTACAGTTGTCCATTGCTGTATCTTGCAGCTCCATGTCAGACTCAGTTCTATTCTCTGGATCAGTGCTCAATATCTGCGCTGCATTGTTGGGACCAGTATATAGTAGTACAGTGCTGCATTGTGGTGACCACCAGTATATAGTAGTACAGTACAGGTGTCCATTGCTGTATCTTGCAGCTCCATGTCAGACTCAGTTCTATTCTCCGGATCAGTGCTCAATATCTTTGCTGCATTGTGGGGACCAGTATATAGTAGTACAGTGCTGCATTGTGGTGACCACCAGTATATAGTAGTAAAGTACAATTGTCCATTGCTGTATCTTGCAGCTCAGTGTCAGACTCAGTTCTAGAATCCTGATCAGTGCTCAATATCTGCTGCATTGTTGTGAGCAGTATATAGTAGTACAGTGCTGCATTGTGGTGACCACCAGTATATAGAAGTATAGTACAGTAGTCCATTGCTGTATCTGTTATGAGCCACGGCTGTGGCTCATTCCTGTTTTGCATTTTGGTTATGTATTTTATGTTATACTTCTGTTTATGTTCCCCGTGGGTGTCATGGGGTGTTCGGAGCTCACCCTTAAGGAGAGGGTACTGTTATGAACCACAGGTAGTGGTTCATTCCTATTTTATGTTTATAGTTCTCTTGCAGGCCAGGATTTCCCGTTGCTCTGGTTTAAGAATACTCTTGTTTGCTGCCGGTGGTGAGTCTGTGTAATTGCAGCTTGTTCCCATGTGTTCAGCCTCACCTGTCTGTTGATTGCACCTCTCAGTTGTGCAGCAGGGCAGCTGCACGACATAATTAATTAAGACTCTCTGTTATATTCTGGCTCAGTGCAATTCACAGACGCTGGTGATATTTCCTGAGTTCCAGAGTTCTTGAGTTCTGAGCTAGTCTCTGCCAGTTCCTGAGCTCCTGTCTAGCAGTATCTGCCTAGCTGCTTTGAGTGTCGGTTCCTGAGTGTCGGTTCCTGAGTGTCGGTTCCTGAGTGTCGGTTTCTGAGTGTCGGTTCCTGTGTCGATTCCAGTGACTGATCCTGTGTCCTGCCGTGAAGCGTTCCTGTCCAGGAGTCCTGTGGCTTTGTCTGTGCCTGGGCGAGTGTCTGGCTTCTTGGTGTCCACCGGTCTGTCGTTTGGGATTCTGCCTGTCCTCCGGTTCTGAGAGGCTGTGTCGGCTGTATTGGGGGTTCCTGACCGTTTGCCAGTATTTGTACCGGTTCCGTGAGTAGCGGCTTTGCCGCGTCCGTCGGCCTAGGCCGCAGTATTCCTTAGTTATATTTGGTTACTGGTGTTTTGCAGAGGTTTCTGCTTATGCTGTCACCGCCGGTACACAACAGTATTGTGTCGGCGAGTGGGCAGCATTTCCTTGGTTGTTCTTTTCCTTTGGCGGCGTGCCGCACATATATTTAGTTTTAGGGTTGTTAGTAGCCCCTAGCCTTCTGTTTGCTTAGTTAGAGGTCCCCTTGTTATTATCCTGTCTCGGTTCACGCCTTGTCTCAATCTAAGACCTGGGGGCATTGTAGTTGGGCAGACCTTTATCCGCCCTTCAAACGCGGTTGCCGTGGGCCCAAGAAACCATAGTCACTCAGGCGTGAACTGACCACACGGGTGAAACAATGGAGGTAGGGTGCTAGGGGCTATTTCCACACCACACCTTATTTCAGCGTCACGTTCTGGTGCTCAGGACTCACTACGCAACATCTCCCTAGTTCTGAGCACCAGGAACCTAACATTATCACCAGCCATACAACAAAAAAGAAACAAGGCTAAATAGTAGTTTTTTATTTTTTGGTCCAGTGTCTAGTCCAGAATCCAGTCCGGTGTTTAGAAACCAGTCCTGTCTAGAATTCAGTGTGCAGAATTCAGTCCGGTGTTTAGACTCCAGTCCTGTCTAGAACTCAGTGTGCAGAATCCAGTCCGGTGTTTAAAAATCCAGTCCGGTGTTTAAAAATCGTGTCTAGTCTTGTCTTGTCTAGTTTGAAATCCTCCTATGCCTACTATGCAAGCCCTGCAAGCATCTCTCTCAGCCCTAAACTCTGCTTTCAGTGCTTTGAAACCTGAGCGACTGGAAGTTTTGCAGCAATCCTTAAAGCAACTGCAAAACCTTCTGACTAAAATTTTGCTTATCTTGCCAGAAGTTATTGAGAGTTCATCTACCTCTAAAGAGACTCTTGCTCACAATATGGTGACAAGAGAATCCTCAGGTTTAATTAGAGAGAAAAAGTTTGAAAGTTTTCTGCGGCCCAGGCTCTCAGAAGAGTAGCGTCTGCGTCGCAGAAACTTAGATTTATGCCTATATTGTGGGGGTTTAGGCCACTATTTTCAGACCTGTGAGTTGCGCAAGCCAAAGTGTGGTGACAAGTCCCGCCCTCTGGCCAAGTTTAGTCAGGATACAAGACCTACTCCTGTCTCTACTGTGGCAGAGGTACTTGTCACACAACCCGCACTAAAAAGCACGCTGTCCTATAATTGGGGTCCTTGGGCTAGGGAGACCCATTATAGATTCAGGAACCAAAGGAGAATGTTTCTCTCCTCTCTAGATTTTCCTGTTGAAGCAAAGTTGCAAACCCCTGGAGCGGTGCCCGATGCCCAGGGTCCTGGAGTGGTGCCCGATGCCCGGGGTCCTGGAGTGTTGCCCGATGCCCAGGGTCCTGGAGTGGTGCCCGATGCCCAGGGTCCTGGAGTGGTGCCCGATGCCCAGGGTCCTGTAGCGGTGCCCGATGCCCAGGGTCCTGGAGCGGTACCCGATGCCCAGAGTTCTGGCGCGGTACCCGGTGCCCAGAGTCCTGGAGCGGTACCCGGTGCCCAGAGTCCTGGAGCGGTACCCAGTGCCCAGAGTCCTGGAGCGGTACCCGATGCTCTAGGTTATAGAGGGACATCGAATATTATAGCTCAGGTGTCAATACCAGAAGGGGTCTCAGAAGCTGTTTCCCCAGGTAAGGACTTGAAAAGTGCAACCCCAGAAAGGGTATCTAAAACCATACTTCTAGAAGGGAACCCGAGAAGCAAAACCCCAGAAGGGGTCTTTGAAGTAATTTCCCCAAGTGGGGTCTCGAGAGACGCAGCCCCAAAGAAGGGTCTGGAGGTCGCTTCCCCGGGAAAGGACTTAAGAGGCATAGCGTTAGTGGAGGTTCTGAAGGTTATAGCTTCAGCAAAAGTCCCGGAAGTCATAGTCCCGGGAGAAGTTTTGATAATTATCGACTCAGAGAGGGAGGCCGACGGCCCGGTCCCAGTAAAAGAATCCGAGGTGCTGACCCCAGCGGGGTTCCCGAAGGCCACTGCCCCGGGTGGGGTTCAGAAAGTCACTGCCCCGGGTGGGGTTCAGAAAGTCACTGCCCCGGGTGGGGTTCAGAAGGCCACTGCCCCAGGTGGGGTTCAGAAAGTCACTGCCCCAGGTGGGGTTCAGAAAGTCTCAGCCTCGAGTAAGGTCAATAGTGACTAGGTCCTAGCAAAGCACTCTAGTCAGTCAGATGGGAAGGAAGCAGATCCTGACTCTGTTGATATCTCAACATCTATAATCTTTGATGGGGACTTAGTCCAATTTCTGGCGCTTTATAAACACTATTACATCATTATGTTGTCTAGACCATTTCTGGGCATCACTACAGAGAACCTTGTGCTCTATCTGATATCTTCCTTTAGAGGAGAGCCTTTTGAATGGGCGACCAGCCTAATGAAAGCTGAAGATCCCATTCTTCAGGATCCCCCAGCATTCAGTGATGCAGTTATTAAAAGATATGGTTCCAAAGAAATTGGTTCAGGTTTCTCTAAGTCACCCGTCTTGTCTGCTGAGAGTCCACCAAATACTGTAAACTCGGCACAAGAGTCTCAGCCCGTTGTTTTGACTGCAGGATGTGCTTTTCTGTCTTCTTCTAATAGGAGTACTTTGCCTGAAAGTTCAGCTCCCAAGTTTAAGAAACCAATCTCTGATTTGAACCCAGCCTTGCTGGGAGGTACCATCAGTTCAGACAATGTTTGGGGAATTACCTTGGTCAGACCTCAAGAACTTTGTAAAAATAAGAAGAAGAAGAAAAAGAAATAATTATTGACTCTTGCCTTGAGATATAAAAAAAAAAAAGATTTTTTTTTCCTTGTTTTGTGTCCAGTGGCCACCGTCAAGAGGGGGGCACTGTTACAAGCTGTTGCCTCAGCTTGTTTCTGTTTCTTATCTTTGTATGTTTATTCCAGTGTCAGGTTTATTAATGTATACCTTGTTTTGAATATCCTGAATTTTGGGGTCCTTTGACCCCTCCTCAAGGGTGGGGGGGGGGGTAATGTTATGAGCCACGGCTGTGGCTCATTCCTGTTTTGCATTTTGGTTATGTATTTTATGTTATACTTCTGTTTATGTTCCCCGTGGGTGTCATGGGGTGTTCGGAGCTCACCCTTAAGGAGAGGGTACTGTTATGAACCACAGGTAGTGGTTCATTCCTATTTTATGTTTATAGATGTCTTGCAGGC
The DNA here is from genome assembly GCF_028390025.1 of Pseudophryne corroboree. Lineage (NCBI taxonomy): Eukaryota > Metazoa > Chordata > Amphibia > Anura > Myobatrachidae > Pseudophryne > Pseudophryne corroboree. The sequence goes on from NC_086452.1 coordinate 406,923,404, forward strand.
CAGGATTTCCCGTTGCTCTGGTTTAAGAATACTCTTGTTTGCTACCGGTGGTGAGTCTGTGTAATTGCAGCTTGTTCCCATGTGTTCAGCCTCACCTGTCTGTTGATTGCACCTCTCAGTTGTGCAGCAGGACAGCTGCACGACATAATTAATTAAGACTCTCTGTTATATTCTGGCTCAGTGCAATACACAGACGCTGGTGATATTTCCTGAGTTCCAGAGTTCTTGAGTTCTGAGCTAGTCTCTGCCAGTTCCTGAGCTCCTGTCTAGCAGTATCTGCCTAGTTGCTTTGAGTGTCGGTTCCTGAGTGTCGGTTCCTGAGTGTCGGTTCCTGAGTGTCGGTTCCTGTGTCGATTCCAGTGTCTGATCCTGTGTCCTGCCGTGAAGCGTTCCTGTCCAGGAGTCCTGTGGCTTTGTCTGTGCCTGGGCGAGTGTCTGGCTTCTTGGTGTCCACCGGTCTGTCGTTTGGGATTCTGCCTGTCCTCCGGTTCTGAGAGTCTGTGTCGGCTGTATTGGGGGTTCCTGTCCGTTTGCCAGTATATGTACCGGTTCCGTGAGTAGCGGCTTTGCCGCGTCCGTCGGCCTAGGCCGCAGTATTCTTTGGTTATATTTGGTTACTGGTGTTTTGCAGAGGTTTCTGCTTATGCTGTCGGCGAGTGGACAGCATTTCCTTGGTTGTTCTTTTCCTTTGGCGGCGTGCCGCACATATATTTAGTTTTAGGGTTGTTAGTAGCCCCTAGCCTTCTGTTTGCTTAGTTAGAGGTCTCCTTGTTATTATCCTGTCTCGGTTCACGCCTTGTCTCAATCTAAGACCTGGGGGCATCGGAGTTGGGCAGACCTAATCCGCCCTTCAAACGTGGCTGCCGTGGGCCCAAGAAACCATAGTCACTCAGGCGTGAACTGACCACACGGGTGAAACAATGGAGGTAGGGTGCTAGGGGCTATTTCCACACCACACCTTATTTCAGTGTCACGTTCTGGTGCTCAGGACTCACTACGCAACATCTCCCTAGTTCTGAGCACCAGGAACCTAACAGTATCTTGCAGCTGACATATAATTCCACACATTAAAAAATGGAGAACAAAAATGTGGAGGGTAAAATAGGGAAAGATCAAGATCCACTTCCACCTAGTGCTGAAGCTGCTGCCACTAGTCATGGCAGAGACGATGAAATGCCATCAACGTCGTTTGCCAAGTCCGATGCCCAATGTCATAGTAGAGAGCATGTAAAAGCCAAAATACAAAAGTTCAGTAAAATGACCCAAAAATTTTAATTAAAAGCGTCTGAGGAGAAGCGTAAACTTGCCAATATGCCATTTACTACACGGAGTGGCATGGAACGGCTAAGGCCCTCTCCTATGTTCCTCATGACTAGTGGGTCAGCTTCACATGAGGATGGAAGCACTCATCCTCCCGCTAGAAAAATGAAAAGAGTTCAGCTGGCAAAAGCACAGCAAAGAACTGTGCATTCTTCTAAATCACAAATCCCCAAGGAGAGTCCAATTGTGTCAGTTGCGATGCCTGACCTTCCCAACACTGGACGGGAAGAGGTGGCTCTTCCACCATTTGCACGCCCCCTGCAAGTGCTGGAAGGAGCACCCACAGTACAGTTCCTGATAGTCAAATTGAAGATGTCACTGTTGAAGTACACCAGGATGAGGATATGGGTGTTGCTGGCGCTGAGAGGGAAATTGACCAGGGGGATTCTGATGGAGAGGTGGTTTGTTTAAGTCAGGCACCCGGGGAGACACCTGTAATCCGTGGGATGAATAAGGCCATTTACATGCCTGGTCAAAATACCAAAAAAATCACCTCTTCAGTGTGGAATTATTTCAACACAAATGCGTACAACAGGTGTCAAGCCGTGTGTTGCCTTTGTCAAGCTGCAATAAGTAGGGGTAAGGACATTAACCACCTAGGAACATCCTCCCTATACGTCACCTGGAGCGCATGCATCAGAAGTAATTGACAAGTTCAAAAACTTTGGGTGACAGCGGAAACAGTCCACTGACAACTAAATCTCTTCTTCCTCTTGTACCCAAGCTCCTGCAAACCACACCACCAACTCCCTCAGTGTCAATTTCCTCCTTAGACAGGAACGCCAATAGTCCTGCAGGCCATGTCACTGGCAAGTCTGACGAGTCCTCTCCTGACTGGAATTCCTCCGATGGATCCTTGAGTGTAACACCTACTGCTGTTGGCACTACTGTTGTTGCTGCTGGGAGTCGATCATCATCCCAGAGGGGAAGTCGGACGACCACTTGTACTACTTCCAGTAAGCAATTGACTGTCCAACAGTCCTTTGCGAGGAAGATTAAATATCACAGCAGTCATCCTGTTGCAAAGCGGATAACTCAGGCCTTGGCAGCTGTGTTGGTGTTAGACGTGCGTCCGGTATCCGGCGTTAGTTCACAGGGACTTAGAGAATTTCTTGAGGTAGTGTGTCCCCGGTACCAAATACCATCTAGGTTCCACTTCTCTAGGCAGGCGATACCGAGAATGTACACAGACGTCAGAAAAAGACTCACCAGTTTCCTAAAAATGCAGTTGTACCCAATGTCCACTTAACCATGAACATGTGGACAAGTGGAGCAGGGCAGACTAAGGACTATATGACTGTGACAGCCCACTGGGTAGATGTATTGCCTCCCGCAGCAACAACAGCAGCGGTGGCACCAGTAGCAGCATTTCGCAAATGCCAACTCGTTCCTAGGCAGGCTACGCTTTGTATCACCGCTTTCCATAAGAGGCATACAGCTGACAACCTCTTACGGAAACTTAGGTACATTATCGCAGATTTGCTTACCCCAATTGGACTCTCCTGGGGATTTGTGACATCGGACAACGCCACCAATATTGTGCGTGCATTACATGTTGGCAAATTCTAGCACGTCCCATGTTTTGCACATACAATTAATTTGGTGGTGCAGAATTTTTTTTAAAATGACAGGGGCATGCAAGAGATGCTGTCGGTGGCCCGAAGAATTGCGGGCCACTCTCGGCATTCAGCCACCGCGTGCCGAAGACTGGAGCACCAGCAAACACTCCTGAACATTCCCCGCCATCAGCTAAAGCAAGAGGTGGTAACGAGGTGGGATTCAACCCTCTATATGCTTCAGAGGATGGAGGAGCAGCAAAAGGCCATTCAAGCCTTTACATCTGCCTATGATATAGGCAAAGGAGGTGGAATGCACCTGACTCAAGCGCAGTGGAGAATGATTTCAACGTTGTGCAAGGTTCTGCAACCCTTTGAACTTGCCACACGTGAAGTCAGTTCAGGTTTTTGCAGAAGCAGCTGGAGAGATTGAAGGAGGAACTAAAACGGAGCAATTCCGCTAGGCATGTGGGACTTGTGGATGGAGCACATCATTCGCTTAACCAGGATTCACGGGTAGTCAATCTGTTGAAATCAGAGCACTACATTTTGGCAACCGTGCTCGATTCTAGGTTTAAAGCCTACGTTGTTTCTCTCTTTCCGGCAGACACAAGTCTGCAGATGTTCAAAGACCTGCTGGTTAGACAATTGTCAAGTCAAGCGGAACGTGACCCGCCAACAGCTCCTCCTTCATTTTCTACCACCACTGGAGCTGCCAGGAAAAGGATCAAATTTCTAAAACCACCCGCTGGCGGTGATTCAGGGCAGTCAGGAGCGAAAACTGACATCTGGTCCGGACTGAAGGACCTGCCAACGATTACTGACATGTCGTCTACTGTCACTGCATATGATTCTGTCACCATTGAAAGAATGGTGGAGGATTATATGAGTGATAGCATCCAAGTAGGCACGTCAGACAGTCCGTACGTATACTGACAGGAATTAGAGGCAATTTGGAGGCCCTTGCACAAACTGGCTTTATTTTACCTAAGTGGCCCCCCCTCCAGTGTGTACTCCGAAAGAGTGTTTAGTGCAGCCGGTCACCTTGTCAGTGATCGGCGTTCGAGGTTACTTCCACAAAATGTGGAGAAGATGATGTTCATCAAAATGAATTATAATCAATTCCTCCGTGGAGACATTTACCAGCAATTGCCTCCAGAAAGTACACAGGGACCTGTGATGGTGGATTCCAGTGGGGACGAATTAATACTCTGTGAGGAGGGGGATGTACACAGTAAAAGGGGTGAGGAATCGGAGGATGATGATGAGGTCAACATCTTGCCTCTGTAGAGCCAGTTTGTGCAAGGAGAGATTGATTGCTTCTTTTTTGGTGGGTGCCCAAACCAACCAGTCATTTCAGTCACAGTCGTGTGGCAGACCCTGTCGCTGAAATGATGGGTTTGTTAAAGTGTGCATGTCCTGTTTATACAACATAAGGGTGGGTGGGAGGGCCCAAGGACAATTCCATCTTGCACTTCTTTTTTTTAATTTATCTTTGCATCATGTGATGTTTGGGGCCAATTTTTTTAAGTGCCATCCTGTCTGACACTGCAGTGCCACTCACAGATGGGCCAGGTGTTTGTGCCGCCCACTTGGGTCGCTTAGCTTAGCCATCCAGCGACCTCTGTGAAATTTTTAGGACTAAAAATATTATTGTGAGGTGTGAGGTGTTCAGAATAAACTGGAAATGAGTGGAAATTATGATTATTGAGGTTAATAATACTATGGGGTCAAAATTACCCCCAAATTCTATGATTTAAGCTGTTTTTGCGGGGTTTTGGAAAAAACACACCCGAATCCGACAAACAATTTTCAGGGAGGTTTTGCCAAAATGCGTCTGAATCCAAAACACGGCCGCAGAACCGAATCCAAAACCAAAACACAAAACCCGAAAAATTTCCGGTGCACATCACTACCCTCTACTGACTATACAGTATCTCCCATCTTTTATTCCCCCAAGCGCACTGTCTGAGGGACATCCTTGACTTTCTTATTCCTTTTCCCCCAACATCCAGTGCCCCTCCTAAACTAGACATTTCCACAATCCATTTATTTTCTCAACCTGGAAGCTACAACAAATATTATTCATGCTTTCATCATCTCTTACTCCTCTCTGGTCTTTCCCTCTCCCATCTTTCCCTCCTCAAGCCATTTTTCTGACTTGTCAATTTACCTCTGCTGCCCACTTCTGCCACTCTATTTACTGGTCTCCTATCCCATTCAGATTCAAACTCAAACTCCTCAACAACTCTGATCCTTCCAACATCATTTCCAGTTTAATTTCTACTTGCAATCATTCCTGCTCACTTAGTTTTGCAGAAGACCACCCTGATTACCTGCTCCTACATTCACCTTCAGAACTTCCTCAAAGCTGCATTTGTAGTGCCTTCCCTTCTATCAGACTTGCCTCTTGCCTCCCAGCATTCGAACATGCCCTTAAAACTAATTTATCAGTTGAACCCTAGCACACCTCCTCCTAATCCCCAGACATTGCGCTCCTCAACTCTGTGAAGAAGGGATAGGCCTGTGCCAAGCAAATGTGATTTGTTAAGGTGCAGAATATGCAGCCAGGACCCAGATTTTTTTCAACTAATTGCTTAAAATAAACCAAGTAGTAAAAAGAGGTGGTTTCGTCCAATCTACAATTTTTGTTGTTGGACTTGCCAATTCTTGAAGTAGATGTTGCATTGAGTAATCTTAACACTGTTCCTGGCGATGGATGCTGAAACATCACTGAGTTCAAGTCATCTTACTTTATAATCCTCGAGATGGCTCTGGAGCTCAGAGGAGGACTGCTCAGAATGGGATTTCCATTTGTGAAAACTTTCAATGCAAATTAAGGAGTGGTATTCACCTTATAAGACTTTAAACACACATTGGCCATTTATGCACAGTATGGTCACTTGCAGGAGAAGCAGCAGAGCCACAGAATACATGTATGAAACAAATTGGAAATCCAGAATCCTGCAGATGGACAGGCTGAGTCACCGGAGGGCTTGTAGGTTAACAGGCAGAATAAGTGCTTGTAGGAGAGCAGGAGCACTTGCAGGTGAACAGACTGTTTTTGGTTTTGACTGAGATTGTTGTTGGTGCCCTTATGCTCGCATTCACTACCAACACTACCCAGCAGCACCCAGACACACCACAGTTGGTGGTTGGTTGTGAACTCGGACTAGATTGTATTACTGGATTGCGGGCTAAAATACTTGGACAGAAACTAGGAGGGCTAATGTGGTTCTTTCTCATATGGGTGCAGATTTATTAAGCTCGGTGAAGTGATAAAGCCGAAAGTGATAAAGGACCAGCCAATCAGATCCTAACTGTCATTTTTCAAACCCAGCCTGTGACATGGCAATTAGGATCTGATTGGCTGGTCCTTTATCACTTTCCACTTTATCACTTCACCGAGCTTAATAAATCTTCCCCAAAGTGAGGTAACTAGACTGTGACACAGATGGGACAGTACTAGCATCGCAGGTTGGATGCTAGGATTTGAAGCAGTACCAACTACATGGAGTTGCTGGGATGCGGAGCAGTACCAGCTACACAGGGTTGCTGGGATGCGGAGCAGTACCAGCTACACAGGATTGCTGGGATGTGGAGCAGTACTAGCTACACAGGATAGCTGGGATGCGGAGCAGTTCTAGCTACACATGATTGCTGGCATGCGGAGCAGTACCAGCTACACAGGATTGCTGGGATGCGGCGTAGTACCAGCTACACAGGATTGCTGGGATATGACCAGCTACTAAGACTTAGATGCTGGGATGCGAAGCAGTACGAGCTATACATAGTAACATAGTAACATAGGGGCTCATTTCGAGTTGTTCGCTCGCTGCCAATTTTCACAGTGCAGCGATCAAGTGAAAAAACTGCAAAATGTGCATGCGCATGGTACGCGGCGCGCTTGCGCTAAGTAATTTAACACAAAACTTTGGAGATTTACACAAGCTCAAGCAACGTTTTTTCAACGCTCGAGTGATCGTAGTGTGATTGACAGGAAGTGGGTGTTTCTGGGCGGAAACTGGACGTTTTCAGGGAGTGTGCTAAAAAATGCAGGCGTGCCAGGTAAAAACGCAGCAGTGGCTAGAGAAACGGGGGAGTGGCTGGCCGAACGCAGGGCATGTTTGTGACATCAAACCAGGAACTAAACGGACTGAGGTGATCGCAGTCTAGGAGTAGGTCTGGAGCTACTCAGAAACTGCAGGGAATTATTTATTAGCAGTTCTGCTAATCTTTCGTTCGCTATTCAGCTAAAATAAGATACACTCCCAGAGGGCGGCGGCCTAGCGTTTGCAATGCTGCTAAAAGCAGCTAGCGAGCAAACAACTTGGAATGAGGGCCATAGTAACATAGTATTTGAGGTTGAATAGAGGCAAATTGGCCATCGTGTTCAACCTGTTTTAAGTTGTGATGATTCTACATACTTGCTGAATAATGTTTTATGACTAGTTAGCTACTATAACTCATGTTACCCCCAGATTAACCACGTTGATATTTTAAGTATTATAACCTTAGATAGCTTTTTCATTCAGAAATGTATCCATTCCTTTTTTAAATCCAATTACAGAGTCCGCCATTACCACCTTCCCTGGCAGGGAATTCCACATCCTGATTGCCCTAACAGTGAAGAACCCTTTCCTCCGTTGCGTTCGGAACTTTCTCTCCTCCAGTCGCAGCGAGTGCCCACGTGTCCTAAACTGTGTTCTTTTAATAAATCATTCCTCTGATAACTCTTTGTGATGTCCCTTTAAATATTTGAAGATGTTAATAATATCTCCTCTTAGGCTCCTCTTTTCTAGTGTATACATATATTTAGCCTAGTAAGTCTTTCCTTATAGTCCAGTCCTTCTAGGCCTTTAATCAATTTAGTAGCTCGCCTTTGAACACTTTCGAGTTCACTGATGTCTTTTTTATACAATGGTGCCCAAAACTGAACACAATATTCCAGGTGCGGACGTACCAATGTTTTATACAGCGGCATAATTACATCCGAGTCCCTTGTCTCAATTCCCCTTTTTATGCACGCTAGCACCTTACTTGCCTCCTTTACTGCGTTTTGACATTGTGTATGGTTATTAAGCCTATTATCAATTAATACCCCCAAATCTTTTTCCAACTCTGTTTCCCCTAGGCGTTCCCCATTTAATATGTAGGATGCCAGTATGTTTTTAGTCCCAAAATGCATAACCTTGCATTTGTCTGTATTGAACCTAATTTTCAATTTAGATGCCCAGAGTTCAAGTTTAGATAGATCATTCTGCAAGGACTCCACATCCAATTCTGAATTAATTACCTTACACAGTTTAGTATCATCTGCAAAGATTGACACTGTGCTTTCTAGGCCTATTTCTAGGTCATTGATAAATATGTTGAACAGTAGTGGTCCAAGTACGGACCCTTGTGGTATTCCGCTGACTACTGGGGACCAAGTTGAGGACTTCCCGTTGACCACTACTCGCTGTACCCTGCTATCCAACCAGCTGCTTATCCATGTGCAAATAGATTTTCCTAGGCCAAGCTCCTTTAATTTGATCATCAGTCTCCTGTGAGGAACTGTATCGAAGGCTTTTGCAAAATCTAGGAAGACCACATCCACTGCTTTTCCTTGATCAAGATTATTGCTCACTTCCTCGTAGAAGCTAATTAAGTTAGTCTGACATGACCTGTCCCTCACAAACCCATGCTGGTTCTTGCTAATAATCCTAGCGGACTGTAGATACTCCTGTATGCCGTCCCTTAAAATTCCTTCCAATATTTTTCCCACTATAGATGTTAAACTAACTGGTCTGTAGTTTCCGGGAAGATTTTTGGATTCCTTTTTAAATAAAGGCACTTCCTCAGCTATATGCCAATCCTTCGGTACCATGCCTGATCTAATTGAACTATTGAAAATCAAGTATAGGGGTCGTGTTAGTGGTGAACTAAGCTCCATAAGAACCCTCGGGTGAAGTCCATCAGGACCAGGTGATTTGTTAATCTTAATTTTGCTTAGTCTCTCCCGGACTACATCTTCGCTTAAACAAGTATCTAACCATGAATCATTACTGTCACAATTGTTATGCTCTACTCCACCCACCAGTTCTTCACTGGTGAATACTGATGAAAAGAATTTGTTCAGTATTTCCGCTTTTATTTCGTCATCATTTATCAATTCTCCTAATTCATCTTTTAATGGACCTATATTCTCCTTTTTTAACCTTTTACCGTTTACAGGATTGCTGGGATGTGGAGCAGTACCAACTACACAGGATTGCTGGAATGCGGAGCAGGATTGCTGGGATATGACCAGCTACTTATACTTAGATGCTGGAATGTAGAGCAGTACCAGCTATACAGGATTACTAGGTTATGACCAGCTACTTAGATGCTGGGATGCGGAGCAGGGGGAGGTGATGGTGTGCTGAGTGAAACGGAGGGGGAGATAATGGTGTACTGAGAGAAGATGCAGGGGTAGATGATGGTCTGCTGAGAGAAAATGCAGGGGGAGATGATGGTCTGCTGAGAGAAGACGCAGGGGGAGATGATGGTCTGCTGAGAGAAGATGCAGGGGGAGATGATGGTCTGCTGAGAGAAGATGCAGGGGGAGATGATGTTGTGGCTGAGAGACAAGGCGGGAGGGGGGAGAAGATGGTGTGCTGAGAGATAACACAGGGGGAGATGATGGTGTACAGTGTAGATATAAATTTGGTGCTTCAAAGCGAAGAGCTGCGAAAACCTCTATGCCCACCTGCAGGGCAAAAGTAGTTATAGGAAATCGAAAGGGTGTGGATTTCACGCAATCTCCTGTTGTGGTATGATGCAGTCACAGTTTTATGTTCATGCTTCCCCCATATTATGGTGGGATGGATTATTAGAGTCTAAATTCACAGTATACAGTTCCAATGAAAATGCCCAAAATACATTATTCCCTTATTCTCTCAGATCCGTTTTAGTTATAGGTTCTCCAATTCTTTCTTCATATTAGGTTCAGAGAATGGTTATTCTTCATCTCCAATATATGTAAAGAAAAACAGGAGGAGCCAATAGTGTAACTCAATTTTAATGTAAGAACAAGGACAATTAAAACATGTGGCTGGCAGCGTACCTCAAGTAAAGGTGTATAATGCACACCAAGTCTCGCTTTGTTCAATATCTGTGGTGCCTCCCTGGAACGAGAATCCACCGTCAGAGTCCAAAGCTGGGTTGCTTCGCAGACACATGCTTCTCACCTGATGATGGTGTGGCTGAGAGACGACACGGAGAGGGGAGATGATGGTGTGGCTGAGAATCGAAGGGAGGAGATGATGCTAGAGATACAGCGGGCAGGAAGTAACACAGGGGCACGAGTCTTGTTGAATTGCTGTTATATGATGATGACGACCTTGTTAATATTCCTATACAAACAGGCATCTTCCGATGTGATATCAAATGTGAATAGCAAATACCGACTGAAGACGCCGTCTTCCCAGGGAGGATACATTTTTCCTGAGGTTTCACAATGTGAGAAACCATCATATAGGTAAGTTGCACATGGAATCAAAAGGAATTTTTCCAGAGTGATGAGAAATGGGTGGTGTGTTGACACACCCCATAATCAGTGGCCACGCCTCTTCGATTATGTGTTGACCCTAGTTATGCCTCTGGGAACTGGGATAATCGTAGTGGTTTTAAAACATCTCGAAAGCGGCACACTGTTCTAACGAAAAATATAAAATCACACTCACAGAGAAACCCTAACCGGAATAAAGTTCAGACCCAGCTCTTTCCTAGCATTTGCATAAGCCTAACCTAACATTACACTCTGATTGAATCAAAGGGCTTTCTAATAGGGGGGTACATATATTTACTGCAGGGATTAGGTCAGCCTCCTCAAACCTGACATAACATGTGTTTAACTCATCCACAGAGGGACTACATACTTTGTTGACACAAAAATTAGAAATTTTTAAATCAAATATGTGATTGATTCCCTGCCACATAGACCATAAATCTCCAGATTACCTAAAGTGACTCTCCATTCTTTTGGAATATGCCTCCTTGGCCAATCGAATAACTTTCCTCAAATTTGGCAATTTTTACATGCTACACTATACTTGGATCTGAATGCCCTGACCCTGGATGTCAACAAGAAACGGACCTCACTGTTCATGTATCGTGTGCGATCCTGCCTCCCGGGAAGCTGCCGGGCAGTTCAAGGGAAATCTTATGCGACTTTCCCTCAGAGAAGTCGCATAAGTGTATAGTCACCTCTAGGCTGTGACAAGTTTAGCTAGTGACACTGTAACAAGGAAAGCAATGTAGAATGGGTTGTGTGTACTATGGTGCACTTTTAGTATCAGCCCAATCTTACTCCTCTTCTGATCTGCCCAAAAACCAGATCACACAAGCCAATATTTCAAAATAATACAGTGAGGGAAGATCAAAGGCGCTTACTTAACCACTGCAAGACACTTCAAACAATGTATGAAAAAAGAAATGGGATATCAATATACATCACATAAATTCTTTGCAGTCCTGAGTCAACCGTGTTTTTCCTTTTTTTTCCTTGTGCCAATTCACCGTCTCCCAAATGTTGCATATATGGAAAGATAGGAAATAAGCACAAGATGTGTAGTATTGTTTGTGTTGCAAAATGGATATGAGTCTCGTGAGTTCACCAAAGAAAATAGTCCTATGATGTGAAAAGTTCTTGATAGTAGATAGGGATAGTTCCTAACCACCACTTCACAACATGAAGAGACGTACCAAAACTCACTTGAAAATACATATCACTATACACATAAAGGTATCTTTCATTTTCATATCCTTGACAAAAGAATATGTAATTATTCACGTCCAAATTAAACGTACCACACTCACTTCTTAGCAGGTGATTTTCCACATATAACGGTTTCTTTGAAAAGGATCCACGGATTCGGGTGTGTTTTGGATTCGGGTGTTTTTTTACAAAAACCCCTCAAAAACAGCTTAAATCATAGAATTTGGGGGTCATTTTGATCCCATAGTATTATTAACCTCAATAACCATAATTTCCATTCATTTTCAGTCTATTCTGAACACCTCACACCTCACAATATTATTTTTAGTCCTAAAATTTGCACCAAGGTCGCTGGATGACTAAGCTAAGCGACCCAAGTGGCCGACACAAACACCTGGCCCATCTAGGAGTGGCACTGCAGTGTCAGACAGGATGGCACTTCAAAAAAATAGTCCCCAAACAGCACATGATGCAAAGAAAAAAAAAAGGTGCACCAAGGTCGCTGGATGGCTAAGCTAAGCGACACAAGTGTCCGACACAAACACCTGGCCCATCTAGGAGTGGCACTGCAGTGACAGGCAGGATGGCACTTCAAAAAAATAGTCCCCAAACAGCACATGATGCAAAGAAAAATGAAAGAAAAAAGAGGTGCAAGATGGAATTGTCCTTGGGCCCTCCCACCCACCCATATGTTGTATAAACAGGACATGCACACTTTAACGAACTCATCATTTCAGCGACAGGGTCTGCCACACAACTGTGACTGAAATGACTGGTTGGTTTGGGCCCCCACCAAAAAAGAAGCAATCTCTCCTTGCACAAACTGGCTCTACAGAGGCAAGATGTCCACCTCCTCCTCATCGGCCGATTCCTCACCCCTTTCACTGTGTACATCCCCCTCCTCACAGATTATTAATTCGTCCCCACTGGAATCCACCATCTCAGGTCCCTGTGTACTTTCTGGAGGCAATTGCTGGTGAATGTCTCCACGGAGGAATTGATTATACAGTAATTCATTTTGATGAACATCATCTTCTCCACATTTTCTGAAAGTAACCTTGTACGCCGATTGCTGACAAGGTGAGCGGCTGCACTAAACACTCTTTCGGAGTACACACTGGAGGGGGGGCAACTTAGGTAAAAAAAGCCAGTTTCTGCAAGGGCCTCCAATTTGCCTCTTTTTCCTGCCAGTATATGTACGGACTGTCTGACGTGCCTACTTGGATGCGGTCACTCATATAATCCTCCACCATTCTTTCAATGGTGACAGAATCATATGCAGTGACAGTAGACGACATGTCAGTAATCGTTGGCAGGTCCTTCAGTCCGGACCAGATGTCAGCACTCGCTCCAGACTGCCCTGCATCACCGCCAGTGGGTGGGCTCGGAATTCTTAGCCTTTTCCTCGCACCCCCAGTTGCGGGAGAATGTGAAGGAGGAGCTGTTGACGGGTCACGTTCCGCTTGACTTGACAATTTTCTCACCAGCAGGTCTTTGAACCTCTGCAGACTTGTGTCTGCCGGAAAGAGAGATACAACGTAGGTTTTAAATCTAGGATCGAGCACGGTGGCCAAAATGTAGTGCTCTGATTTCAACAGATTGACCACCCGTGAATCCTGGTTAAGCGAATTAAGGGCTCCATCCACAAGTCCCACATGCCTAGCGGAATCGCTCTGTTTTAGTTCCTCCTTCAATGTCTCCAGCTTTTTCTGCAAAAGCCTGATGAGGGGAATGACCTGACTCAGGCTGGCAGTGTCTGAACTGACTTCACGTGTGGCAAGTTCAAAGGGTTGCAGAACCTTGCACAACGTTGAAATCATTCTCCACTGCGCTTGAGTCAGGTGCATTCCCCCTCCTTTGCCTATATCGTAGGCAGATGTATAGGCTTGAATGGCCTTTTGCTGCTCCTCCATCCTCTGAAGCATATAGAGGGTTGAATTCCACCTCGTTACCACCTCTTGCTTCGGATGATGGCAGGGCAGGTTCAGGACTGTTTGCTGGTGCTCCAGTCTTCGGCACGCGGTGGCTGAATGCCGAAAGTGGCCCGCAATTCTTCGGGCCACCGACAGCATCGTCGTTTTTGAAATAATTTTGCACCACCAAATTCAATGTATGTGCAAAACATGGGACGTGCTGGAATTTGCCCAGATGTAATGCACACACAATATTTGTGGCGTTGTCCGATGTCACAAATCCCCAGGAGAGTCCAATTGGGGTAAGCCATTCTGCGATGATGTTCCTCAGTTTCCGTAAGAGGTTGTCAGCTGTGTGCCTCTTATGGAAAGCGGTGATACAAAGCGTAGCCTGCCTAGGAACGAGTTGGCGTTTGCGAGATGCTGCTACTGGTGCCGCCGCTGCTGTTCTTGCTGCGGGAGGCAATACATCTACCCAGTGGGCTGTCACAGTCATATAGTCCTTAGTCTGCCCTGCTCCACTTGTCCATATGTCCGTGGTTAAGTGGACATTGGGTACAACTGCATTTTTTAGGACACTGGTGACTCTTTTTCTGACGTCTGTGTACATTTTCGGTATCGCCTGCCTAGAGAAATGGAACCTAGATGGTATTTGGTACCGGGGACACAGTACCTCAATCAAGTCTCTAGTTCCCTGTGAATTAACGGTGGATACTGGAAACACGTTTCTCACTGCCCAGGCTGCCAAGGCCTGAGTTATCCGCTTTGCAGCAGGATGACTGCTGTGATATTTCATCTTCCTCGCAAAGGACTGTTGGACAGTCAATTGCTTACTGGAAGTAGTACAAGTGGTCTTCCGACTTCCCCTCTGGGATGACGATCGACTCCCAGCAGCAACAACAGCAGCGCCAGCAGCAGTAGGCGTTACACTCAAGGATGCATCAGAGGAATCCCAGGCAGGAGATGACTCGTCAGACTTGACAGTGACATGGCCTGCAGGACTATTGTCTTTCCTGTGTAAGAAGGAAATTGACACTGAGGGAGTTGGTGGTGTGGTTTGCAGGAGCTTGGTTACAAGAGGAAGGGATTTAGTGGTCAGTGGACTGCTTCCGCTGTCATCCAAAGTTTTTGAACTTGTCACTGACTTCTGAAGAATGCAGTCCAGGTGACGTATAAGGGAAGATGTTCCTAGGTGGTTAACGTCCTTACCCCTACTTATTACAGCTTGACAAAGGCGACATACGGCTTGACACCTGTTGTCCGCATTTGTGTTAAAATAATTCCACACCGAAGAGGTGATTTTTTTATTTGTAATTTGACCAGGCATGTCAATGGCCATATTCGTCCCACGGACAACAGGTGTCTCCCCGGGTGCCTGACTTAAACAAACCACCTCACCATCAGAATCCTCCTTGTCAATTTCCTCCCCAGCGCCAGCAACACCCATATCCTCATCCTGGTGTACTTCAACAGTGACATCTTCAATTTGACTATCAGGAACTGGACTGCGGGTGCTCCTTCCAGCACTTGCAGGGGGCGTGCAAATGGTGGAATGCGCAACCTCTTCCCGTCCAGTGTTGGGAAGGTCAGGCATCGCAACCGACACAATTGGACTCTCCTTGGGGATTTGTGATTTAGAAGAACGCACAGTTCTTTGCTGTGCTTTTGCCATCTTAACTCTTTTAAGTTTTGTAGCAGGAGGATGAGTGCTTCCAACCTCAGGTGAAGCTGAACCACTAGCCTTGAACATAGGCCAGGGCCTCAGCCGTTCCTTGCCACTCCGTGTCGTAAATGGCACATTGGCAAGTTTACGCTTCTCCTCAGACGATTTTGATTTCGATTTTTGGGTCATTTTACTGAGCTTTATTTTTTTTTATTTTACATGCTCTCTACTATGACATTGGGCATCGGCCTTGGCAGACGACGTTGATGGCACTTCATCATCTCGGCCATGACTAGTGGCAGCAGCTTCAGCACGAGGTGGAAGTGGATCTTGATCTTTCCCTATTTTACCCTCCACATTTTTGTTCTCCATTTTTTATGTGTGGAATTATATGCCAGTAACATATCAATAGCAATGGCCTACTACTATATATACTGCGCACAACTGAAATGCACCACAGGTATGGATGGATAGTATACTTGACGACACAGAGGTAGGTAGAGCAGTGGCCTACTGTACCGTACTGCTATATATTATATACTGGTGGTCAGCAAAATTATGCACTGTACTCCTACTATATATATACTGTGCAAAACTTAAATGCACCACAGGTATGGATGGATAGTATAACTGACGACACAGAGGTAGGTAGAGCAGTGGCCTACTGTACTGTACTGCTATATATTATAAACTGGTGGTCAGCAAAATTATGCACTGTACTCCTACTATATTTACTACAATGCAGCACATATATGGAGCGTTTTTCAGGCAGAGAACGTATAATACTGGTGGTCACTGGTCACTGGTCAGCAAAACTCTGCACTGTACTCCTCCTATATAATACTGGTGGTCACCAGTCCCCACAATAAAGCAGTGTGAGCACAGATATTTGCAGCACACTGAGCACAGATATGGAGCGTTTTTCAGGCAGAGAACGTATAATACTGGTGGTCACTGGTCAGCAAAACTCTGCACTGTCTTCCTACTATATAATAGAGATGAGCGCCTGAAATTTTTCGGGTTTTGTGTTTTGGTTTTGGGTTCGGTTCCGCGGCCGTGTTTTGGGTTCGAACGCGTTTTGGCAAAACCTCACCGAATTATTTTTGTCGGATTCGGGTGTGTTTTGGATTCGGGTGTTTTTTTCAAAAAACCCTAAAAAACAGCTTAAATCATAGAATTTGGGGGTAATTTTGATCCCAAAGTATTATTAACCTCAAAAAACATAATTTACACTCATTTTCAGCCTATTCTGAACACATCACACCTCACAATATTATTTTTAGTCCTAAAATTTGCACCGAGGTCGCTGTGTGAGTAAGATAAGCGACCCTAGTGGCCGACACAAACACCGGGCCCATCTAGGAGTGGCACTGCAGTGTCACGCAGGATGTCCCTTCCAAAAAACCCTCCCCAAACAGCACATGACGCAAAGAAAAAAAGAGGCGCAATGAGGTAGCTGTGTGAGTAAGATTAGCGACCCTAGTGGCCGACACAAACACCGGGCCCATCTAGGAGTGGCACTGCAGTGTCACGCAGGATGTCCCTTCCAAAAAACCCTCCCCAAACAGCACATGACGCAAAGAAAAAAAGAGGCGCAATGAGGTAGCTGACTGTGTGAGAAAGATAAGCGACCCTAGTGGCCGACACAAACACCGGGCCCATCTAGGAGTGGCACTGCAGTGTCACGCAGGATGGCCCTTCCAAAAAACCCTCCCCAAACAGCACATGACGCAAAGAAAAAAAGAGGCGCAATGAGGTAGCTGACTGTGTGAGTAAGATTAGCGACCCTAGTGGCCGACACAAACACCGGGCACATCTAGGAGTGGCACTGCAGTGTCACGCAGGATGTCCCTTCCAAAAAACCCTCCCCAAACAGCACATGACGCAAAGAAAAAAAGAGGCGCAATGAGGTAGCTGTGTGAGTAAGATTAGCGACCCTAGTGGCCGACACAAACACCGGGCCCATCTAGGAGTGGCACTGCAGTGTCACGCAGGATGTCCCTTCCAAAAAACCCTCCCCAATCAGCACATGATGCAAAGAAAAAGAAAAGAAAAAAGAGGTGCAAGATGGAATTATCCTTGGGCCCTCCCACCCACCCTTATGTTGTATAAACAAAACAGGACATGCACACTTTAACCAACCCATCATTTCAGTGACAGGGTCTGCCACACGACTGTGACTGATATGACGGGTTGGTTTGGACCCCCCCCAAAAAAGAAGCAATTAATCTCTCCTTGCACAAACTGGCTCTACAGAGGCAAGATGTCCACCTCATCTTCACCCTCCGATATATCACCGTGTACATCCCCCTCCTCACAGATTATCAATTCGTCCCCACTGGAATCCACCATCTCAGCTCCCTGTGTACTTTGTGGAGGCAATTGCTGCTGGTCAATGTCTCCGCGGAGGAATTGATTATAATTCATTTTAATGAACATCATCTTCTCCACATTTTCTGGATGTAACCTCGTACGCCGATTGCTGACAAGGTGAGCGGCGGCACTAAACACTCTTTCGGAGTACACACTTGTGGGAGGGCAACTTAGGTAGAATAAAGCCAGTTTGTGCAAGGGCCTCCAAATTGCCTCTTTTTCCTGCCAGTATAAGTACGGACTGTGTGACGTGCCTACTTGGATGCGGTCACTCATATAATCCTCCACCATTCTATCAATGTTGAGAGAATCATATGCAGTGACAGTAGACGACATGTCCGTAATCGTTGTCAGGTCCTTCAGTCCGGACCAGATGTCAGCATCAGCAGTCGCTCCAGACTGCCCTGCATCACCGCCAGCGGGTGGGCTCGGAATTCTGAGCCTTTTCCTCGCACCCCCAGTTGCGGGAGAATGTGAAGGAGGAGATGTTGACAGGTCGCGTTCCGCTTGACTTGACAATTTTGTCACCAGCAGGTCTTTCAACCCCAGCAGACCTGTGTCTGCCGGAAAGAGAGATCCAAGGTAGGCTTTAAATCTAGGATCGAGCACGGTGGCCAAAATGTAGTGCTCTGATTTCAACAGATTGACCACCCGTGAATCCTTGTTAAGCGAATTAAGGGCTGCATCCACAAGTCCCACATGCCTAGCGGAATCGCTCCGTGTTAGCTCCTTCTTCAATGCCTCCAGCTTCTTCTGCAAAAGCCTGATGAGGGGAATGACCTGACTCAGGCTGGCAGTGTCTGAACTGACTTCACGTGTGGCAAGTTCAAAGGGCATCAGAACCTTGCACAACGTTGAAATCATTCTCCACTGCACTTGAGACAGGTGCATTCCACCTACTATATCGTGCTCAATTGTATAGGCTTGAATGGCCTTTTGCTGCTCCTCCAACCTCTGAAGCATATAGAGGGTTGAATTCCACCTCGTTACCACTTCTTGCTTCAGATGATGGCAGGGCAGGTTCAGTAGTTTTTGGTGGTGCTCCAGTTTTCTGTACGTGGTGCCTGTACGCCGAAAGTGTCCCGCAATTCTTCTGGCCACCGACAGCATCTCTTGCACGCCCCTGTCGTTTTTTAAAAAATTCTGCACCACCAAATTCAAGGTATGTGCAAAACATGGGACGTGCTGGAATTGGCCCAGATTTAATGCACACACAATATTGCTGGCGTTGTCCGATGCCACAAATCCACAGGAGAGTCCAATTGGGGTAAGCCATTCCGCGATGATCTTCCTCAGTTGCCGTAAGAGGTTTTCAGCTGTGTGCGTATTCTGGAAAGCGGTGATGCAAAGCGTAGCCTGCCTAGGAAAGAGTTGGCGTTTGCGAGATGCTGCTACTGGTGCCGCCGCTGCTGTTCTTGCGGCGGGAGTCCATACATCTACCCAGTGGGCTGTCACAGTCATATAGTCCTGACCCTGCCCTGCTCCACTTGTCCACATGTCCGTGGTTAAGTGGACATTGGGTACAGCTGCATTTTTTAGGACACTGGTGACTCTTTTTCTGAGGTCTGTGTACATTTTCGGTATCGCCTGCCTAGAGAAATGGAACCTAGATGGTATTTGGTACCGGGGACACAGTACCTCCAACAAGTCTCTAGTTGGCTCTGCAGTAATGATGGATACCGGAACCACGTTTCTCACCACCCAGGATGCCAAGGCCTCAGTTATCCGCTTTGCAGTAGGATGACTGCTGTGATATTTCATCTTCCTCGCAAAGGACTGTTGAACAGTCAATTGCTTACTGGAAGTAGTACAAGTGGGCTTACGACTTCCCCTCTGGGATGACCATCGACTCCCAGCGGCAACAACAGCAGCGCCAGCAGCAGTAGGCGTTACACGCAAGGATGCATCGGAGGAATCCCAGGCAGGAGAGGACTCGTCAGACTTGCCAGTGACATGGCCTGCAGGACTATTGGCATTCCTGGGGAAGGAGGAAATTGACACTGAGGGAGTTGGTGGGGTGGTTTGCGTGAGCTTGGTTACAAGAGGAAGGGATTTACTGGTCAGTGGACTGCTTCCGCTGTCACCCAAAGTTTTTGAACTTGTCACTGACTTATTATGAATGCGCTGCAGGTGACGTATAAGGGAGGATGTTCCGAGGTGGTTAACGTCCTTACCCCTACTTATTACAGCTTGACAAAGGGAACACACGGCTTGACACCTGTTGTCCGCATTTCTGGTGAAATACCTCCACACCGAAGAGCTGATTTTTTTGGTATTTTCACCTGGCATGTCAACGGCCATATTCCTCCCACGGACAACAGGTGTCTCCCCGGGTGCCTGACTTAAACAAACCACCTCACCATCAGAATCCTCCTGGTCAATTTCCTCCCCAGCGCCAGCAACACCCATATCCTCCTCATCCTGGTGTACTTCAACACTGACATCTTCAATCTGACTATCAGGAACTGGACTGCGGGTGCTCCTTCCAGCACTTGCAGGGGGCGTGCAAATGGTGGAAGGCGCATGCTCTTCACCTCCAGTGTTGGGAAGGTCAGGCATCGCAACCGACACAATTGGACTCTCCTTGTGGATTTGGGATTTCGAAGAACGCACAGTTCTTTGCGGTGCTTTTGCCAGCTTGAGTCTTTTCAGTTTTCTAGCGAGAGGCTGAGTGCTTCCATCCTCATGTGAAGCTGAACCACTAGCCATGAACATAGGCCAGGGCCTCAGCCGTTCCTTGCCACTCCGTGTGGTAAATGGCATATTGGCAAGTTTACGCTTCTCCTCCGACAATTTTATTTTAGGTTTTGGAGTCCTTTTTTTTCTGATATTTGGTGTTTTGGATTTGACATGCTCTGTACTATGACATTGGGCATCGGCCTTGGCAGACGACGTTGCTGGCATTTCATCGTCTCGGCCATGACTAGTGGCAGCAGCTTCAGCACGAGGTGGAAGTGGATCTTGATCTTTCCCTAATTTTGGAACCTCAACTTTTTTGTTCTCCATATTTTATAGGCAGAACTAAAAGGCACCTCAGGTAAACAATGGAGATGGATGGATTGGATACTAGTATTGGATACCTGCCGACTGCCGACACAGAGGTAGCCACAGCCGTGAACTACCGCACTGTACACTGGTTGATAAAGAGATAGTAGTATACTCGTAACAACTAGTATGACACTATGACGACGGTATAAAGAATGAAAAAAAAACCACGGTTAGGTGGTATATATTATAATAATAATACAATTATGGATGGACGGACTGCCTGCCGACTGCCGACACAGAGGTAGCCACAGCCGTGAACTACCGCACTGTACACTGGTTGATAAAGAGATAGTAGTATACTCGTAACAACTAGTATGACACTATGACGACGGTATAAAGAATGAAAAAAAAACCACGGTTAGGTGGTATATATTATAATAATAATACAATTATGGATGGACGGACTGCCTGCCGACTGCCGACACAGAGGTAGCCACAGCCGTGAACTACCGCACTGTACACTGGTTGATAAAGAGATAGTAGTATACTCGTAACAACTAGTATGACACTATGACGACGGTATAAAGAATGAAAAAAAAACCACGGTTAGGTGGTATATATTATAATAATAATACAATTATGGATGGACGGACTGCCTGCCGACTGCCGACACAGAGGTAGCCACAGCCGTGAACTACCGCACTGTACACTGGTTGATAAAGAGATAGTAGTATACTCGTAACAACTAGTATGACACTATGACGACGGTATAAAGAAAGAAAAAAAAATACCACAGTTAGGTGGTATATATTATAATAATAATACAATTATGGATGGACGGACTGCCTGCAGACTGCCGACACAGAGGTAGCCACAGCCGTGAACTACCGCACTGTACACTGGTTGATAAAGAGATAGTAGTATACTCGTAACAACTAGTATGACACTATGACGACGGTATAAAGAATGAAAAAAAAACCACGGTTAGGTGGTATATATTATAATAATAATACAATTATGGATGGACGGACTGCCTGCCGACTGCCGACACAGAGGTAGCCACAGCCGTGAACTACCGCACTGTACACTGGTTGATAAAGAGATAGTAGTATACTCGTAACAACTAGTATGACACTATGACGACGGTATAAAGAATGAAAAAAAAACCACGGTTAGGTGGTATATATTATAATAATAATACAATTATGGATGGACGGACTGCCTGCCGACTGCCGACACAGAGGTAGCCACAGCCGTGAACTACCGCACTGTACACTGGTTGATAAAGAGATAGTAGTATACTCGTAACAACTAGTATGACACTATGACGACGGTATAAAGAATGAAAAAAAAACCACGGTTAGGTGGTATATATTATAATAATAATACAATTATGGATGGACGGACTGCCTGCCGACTGCCGACACAGAGGTAGCCACAGCCGTGAACTACCGCACTGTACACTGGTTGATAAAGAGATAGTAGTATACTCGTAACAACTAGTATGACACTATGACGGTATAAAGAATGAAAAAAAAACCACGGTTAGGTGGTATATATTATAATAATAATACAATTATGGATGGACGGACTGCCTGCCGACTGCCGACACAGAGGTAGCCACAGCCGTGAACTACCGCACTGTACACTGGTTGATAAAGAGATAGTAGTATACTCGTAACAACTAGTATGACACTATGACGGTATAAAGAATGAAAAAAAAACCACGGTTAGGTGGTATATATTATAATAATAATACAATTATGGATGGACGGACTGCCTGCCGACTGCCGACACAGAGGTAGCCACAGCCGTGAACTACCGCACTGTACACTGGTTGATAAAGAGATAGTAGTATACTCGTAACAACTAGTATGACACTATGACGACGGTATAAAGAAAGAAAAAAAAATACCACGGTTAGGTGGTATATATTGTAATACAATTATGGATGGACGGACTGCCTGCCGAGTTCCGACTGCCGACACAGAGGTAGCCACAGCCGTGAACTACCGCACTGTACTGTGTCTGCTGCTAATATAGACTGGTTGATAAAGAGATAGTATACAATACATACAACAATATACTACTATACTGGTGGTCAGGCACTGGTCACCGCTAGTCACACTGGCAGTGGCACTCCTGCAGCAAAAGTGTGCACTGTTTAATTTTAAATTAATATAATATTATGTACTCCTGGGGGCTCCTGCTATAACAACCTGCAGTGCTCCCCAGTCTCCCCCACAATTATTATAAGCTTTGCCTTTTATACATTGATGTGCAGCACACTGGGCTGAGCTGAGTGCACACAGACTGAGTCACACTGTGTGACTGGCTGCTGCTGTGTATCGTTTTTTTTCAGGCAGAGAACGGATATAGCAGAGAACGGATATATTAAAATAAATAAAAGTTAACTAACAACAACTGCACTGGTCACTGTGGTAAACTCTGTCTGACTCTGCACAATCTCTCTCTCTCTTCTAATCTAATTTCTAATGGAGAGGACGCCAGCCACGTCCTCTCCCTATCAATCTCAATGCACGTGTGAAAATGGCGGCGACGCGCGGCTCCTTATATAGAATCCGAGTCTCGCGAGAATCCGACAGCGTCATGATGACGTTCGGGCGCGCTCGGGTTAACCGAGCAAGGCGGGAGGATCCGAGTCTGCTCGGACCCGTGAAAAAAACATGAAGTTCGTGCGGGTTCGGTTTCAGAGAAACCGAACCCGCTCATCTCTACTATATAATACTGCTGGTCCCCAGTCCCAACAATAAAGCAATTAGCACACTGAGCACAGATATTTGCAGCACACTGAGCAGTCCGATATGGAGCATTTTTCATGCAGAGAACGTAGATATTTGCACTTGCAGCACACTGAGCACAGATATTTGCAGCACACTGAGCACAGATATTTGCAGCACAATTTGCAGCCCACTGAACATAGAAACTGAGAGGATGCCAGCCACGTCCTCTCACGATCATCTCCAATGCACGAGTGAAAAATGGCGGCGACGCGCGGCTTTATATAGAATCCGAATCTCGTGAGAATCCGACCGCGGGATGATGACGTTCGGGCGCGCTCGGGTTAACCGAGCAAGGCGGGAGGATCCGAGTCTGCTCGGAACTGTGCAAAAAAGGGTGAAGTTCGGGCGGGTTCGGATCCCGAGGATCCGAACCCGCTCATCACTAATTAAAATACAAATGAGTCATGACTCATGTGCCCAGACACTGACTCGAGACACTTCACTGAACTGAGTTATGTGTCTCAACTCAGTTCAGTGAATCACTTTGCCCATGACTAATGCACACTAATATTGACAATTACGTATTTAAATGTAGACTTCCATCCAACTCTAGATGGCGCCCACTGTGCAAAGGTGACTCATGTTTCTCTAGTACATGATAAACTTCAGCTGCTTTTCTCTTGAAGGGTTAAGGTATGCAGCCCATGTTCAGTCTATTTTCCAAATCCATCAACCAGCCTTTTCCATAAAGCACACACCTGCCATTTCCTCCACTTCCACATTCTTTGCACTCATTAGCAGCAACATAATTAACAAACAATTCTAATTACCAGCCTATTACAGTGTTTCTTCCCTAATCTATCTTGGTTTGTATTAATTAATATGTACCTTTTAACCTAAATGTATGCAGATAATGGGTAACATTACAGCGCACACTCAGAGGCTTTTACACTGTCATGTCATCCCTAAATCTGTGTGTTTTGATAGATAGATAGATAGATAGATAGATAGATAGATAGATAGATAGATAGATAGATAGATAGATAGATAGATAGATAGATAGATAGATAGATAGATAGGGGCCCCATACACTTATGCGACATGTCCGACCGTCATGTCGCAGGCTATCACCCCGGCAACTTCCCGGGCGGCAGGATCGCATACAATACATCATATGCTGTCCTTTTGCATACAATGTATAGTATGAGATCCCAGCCATCCTGCGGGGTCGGACGTGATCGATAGTGCAGCACATTCAATCTAGGGGATCTGATCCGATGCTCACGGGAACCCGGATCGGATCAGAAACACCTCCAAAATGCCCGATTTCACCCGATATATCGGCCCGAATGCCTGAAAACGGATTAAATTGTGCATTATCGTTCTAGTATATGGGGCCCTTTCGATTTGGTGGGTTATATTGTTTCTGTGCAGGGTAAATACTGGATGCTTTATTTTTACACTGCAATTTAGATTTCAGTTTGAACACACCACCCAAATCTAAGTCTCTCTGCACATGTTACATCTGCCCCACCTCCGCTGCACATGTTTTTGCCCATTAGCTTACAAATTTGCTGCTGCGATCAGATCTGAATTAGGCCCAGAGATAGATAGATAGATAGATAGATAGATAGATAGATAGATAGATAGATAGATAGATAGATAGATAGATAGATAGATAGATAGATCAATGTACTTACAGAATGTAAAGCGCTATACACTTTTTTTTTTTAAATCGGGAATGGTAAGTGCCGACAGTAACTACTACCAGAGCCGGCCATAGTCATAGGCAAACTAGGCAATTACCTAGGGCATTTGATATGCCTAGGGGCATCAGCAGCTTCTGCTGTTTAAAATGATATGCGGCATGCCCATATTCTGTGTGTAGCATTTCATATGCAGATACAGCCACAGTCTCACACAGTATACAGGCATGCTGCATATCATTTTAATTAGCAGAAGCTGCTTGTGCATCCTAGCCACATAGCAATGCAAATATGATGCATTTTCATTAAAAAAAAAGGTGACCGACGTTAGCATTGAGGCAAGATTTATGAAGACACATCTGTATCCAGGCAGAGGTCACAATGTTAGTAGCAGTGTGAGTGCTGTGTGGGTTGGTTGTGCAGTAGTGTTCAGAATATGTGTAAGGAGCATTATGCGTGTCATGTGTATAAATGCATTAATAATGTGCAACATATGTGTAAGGGGCACTATGTGTGTCATTATGTGTATAAGGGCATTAATAATGTGCAACATATGTGTAAAGGGGCACTATGTGTGTCATTATGTGTATAAGGGCATTAATAATGTGCAACATATGTGTAAAGGGGCACTATGTGTGTCATTATGTGTATAAGGGCATTAATAATGTGCGGCATATGTGTAACAGGGTACTACTGTATGTGTGTCATTATATGTAAAGGGGCACTAATAATGTGTAGCAAATGTGTAGGTGGCACTGTGTGTGTCATTATGTGCATAAGGGCATTAACAATGTGAAATGCGCGGGGCTGCGCATCGCTATCGCTGTGGGGGGTACACACGGAGCGCTCATGCTAAAAATCTAAGCAATCTAGTCAGATTGCTTAGATTATCGCTCTTTGAGTACCCCCCTTAAGAGCCACAGTAAAGAAAATGCCCGGCATCTGTTACCAAAAAATGTAAATCAAATATAACGTTTACTAATAATTTGCATACATCAATTAGGATTTTTTATTTTTTTTTAGGGAGAAGTGACACATGAAAAAGATCATCTTGATTTATTCAGGAGGTGCAGTGAACACTCCAACATGACACAGTTTGACCACTCAGACCCCTCACTGCTACTCTGCTGTGTTGTTTTTATGTAAGCGGTCAGACTGGCTATATGATCAGCCCCACACAATTACATTTTCTCTATTAATGTACTGAAATTAAACAATGATATAATAAACAAAATAGATGTTCCAAGAATAAAGCATATTTTAATGCTTATATTCTGGACAGGTAATGCCAATATTTTCTATTATGTGCAATTTTGTTAAGCCTATTAAAACATTTTTTTTTTGCGTCATTTTCATTATTTATGAATTTTCAACTGCAACAATAAATTTGATGAGTAATAATAGTAATAATAATAATAATCTAAGCTTCCAGTACGGTCATTCTGGAGCCACCTTATCTACAGGAGCACTCCATGGGAAATGTGTACTATTCATCCAGATCCCTTTAATCCAGGAGCTAATGTAGGATAGTGGTTCCTGAGCCTCCACTTTTAATTATTATCCACTCTGATTACAAAGCGAAAGCAACTGGAAAAGTTTCCATTCAATTACAGTATCTGCGGATTGACTCATTCCAGAAAAGTTGTATATTTGTAATATTTTATATACAATATTGTGTGTAACAATAAAGCTTGTCGAAATATATCACGTTATTTTGGATAGATTTTTATGGGAACCTATTGTAAAAGACAGAGATGAATATCTAATGCTACAAGCCAGAAAAATACTATAGTAGGCTGACCATATTATCCCTTTAACCTGGGACACTCATAAATTACACAGGTTCTGTGGCTGCTTAAAACCAGGTGAAATGCAGGCTTGTAGTCAGCCAGCCACAGAACCTGTGTAACTTATAAGTGTCCCAGGTTAAAGGGATAATATGGGCAGCCTAATGGGCCCTACACACTGGGCGAGGATTCTGAAAGATATGAACGATCTCGTTCATTAATGAACGAGATACCGTTCATATTTTTCAGTGTGGAGGCACCAGCGATGAATGATGCACGGCCCCGCGCTCGTTCATCGCTGGTGCCCCGTTGCTTGTGCATGCAGGCCAATATGGACGACCTCGTCCATATTTGCCTGCACTGCTATGGAGCCGGGTGATGAGGAGAATGAAAAAACGTCATTCCCCCGTCACTGCCCTCCCCGCTGCCGGGTCGCCCGTCGGCCGTATCTGCCATTGGGCAGCTCGGTGGTGGATCGACAAATGTGTACGGCCCATATCACTGTGACTGAGAAAATCTGAAGGGAAGCACTTCGTTTAATATTATTCTTCTCTCATGTGCTATACTGGCTAGCTCTCAAACCCTATCAACTTTCAGGGTTGGATTGGCCCACAGGCAGGGTCGGACTGGCCCACAAGGGTACCAGGGAAACCACCAGTAGGCCCCACTGCCTGAGTGTCCACTCCTTCCTCTAGGGATCAGGTTCCAGACTGTGCACTTGTATTATACATGGCAGATATGTTGCATTACACTGCACTAGACTATTGTTTATTTCAAGCCTCTGTAGAGGCTGGCCACACCCCTTTTGTAGGCTGGCCACACCCTTAAGTATGGGCCCCTATCACTGCATTCCCCTGGTGGGTCCTTCATGCCCCAGTCCGACACTGCCCACAGCGGTACAGGGGAAACCCCAAGTGGACCCCACTGCCTGGGGTACCCTCCTCTACCTCTAGGGATCAGGTTCCAGACCTGATTATAATTATACATTATACATATGTTACCTTGTACTACACAGGACTATTGAATATTTTTTACAGTGCATTTCTGGTATTAATCTGGTACATTATCATGCATGTGCTAGCAGTATTTACTATATATATATATTTATCAAGGGGCCTGGCCCATGCACTCTCTAATGGTTAGGCAAACCAATATGGTGGCTGAAGACTAGCTACAACCCCAAAACATGGAGCCCTACCACAGCATTCCCCCGATGGGCCTTTCATGCCCCAGTCCGACACTGTCAACTTTTAATTATTATTTTTTTTACGAATTTGATTAGGCAACAAAAAAGAGACCCTTTTAGTTTTTATTAATATGGTACCTAAACCGATTTTTAAGGTACGGATTACTGTACATGGACGAGTGTGTGTGCATTATAACATTTCGCCTGGCATCCCAGGCACATGAGTGAGGCCCATATGTAATGGGCTGCGATTTGCTGGTCCTGGGGTGATTCCGGCAAGATAGCTGCTAGACATTAGCAAATCAGTTAGAAAACAAAACCAGTAAAGTTTGTTCTAAATCTAGCCGCTATCTCATCAAAATCACGTTGGGACCATAAATCGCAGCATTTTACATACGTGCATAACATGGAATACAGTTTAACGTGTTGGATACGATATCCCGGCGGCAGCATTTCAATGCTCAAAATCCAGACAG
This sequence comes from Pseudophryne corroboree, assembly GCF_028390025.1. Classification (NCBI taxonomy): domain Eukaryota; kingdom Metazoa; phylum Chordata; class Amphibia; order Anura; family Myobatrachidae; genus Pseudophryne; species Pseudophryne corroboree. The sequence continues at coordinate 406,951,856 of NC_086452.1, forward strand.
ATTTGGTAAGTATTGCCACCTTAACCCACTCCTGCCACAGCCTAACTCTACCCTCGCGCAGCCTAACCCTAACTATCCCCTTCTGCAGCCAATCCCTAACTGTACCCTCACGCAGCGTAACCCTAACTATCCCCTTCTGCAGCCAATCCCTAACTGTACCCTCACGCAGCCTAACCCTAACTATCCCCTTCTGCAGCCAATCCCTAACTGTACCCTCACGCAGCCTAACCCTAACTATCCCCTTCTGCAGCCAATCCATAACTGTACCCTCACGCAGCCTAACCCTAACCTCCCACTCGTGCCTAACGCTAAAACTAACCCTAACCCCAATTATTACCATCAGGATCTATAAGGATTTTGAACACCTGCTGCCAGGATTCTGACTGTTGACATGCTGAGCGCCGGGACATTGACTACATCCCAATTTAAGTTAACATCCCAAATTGCAGTTGATGCACCATCTACCCTTATATAAAAAGGAATAGACACAAAAACAATGCCAACTGATATCACAAAATGTAAATTGCACTACAGACTCATACCTGGCAAATCTGACCCTTGGAAAACAAACCTAAAAAATCTGAGCTGCAAATGAACTATGGAAGAAAATGGTAGAGATTCACTCTAAAATCAATATTTTGCAAGTGTAAAAATCCCCCCAAAATAATGCTTATACAGATAATAGACAAACTCTAAAAATCTTCTGAATGGTGGACACGAATAACATGGGCCCTCATAGTGTATTAATGCGCTGAGCTCCGTCTTGTATACTGATCGCCAGTGGATGTTGTTGAGTTTTAAACTGTTCTAATAGCGCTGTGTTGTATTTCATTACAATTTTTCATTACTCTTCTGATTGTGTGAAACCATGCCCGCTTCAACAAAGCCACTTCAGTGCATTGGAATTGGCTCTTCATTAATTTCATTTACAAGCCAATTCAATCCATTCCTGGCAGTACAGACTGAAAGCAAAGATACAGAGAATTCATTTAGTGCTTGGGCAATGATGATACGCAAATGTGTGAAGCAACCAGTGTCTTTAGTACATCACCCTTGCTTTGCACTTTGACCCTTGTCATCAAGTTTGATATATGCACTTTTGATCTCTTAAATATAGGGATGGCCATCGACCATCGATGTTTCAAAATCCTTGATGGTCATTACCCGATGTTAGATATTTTAGCCATTGATGGTACAGAACCAGCCAATGTTTTTTTTCACCACAGGCTGTGATTGGCCCACAGCCCCTTGAATAGAAAAGCAGGTGTGACCATTACAGGGTGAAACCATTGATGCGTCCCTTATAGATGATTTTATACCATCAAGGCTAGCGATCAATGGTACCCTATGTAACACTCAGGTAAGTATTGCACGAGTTGTGATATACGGGCGAGTATGCCAGTTACTTAGCACAATATTTTTTACCTCTTAAGGTCACTTCTTACAGGAAAAGTAACAAGGAAGAATTTAAGGAGTTATAACTATGGTTTTACTTCTGGAAGCTTGAATACATTTGCAGAAACTATGTGTATCACCGTAACATTTTACAAAAGGGCAAAACCCCCAAACAAACAATTTTATTGTTTGGCAATGTAGTATCTCTGAGTCTTTTTTCCGGAGGTAGGCACAGATATTAACTATATCAGTTATATAGATCAATACTCAATATGCAGACAAAACAATATTTCCATTTCCCGTCCGATATAAGCAAACTTTTTGACAGAATTACAGTTCTTATTTCTTGGTTCAATTGATAAAGTAAAACATTAAACCTAGGCATTCACCAGTATACACTAAAGCTACTGCAGTAGTATAGCTCAGCTGAGCTCTACGGTGGTGCACTTAAGTGTAACACCCCTTTACCTGGGTTTTCTGGGTAATGGTGTGTATTTAAACTCTTCCAGCTTTGCAATGCTTCTCACCTTGTACTTCTCTTGGTATTAGTGCCTCCACCCGAATCTTGACGTGACGTGCTCTTCTGGGAAGTGTTCAATTTTGGAAACACCAGAGGGAGACTCGGGAAACCCCCTGCCCACCACGTGCTTAGACCGCCCCCACTACAGGAATATATCACACGGATATGTTGCAAAAGCCACCCTGGCACATTTATTAAAGGGTCTGGAATAGCAATTGCTTTTATGCATTTATATACAAGGTACTATAGTAGATCAATAAAAGAGGACATATACTAAATAGGCATAGAAACATGTTGGTCAGTAATGCACACACATATCTAAAGGGTGTATAATGCAGTAATAAGAAAAAATTAACATAACACATGAATCTGCTTTCACCTGTCTGTCTGTCCATTCCTGAACTTTCCTTTTGTATACAGATAACACCCTGGAATTTGCAATCACTGACTGTGTAATGACAACTTAAAACAGCAGTATCACAAGGAATTTCACACATACCACACACAGCATTAGACAATACATCCCCCACTATAGTGCACTGTTATTTCAGAGTTCATTACCTTCTGCATGCTATAGCTTAAAGGAAAAGGTACTTTAACAGGTTCCAATTGGCACTTTCAGCAACGCTGGTACTTGTAGTTCCACAAACTGATTCTTGGTGAAATCATACACTTTGTTAGCTACTATTTATCAGTCTTTACCAAGAAACATAGCACTGTAAATTGTTCCTTATCTCACATTCCTCCAAAGTGTGTCCCTCTGCAAACTGTCCTCTCCAGGGGTCAAAAAGGAAGGTTTGAAATGCATTATCCTCTGTAGGCCACTTAACTTCATCAGACTGGGGTTCTCCCTCTCCGTAGGGCTCTTTCTGTACAGTCACGTGGATTTCTTCCCCAGTATTCTCCAGTCATTGTCAGCTGCATCTTAGCTATATCCAAGACATGGTTACTTCTCTCTCTTGGCCCATCTCCTCCTCCACTTCTCTGGACAAAAGCATTCCATTTTTCACTCCCCCCTCCCCATGCCCTGTTTCCCCACCCCCCGACAGCCTCTGCGTGTCTCTCTGTATATCCTCTGAAACCCAAGGCTGTCTGGGAGATGTAGTCTCTAAACACAAAATGTCCGGTGTCCAATTTCACATTGGCTGCCTGTCATAAGCTCTAGGCGCTACATACTCCCCCTGTGAGACTGGCGATCTGCTGACAACGTGATGAGCCTGTTCCACACCCTGAAAAGGAATACGTGTTAAACCATTCTGTCTGTTTACGCATCCACACATACCCTGACAAGCTCCTACGATGACAGGGGTGGGCCCCAAATAAGGCCAAGGGTAGACCCAGTGAGGGTGAACCACCCTGGGCATTTCAGTAGCCCTTCCTAACTCATCATAAGTAAATATCATAGGGGCCCTAGTGGTGCGTCTGGGTCAGCTAATAGCTGGAAGGGCTCCCTCATCTCCCTCTGACACCCTTTCTGGTTGTTCAGCCTCTCCCCCAACATCTCTCTCTTCTGGTTGGTCCTGAGCCTGTCCCTCAGGTTCTCTAACTTCCACCGTTACTTCAGGTACGACCTCCTCCAACCTGCACACCTGTTCTCCTCTTGGCTCTTCTGTAGCTCTCTCAGTAGACCTGTGGGGTCTAGTTACCTCATGACTTTGAATGACAGTCTCATTTTCCGTAGTGGGAGGATCATACCCCCATTCATCCTCACTGCATTCTGTCTCTTTATAATCTCTAGTTTCCTCTCTCCTTGTAGACCTCAGTCTTCCTGGCTTCCTCCAGGGCACCCTCCCGGTGGTCTCAACAGCTTGCTTGGTTTTGAACCTCACATCTCTCCCAATCGGTAATAGGTGTTGACGGTGATAAGTCTTTATGGGCCCTGTTTGTCCTTCAGGTCTTACACGGTAAACAGGTGCCCCAGACATTTTGGTCACCACTTCATAGGGTTCTTCTCTCCATCGATTTGCCAATTTATGCTTTCCTGGTATTCCCAGGTAACGGAGCAGTACTCTGTCTCCTATCCCCAGTACATTATCTTTCACTCGACTGTCATATCGAGTCTTGTTTCTCAAACCAGACTTAGTAGAAGCTTCTTGAGCCAACTTGTGAGCATGTCTCAGTTCTTCTCGCAGTCTCTGCACATACTGTAAATGTGTCTCCCCCGAGTGGGAAACCTCCATTATTCCAAAACAAATGTCTACAGGCAGTCAGGCTTCTCTTCCAAAGATAAGGAGGTATGGTGAGTATCCAGTTGACTCATTTTTTGTGCAGTTATATGCATGTACTAACTGACTGATGTGCCTACTCCAGTGTGCCTTCCTGGCAGTGCCCAAAGTGCCCATCATGTTGAGAAGGGTTCGATTGAATCTCTCTGGCTGTGGGTCCCCTTGTGGATGGAATGGTGTCGTCCTCGACTTCTGTATCCCGCACAATTCGCAGATCTCTTTTATCAGCCGACTCTCAAAATCTCTTCCTTGATCAGAATGGATCCGGGCAGGAAGTCCATATTGAACAAAGAATTTCTCCCATAGAATCTTGGCAACAGTTGTGGCTCTTTGATCTTTGGCTGGGTAGGCCTGGGCATACCGAGTGAAATGATCTGTCACGACCAGAATATGTGCTGTGTTGCTTTCATCTGGCTCTACAGAAAGGAAATCAATACACACCAGCTCTAGTGGCCCATCACTCGAAATGTTTTTCAATGGTGCAGCTCTTTCGGGCAGTGTTTTACGCAGAATGCAAGTCCCACAATTTCTGCAATATTTTTCAATATCAGCCTCCATCCTTGGCCAATAGAACCGATCAGCGATCAAACCGCTTGTTCTCAACACTAAGTGCCCATGTTGGTCATGTAGGGCATTCAGTACAGAATCACTGGCCCTCATTCCGAGTTGTTCGCTCGCAAGGCGATTTTAGCAGAGTTACACACGCTAAGCCGCCGCCTACTGGGAGTGAATCTTAGCTTCTTAAAATTGCGAACGATGTATTCGCAATATTGCGATTACAAACTACTTAGCAGTTTCTGAGTAGCTTCAACCTTACTCGGCATCTGCGATCAGTTCAGTGCTTGTCGTTCCTGGTTTGACGTCACAAACACACCCAGCATTCGGCCAGACACTCCTCCGTTTCTCCAGCCACTCCCGCGTTTTTTCCGGAAACGGTAGCGTTTTTATCCACACGCCCATAAAACGCAGTGTTTCCGCCCAGTAACACCCATTTCCTGTCAATCACACTACGATCTTCATAGCAAAATTACTTGGCGCAGTCGCAGTGCGAACATTGCGCATGCGTACTAAGCAGAAAAACGCTGCGATGCGAAGAAAAATACCGAGCGAACGACTCGGAATGAGGGCCAATGTTTCTTTGGGAGAACCAACTGTCTTCTTACTCTACCATCTCTGCGGGTAGATTCCCTATAAAGGAGGCCTCCTCTGACCATCAGAAATTCTCTTTGCCTGTGCAGTAAGATGGCTTCTTCTGTTTTAAGGGCCTTTGGCCCCAACCTCTCATTGTTCTTGATCATCCAATAGCAGTGGGGACTCGGAGCAGAAGCGGCCAGTGGGGAGCACTGCGGAGGCCAGTGGGGAGAAGAAACGGCGGCCAGCGGGGAGAAGAAGCGGCGGCCAGCGGGGAGAAGAAGCGGCGGCCAGTGAGGAGAAGCGGCGGCAGCAGCAGCGCGGATCATCAGACAGCGGGGATCGTCTGCCACTGACAAATAGGTAAACCCCCTGTCCTGGATAAAACTAAAGCTGCCATATAAGTTCAGGGGAGGGGAGGGGGAGGGTAAGGACTGCTATATAGGTTTAGGGGAGGGTGGGGAAAGGGGGGTAGGGACTGTCTGCCGTAATGTGTAAAAACGGGGGCCCTGTCTGCCGTAATGTATAAAAACGGGGGCGATGTCTGCCGTAATGTGTAAAAAGGGGATGCTGTCTGCCGTAATGTGTAAAAACGGGGGCGCTTGCTGCCGTAATGTGTAAAAACGGGGGTGCTGTCTGCCGTAATGTGTAAAAACGGGGACACTGTCTGCCGTAATGTATAAAAACGGGGACGCTGTCTGCCGTAATGTATAAAAGCGGGGGCGCTGTCTGCCGTAATGTATAAAAGCGGGGGCGCTGTCTGCCGTAATGTATAAAAACGGGGGCGCTGTCTGCCGTAATTATAAAAATGGGGGTGCTGTCTGTCGTAATCTGTAAAAAGGGGACGCTGTCTGTCGTAATGTGTAAAAAGGGGGACGCTGTCTGCCGTAATGTGTAAAAAGGGATCTCTTTTTGAGTATTTTGTGTGTGGCCCTCGAATATTCGCTGGAAGTGTTAAGCGGCCCCCCAGCTGAAATAATTGCCCACCCCTGTTCTAGCTGATCACTTTTCAGCTGTTTCCTACTGATCCTCTGCAGATCACCCAGTTCAAACTGACTCAGCCAGCAATAATGTTTGGGCAGTGCCGCTGCTGAAACTCCCAATGCAGTGACACATTCTCTCAAAGGCGGCACCACCACTCTTCCTTCATGGCACATACCTCTTACTTCTGGAGCAGGCACTTCAACCCACTCTTCTTCAGGTGAATCAGCATGTCTTCCAGCCAACCTGAACAAAGCATCAGCATCAATGTTTCCTTTGCCAGGTCGGTACTTCAGCGTGAAGTCATACACAGCCAAAGCTGCCAGCCATCGATGTCCTGTGGGATCCTACTTTGCTGTAGTCTGGATGTATGTCAACGGATTGTTGTCAGTATGGACCAAATGTAGCACCATACAAATAATCATGCAGACGGTCGACAATAGCCCATTTTAATGCCAAGAATTCCAGCTTGTGCACAGGGTAATTATTTTCACTGGGTGATAGGCCTCAGCTAACATAGTGCACAGGCCTCATCTGGCCTTCTTGTTCTTGGTAAAGTACTCCTCCGAGTCCATCAAATGATGCATCTACATGAAGAATGTATGGAAGGTCAGGGTTCGCATAGGCGAGCACTGGAGACTGGGTAAGGCCCTCCTTCAACTTCTTGAATGCAGTTTCACACTCTTCTGTCCATCTTTCCCCAAATAGGTCATTAACACGGAGAAAGTGCTTATTTTCTTGCTGAGGCATCCGCCCCTTCACTGGTGGGTACCCTTTGGTTAATTCTGTCAAAGGCTTGGCTAATTTAGAATATCCTGGAACAAATCTTCTGTAGTACCCACATAACCCCAGAAAAGACCTCAGTTCCTTTAGTTTTGTGGGCCGTGGCCACTCTGCCACAGCTTCTACTTTGGCTGGGTCAGTGGAGATCCCTTCTCTGCTGACAATGTGCCCAACATACTTGACTTGCTTCTGGCATAGTCGACACTATTCTAAAGATAGCTTTAGCCCTTTACTCTTCAATCGGTCTAGTACTTTGAGCAATCTCTCGTTATGTTCTTGTAGACTCCTCCCAAAAACGATCAAGTCATCCAGATACACGAGTACTTCACGAAAATTCATGTCTCCCACTGTCTCATCCATGCACCTCTGAAAGGTGGCTGGGGCACCTTTTACCCCCTGTGGCATTCTCTTGAACTGAAAGAACCCTTCAGGGCAGATGAAGGCTGTCTTCTCAGCATCTTCCGGACTCATCAGAATCTGGTAGTACCCACTCCTGAGGTCTAGCACAGAGAACCATTTGCTTCCTTGCAGACAGTCAAGTGCCTCATCAACTTTAGGCACTGTGTACTGGTCTGGTACTGTTCGCTTATTAAGAGTTCGATAGTCCACACACATCCGGATATTACCATTCTTCTCACGAGCCACCACTATTGGAGAGGCATAGGGACTTTCTGATTTTTCAATGACATCTTTCTCCAGTAGACCGTTCAGATGACTTCTTACATCATACAAATCCGCAGGGGCCAATCTTCGTGACCTTTCTCGAAAAGGTTTTTCATCAGTAAGACGAATCTTATGTTGGACCCCTTTAGCCAGCCCTAGGTCCCAATCTCCTAGGAAGAAAACATCTCTCCTCTCTAACATTTCTTTGATCAGTCTGTCTAGATCGGCTTTCATGGCATCTGTACCTTGAAAGCATGGTTGGAAACTGTCTGCAGCCAACACACTCTTTTTCTGAGCTTCTTCTGCCTCCTTTTTTTGATAGGCAGCCAGGCATACAGGATGAATGGTGAGCGTCTGGTAATATTCCTTTCCACCCTCCTCTCTGCACCATTGGGCTAGTGTATTGAACAAATGGGCATTGGTTCCTATGATAACTTGCACATCTCTATCCTCTTCTTCTGGATCGGGACACACAAGGGCGACTACTTGCACTTCTTTTTCAATCCCAGCCACTTCTCTTGGGAACTTGAGGTCCACTGTGATGTATCCGAGATATGGATAGCTCTGTTCACTGAGGCCCCAGATGGTCAGCCCAGACAATGGATGTACCTTGACATCAGACAGATTCTCACGAAACCACTTCTCAAACACAATGGACACCTGGGAACCACTATCCAGTAGAGTCGTACACTTCTGTCCATTCAATAAGGCAGTCACATGAGGCGCTGGACCGACTAGGCCAGGTGGCAATATATTCCAGGTAGCAGGTGAGTTCCCCACAGCATTGGTACTAACTTTCTTTAGGGGGCCAGGGTGGGGTCTTTTGGTCCCCCTTTCTCGTTTCCCGAAGGCTTTTCAGGTTGTGGGGATTGCTTATATGATGACCTCTGATTCCATCTGGCTGGACACTGTCTAGCTCAGGGGTGGGCAATTATTTCAGCTGGGGGGCCGCTTAACACTTCCAGCGAATATTCGAGGGCCACACACAAAATACTCAAAAAGAGATCCCTTTTTACACATTACGGCAGACAGCGTCCCCCTTTTTACACATTACGACAGACAGCGTCCCCTTTTTACAGATTACGACAGACAGCACCCCCATTTTTATAATTACGGCAGACAGCGCCCCCGTTTTTATACATTACGGCAGACAGCGCCCCCGCTTTTATACATTACGGCAGACAGCGCCCCCGCTTTTATACATTACGGCAGACAGCGTCCCCGTTTTTATACATTACGGCAGACAGTGTCCCCGTTTTTACACATTACGGCAGACAGCACCCCCGTTTTTACACATTACGGCAGCAAGCGCCCCCGTTTTTACACATTACGGCAGACAGCATCCCCTTTTTACACATTACGGCAGACATCGCCCCCGTTTTTATACATTACGGCAGACAGGGCCCCCGTTTTTACACATTACGGCAGACAGTCCCTACCCCCCTTTCCCCACCCTCCCCTAAACCTATATAGCAGTCCTTACCCTCCCCCTCCCCTGAACTTATATGGCAGCTTTAGTTTTATCCAGGACAGGGGGTTTACCTATTTGTCAGTGGCAGACGATCCCCGCTGTCTGATGATCCGCGCTGCTGCTGCTGCTGCCGCCGCCGCTTCTCCTCACTGGCCGCCGCTTCTTCTCCCCGCTGGCCGCCGCTTCTTCTCCCCGCTGGCCGCCGTTTCTTCTCCCCACTGGCCTCCGCAGTGCTCCCCACTGGCCGCTTCTGCTCCGAGTCCCCACTGCAGTGCCCGCCCAGCGCCGCCCCCCGTGACGCCCAGCGCCGCCCCCCGTGACGCCCAGCGCATGATAGAGGAAATCCCGGTCAGCTGACCCTGTGACGTGACCGGGATTTCCTCAGCGGCGCCGCGTCTGAGAGCAGTGCAATGACAAGCGGCCTGTCGGGCCTCTTGTCATTGCACTCTGGTGGGGCACAGCGGGCCAGGCAGGATCGGTTCGCGGGCCGCATCCGGCCCGCGGGCCGCCTGTTGCCCACCCCTAGTCTAGCTATATGTCCAGGCCAACCACACTCAAAACATCTTCTGGGGTCACCTCGACTCTCTAGTTGTATTGGAGACGATGGATGCGAAGGCCTTGGGGCCTCTCTAGCTGTCTGAAGGGCTAACAGATGGTCTATCTGTTCCTTCTGCATTTGAAGGATCTTCAGCAACTCCACCTCTTTTGTACTGGTTTCCTGCTTCAGGCTAACAGTCTTTATCTTCTTGGCCACACCATCTCTAGCTTTGATTATAGCTTCCTCTTGTTTGACTTCATCGATTAGCTGGTTGAAAGAAGGAGCTGGGTTTCTAGTACAGTCTCCCCGGAGCTTCAATGCAACTGGGTCTAAAGACAGTGCTCCTCTTAGTAACTGTTGCATGCGACTCACATCCACTTCACTGAGGGTCATTTCCCCTTTTTCCACAACGTGGTAAATTAGCTTTTCCAGGCGGTATAGATATTTGGACAATCTCTCCCCCGGCTCTTGGCAGGTGTTTCTTTACTTGTAAAGGAGGTCAGTGGCATCTTCTGATGTTCCAATCTCTCTTTCCAGAGCCGCTAGATAGTTCCATGCAGTAGCATTAGGGTCACTCTGACGAGTGGCCTGCACAATCTCCATTGCTGGACCACGTAAACTCTCCACTATCCGTAGTCTCTCTGCAGTCTCAGGACAGTGCCACTCTTCCATATACTGGATTGCAGTGTCTTTCCACACCTCATAGGCATCTTCTCCAGTTGGAACAGGTTGGACACCTGAGAAAGGTCTCAATCTCCTATATCCACCATCATACTGGTTTCTTCCCAGTTGCTTCACGAGTTTATTCATAGCGACCAAAAAGAATTGACTCTGAATGTCAGAGGCTCCATCTAGGCCCAGAGGTGAATCATCTTGTCTTTGAATGTCAGGGGACTGTACAATGGGGCTCCTTGTCCTCTCTTCAGTAGGACTTGATTCTTGGGAAACTCTCATCCCCTCACTCGGCTTAAGAGGCAATACTACGCTCCAACGTTTGCTTCCCTCATAGGAAAAGACAGCAGGGATCAATCCTCTCTCCAACACAGCATTGCTCTCTAGCAGCACAGCATCATCCCACCTGCCCAGTATATTTAGCCTCTGCATCCCTGTCCGACCTGCAATTATATTGGTAATCTCCTCATCTGGAACTTCATGTAGTTCACCGCACAAAACAAAACAGCATTCTGAATCTTTGGATAGTTGTTCACACCAACCATATACTTCTTCTAGCTTCAAACTAGCCATGGCGCCCACCTAGTAAGCAAATTCTGAGTTAGCTGTACGAATCTCAGCAGAGCCTCCACTGTAACACCCCTTTACCTGGGTTTTCTGGGTAATGGTGTGTATTTAAACTCTTCCCGCTTTGCAATGCTTCCTCACCTTGTACTTCTCTTGGTTTTAGTGCATCCACCCGAATCTTGACGTGACGTGCTCTTCTGGGAAGTGTTCCATTTTGGAAACACCAGAGGGAGACTCGGGAAACCCCTTGCCCACCACGTGCTTAGACCGCCCCCACTACAGGAATATATCACACGGATATGTTGCAAAAGCCAACCTGGCACATTTATTAAAGGGTCTGGAATAGCAATTGCTTTTATGCATTTATATACAAGGTACTATAGTAGATCAATAAAAGAGGACATATACTAAATAGGCATAGAAACATGTTGGTCAGTAATGCACACACATATCTAAAGGGTGTATAATGCAGTAATAAGAAAAAATTAACATAACACATGAATCTGCTTTCTCCTGTCTGTCTGTCCCTTCCTGAACTTTCCTTTTGTATACAGATAACACCCTGGCCTTTGCAATCACTGACTGGGTAATGACAACTTAAAACAGCAGTATCACAAAGAATTTCACACATACCACACACAGCATTAGACAAGACATCCCCCACTATAGTGCACTGTTATTTCAGAGTTCATTATCTTCTGCATGCTATAGCTTGAAGGAAAAGGTACTTTAACAGGTTCCAATTGGCACTTTCAGCAACGCTGGTACTTGTAGTTCTACAAACTGATTCTTGGTGAAATCATATACTTTGTTAGCTACTATTTATCATTCTTTACCAAGAAACATAACACTGTAAACTGTTACTTATCTCACATTCCTCCAAAGTGTGTCCCTCTGCAAACTGTCCTCTACAGGGGTCAAAAAGGAAGGTTTGAAATGCATTATCCTCTGTAGGCCACATAACTTCATCAGACTGGGGTTCTCCCTCTCCGTAGGGCTCTCTCTGTACAGTCATGTGGACTTCTTCCCCAGTATTCTCCAGTCATTGTCAGCTGCATCTTAGCTATATCCAAGACATGGTTACTTCTCTCTCCTGACCCATCTCCTCCTCCACTTCTCTGGACAAAAGCATTCCATTCTGCACTCCCCCCTCCCCATGCCCTGTTTCCCCGCCCCCCGACAGCCTCTGCATGTCTCTCTGTATATCCTCTGAAACCCAAGGCTGTCTGGGAGATATAGTCTCTAAACACAAAATGTCTGGTGTCCAATTTCACATTGGCTGCCTGTCATAAGCTCTGGGCGCTACATAAGTATGTAGACAGTTATTCATTTCCTTTAGCTAGCGTGAATCCTGGTTGGCACAGCGTGAATGCTGTAGTATTTAAGCCCTTGAATGGTGCAAACCTGGGTTTGTTGGTAAGTAATCTCCCTGCAATTTCTGGATGAACACTGTACTCTTTTTAACAAACTTGAAAGAATGCTACGGTACACTATCTGATCTTGGAAAGCACAACACTGCAGCTCCGTTGTCCTAATATAACCTCAGAATTTCTGGCTCTGGTGCAAACTTTCACTGTCATAATTTGATAGGGCACTCCAATCTCTGACAGCTGGCACTGGATCCTAAGCCAGGAACTGGGTGCATTCAATGTGTTAACTAGTTTGTGGGTGCCCTTCCTTAATGGCTCCCTTCTTCTGCTCACTAAAGTTAGGAAATTATAGTGTCAAGTGCCAGGATATTAGTTTACTGAGGGATTTCACTGAGCTAAATCCGCTGTCACAACTGTGGCTAGATGACTACTGGCTAGAAATGCTGCCTTCTAATCCTGGCGGACTTGTCAGTTCAGTATCCACTAACACAACCTGGAGTGCTGCGGTCTCAAAGCCCTGGGCTGTTAAACTCAGTTCTGGGCAGCTACACTACCAGGTCACTTGCTAAGCAATATAAAACTGGTAAATGTCTTCCTGGATGGTTACAGGCACTAAGTATCTCGCTGTATAATAGATGCCGGTTGAACGGGGCTTTTACAGTGTGATGTTGGGGTGAATGGCTGTCATACCGCTCGCGATTGCTGCTGTGAGAGTTCACTATGAGGTACCTTACATTGAGCTCCAGCTATTCCTCCCTCTGTCACTCCTGACTGTGTTCACCTCCCCTGGGCTGACTTAGTCGAAGTTGCACCCCTTGAGCCTGTTGATGGGAGCTCCAGTCAGGCCCGCCTCCCACTGTCACTCTTGCGGGCCGCTCCTCCTTTGGTATCACTCTCCGAGTGAGAGGCGCCACCTATTCCCACCTACCGGGAGGATCGGTTACAACTCCCGCTGACGTCACTGGCCCCTCAGCGATGCCTCTGCTCTGCCTGTGCACAGCGGACACCAGGGATCTCCACCGCAGCACTTCAGGGATTGCCTGCGTCCTCTCCTCCTTCTGGGGCTCTGGTAACCTCTCTCGCACTCCCTACACAGCTCTCCCCAGTCCTTTCTCAGCAGCCACCGCGGAACTTTAACCGCCCCGTTGCAAGCGGTCCGGGAGTCTGAATCCCGCTCGCGCTGCCAGCCTGTAAGCCAGGGGTGGGCAATTATTTCAGCTGGGGGGCCGCTTAACACTTCCAGCGAATATTCGAGGGCCACACACAAAATACTCAAAAAGAGATCCCTTTTTACACATTACGGCAGACAGCGTCCCCCTTTTTACACATTACGACAGACAGCGTCCCCTTTTTACAGATTACGACAGACAGCACCCCCATTTTTATAATTACGGCAGACAGCGCCCCCGTTTTTATACATTACGGCAGACAGCGCCCCCGCTTTTATACATTACGGCAGACAGCGCCCCCGCTTTTATACATTACGGCAGACAGCGTCCCCGTTTTTATACATTACGGCAGACAGTGTCCCCGTTTTTACACATTACGGCAGACAGCACCCCCGTTTTTACACATTACGGCAGCAAGCGCCCCCGTTTTTACACATTACGGCAGACAGCATCCCCTTTTTACACATTACGGCAGACATCGCCCCCGTTTTTATACATTACGGCAGACAGGGCCCCCGTTTTTACACATTACGGCAGACAGTCCCTACCCCCCTTTCCCCACCCTCCCCTAAACCTATATAGCAGTCCTTACCCTCCCCCTCCCCTCCCCTGAACTTATATGGCAGCTTTAGTTTTATCCAGGACAGGGGGTTTACCTATTTGTCAGTGGCAGACGATCCCCGCTGTCTGATGATCCGCGCTGCTGCTGCTGCTGCCGCCGCCGCTTCTCCTCACTGGCCGCCGCTTCTTCTCCCCGCTGGCCGCCGCTTCTTCTCCCCGCTGGCCGCCGTTTCTTCTCCCCACTGGCCTCCGCAGTGCTCCCCACTGGCCGCTTCTGCTCCGAGTCCCCACTGCAGTGCCCGCCCAGCGCCGCCCCCCGTGACGCCCAGCGCATGATAGAGGAAATCCCGGTCAGCTGACCCTGTGACGTGACCGGGATTTCCTCAGCGGCGCCGCGTCTGAGAGCAGTGCAATGACAAGCGGCCTGTCGGGCCTCTTGTCATTGCACTCTGGTGGGGCACAGCGGGCCAGGCAGGATCGGTCCGCGGGCCGCATCCGGCCCGCGGGCCGCCTGTTGCCCACCCCTACTGTAAGCCCTTCTTTGGAGGGCTACTGTCCACGAGTCAGTTTCCCCTATTTTCGGCTTCATGTAGCCGTCTGCCATGCTCTGGAGCGTTTAGAATCTTCTATATAATAGCCCAGATCTGTCACTTTGTGACTGTGTGTATAATGCTGGGCGTGGCTAGGAGCTCTCATTGGGTTAGTGGCAGGTCTATCACACCCAGTCCACAGCTGATTGGGCGAGAAATACCCTCTCACACAGGTTACATCCAATGGGAGGCTCTGCCCTTTGGCTGCTGTGTGTTCCCAGAGCAGGATTAACAATGGGGCTGATGGAGCTCCAGCTCCTCACCCCAAAACAGGCCCACTGCATCTGCAGCAACATACCCTCCAACAATTTACACATAAAAATAGGGATAAATTCGAGAAGGGGGAGTGGCCACGGGTACAGTGGTCTGACCACACCCCTTTTCCTATACTTTCAATGGAAGTTTGGAGAGACAAAAATCAGTACAGACCATAAAAAAAGGTACTGTACCTGCCAAAAAGGTACAGCTGGAGGGTATGCCACTGCATCTGCAGCAAGTCTCTGTGCTGTAGATAGGGGGGGGGAAAAACCCTTTTACTGCAGCGTCCTATGGGGGTCATTCTGATCTGATCACTCGCTCCAGTTCATCGCAGTGCAGCGATCAGGTCAGAACTGCGCATGTGCTGGCACCGCAGTGCGTCGGCGCATGGATGACAGCCGACGGCTGTCGTTGCCTAGCAATCGCCTGGTCGCTGGAGGGGGCGGCACGGCGGCATTTGGCCGCCGTTTTATTGGCACGGTCTAGCCAATGCAAGCGTGGCCGGACTGTGAGAAGTCGGCCCGCAGCGGCTGCATGACATCACACACAGCCGCTGCAACCAAGGCAGCGACGAGTAACTCCCGGCCAGCTGCAGGAGCTGTGCTGGCTGGGAGTTACTCTTCATGTACAAAAGCATTGCCGCTGTGTGATGCTTTTGTACTTTTCAGTGGGGGGGGCATCCCCCCGCATGTCAGAGTAAGTGATCGTAGCTGTGCTAAATTTAGCACAGCAACGATCAGGTCGGAAAGACCCCCTATGTCCTGCTGCCAGTCCGCCTGCCCCCTATGGCATCAACAATCCCCACTCCCTAGCCGCGGCGCAGGTAGATGTGTATGAAAGCGGCGCAGCTGAAGGCTTTCATAGCCCTCCCTGCGCCGCACACTCTCTGATCCCCAGAGCCTCCTCTGCGCGTGATGTTACAGAAGTGCCTCCCTGCCACAGCCGCGCACAGATCCCCAGAGGTCCTGACTCCGCAACACAGCACTTGGGCTGCCAGCCTGGAAGCTCGGAGATGGCTAATATAACGGATAGAGTGGGTGATATTGCGGAGGGTAATTTCTGGACGCTGAATCAATGTAAAAGGTGACAGTGCTGTGCAGTGCAGCGGGTGTGCAGTGTCACTGACACTGCACAGCACTCTCACCTTTTACATTGATTCAACGAGTCAGTCAGTTCTGCCAGTCAGTCACTATTGTTAGCGCCGGTGTCCCAACGCGCCGCATTACAGGTAAGTAGACGTACTAAATAAACTACAGCCCCCAGCAGCCCAAAGCATTCTGGCGCTAAGGGCTGCTGGGAGCTGTCGTTTATTGAGTGCTACTTCTTCCCTGTAATGCGGCATGTTAGGACACCGGCGCTAACAATAGTGACTGGCTGCTTGGCTGCTGTGCGAGTCTCCGGGAGAGCCACTGCCAAAGGGAGGACAGCAGCCTAGCTGCTTCCAGGAGGAGAAGCAGGAGAAGCATTACCCGCCCCTCCCCCACTTGCAGTACCTCCGGGCCCCATATGCGGCGCACGCACCCTCCACCGACCCACGGTGGCTCCGGACCCCCTCAACCACCTGCAACACCCCCGCACCCTCCCCCACCCACCACACCTGCCCCTCCCCCACCCGCGGCACCCCCGCACCCACGGTGGCTCCGTACCCCCACCCGCAGCACCCGCCTCTCCCCCACCACCACAACAGCCCCTCCCCCACCCCACCCGTGGTACCCCCGGACCCCCTCCCCCATCCGCGTCTCTCCTGCACCCACCACTCCCCCAACCACAGCACCTACTCGGTGATTCATCAGGCCCTGCGTGCGCTGTTCACGCCGTTGCAAGCGGCTACGACCCCTTAACCATCACACGCCCTTTGTCCGTGCAATATTTGACCACTCACACAATTATGATTGGAGGTAATACTCCATATAATACAAATATTGCACGCCAGAAGGGTATGCAAGGGTTAAGGGGACATAGCCCCTTACGACAGTGTGAAGAGCACCCGTAGGGTGCGATTAATAACCTAGTGTACTTGATAACTGCTACCTTGAAGCTGATAATTGCTATGGACTATGCCTCCATTCTTTACACTGTTTGATACATTTACCCCTTTGACTGCGATTTAACTATGCTGTAATAATAGGTTGTGATAATAATGAGAGGTCACTTGTTACCATGGTGACCTTATTATGATGATGATGATGATTATTATTATTATTATTATTATTATTATTATTATTTTATCAACTTTTATTCCTAGAGTGCCAACATATATTACACAGTACAGTACATTCAGGGGTTCATGATACAAATACATAAAAGTATATCAATTAGAAGTTACAAATGAACTTACCATCTAAGAGGAATGGGAAACACTTGATACATTATGTGCCAGAATAACAACTGCAGCTGTTGATGGGGAAAGTTTGTCTGGAAATATAAACCGGAAGAATTATCAGCCACCAATAGCAATCAGCTTTTGATGACTGGCAATGCTGTACAGCTACTGGAGGTGTGGTATGGTTGGACTGTAGAGACACAATGGAAGGTAAAGACATGAAAGATAAACAGAATAGGAATCTTATACCTGTCAGCTACTGGGATCCATAAGTGTCCTTCACTATTAATGTGACTGAACTACCCATCTGTCTTCTGCTTTTAGTGAATGCTTTCAGTTTTGTGCTGCATCACTGAATATGATGAGCAGGTATTCAGACACTGTTGCTGCTAACATACAATCATGAGGAAACAGATGAGCAACCTTACCCATACAATCATGTGGCAAAAGAGGGGCAACCTGTCCCATACAATAATGGGACAACCCTATCCTAATTGTAGCCCTAAACTTGGTCCACACCTAAACCTTATCACTCCAAACTCACTGGCTACTTCCAAAAATGCTCTCTCTGAGCTCTGCAACTGAGCTCAGCAACACTAGAGAAAGTCACACTCACTAGATGACTTTCTAAACTTTAAATAGAACCTTCCCTCTTACGGGCCAGACCTGCAGCCAGTCTGCAGAGTATTCCATGCTGTCTAAATGTCCAAATGGCATAGGGCCAGATGCATCATCGCTTGGAAAGTAATAAAATGGAGAGTGAAAAAGTACCAGCCAATCAGCTCCTAACTGCCATTTTTCAAACACAGCCTGTGACATGGTAGTTAGGACCTGATTGGCTGCCACTTTTTCACTCTCCATTTTATCACTTTCCAAGCGATGATGCATCTAGCCCATACTGTTGAAAATTTCCCTCCCAAAATTGCCACTACCTCAGAGGAGACCCCTGTGAAGGAAGCTTTGAGAGGGACACTTGCTAAAGGCTCAGGGAAAGGAGGCAGGGGTGGTCTTCAGTATGCCGGCGGTCGGGCTCCCGGCGACCAACATACCGGCGCCGGGAGCCCGACAGCCGGCATACCGACACTTATTCTCCCTCGTGGGGGTCCACGACCCCACTGGAGGGAGAATAAAATAGTGTGGCGCGCGTAGCGCGCCACCGTGCCCGTAGCGTGGCGAGCGCAGCAAGCCCACAAGGGGCTCATTTGCGCTCGCCACACTGTCGGTAAGCCGGCAGTCGGGCTCCCGGCGCCGGTATGCTGGTCGCCGGGAGCCCGACCGCCGGCATATCGTAGTGAACCCAGGAAGCAGACGTGAACAGCGATCTCCGGAAGTGCCGGGGGGGGGGGGGAGGGGGTCGCGTTAAAGATGCTGCAGCTAGAAGTAACATTGTGAAACATTGTCATTGAAACCCTTGACGTCGAGCAGGTAGTATGGCAGAATTTGTAAGGGGCATGGGCATTACTATGTGAGGAATAATATATTGTCAGTCAGGGGCATAACCATTGGGCATAATGTGGTGTCAGGGGCATTAGTGTGTGGGGCATAATATGGTGCAAAGGGCATTACTATGTGAGGCATAATATGGTGTAGAGGGCATTACTGTGTGGGGCATAATATAGTGTAAGGGGCATTACTGTGTGGCATAATTTTGGTGTCAGGGGCATTACTGTGTGGCATAATTTGGTGTAAAGGGCATTACTGCGTGGGGCATAATATGGTGTCAGGGGCCTTACTGTGTGGGGCATAATATGGTGTCAGAGCCATTACTATGTGAGGCATAATATGGTGTAAGGGGCATTACTATGTGAGGCATATTATGGTGTCAGCGGTATTAGTGTGTGGGCATAATATGGTGTAAAGGGCATTACTGCGTGGGGCATAATATGGTGTCAGGGGCCTTACTGTGTGGGGCATAATATGGTGTCAGGGCCATTACTGTGTGAGGCATAATATGGTGTAAGGGGCATTACTATGTGAGGCATAATATGGTGTAAGGGCCAATACTATGTGAGGCATAATATGGTGTAAGGGGCATTACAATGTGAGGCATAATAGGATGTCAGGGGCATTACTGTGTGGCATAGTTTGGTCAGGGGCAGTAATATTTGCAAATGTCATTCCCTTTCATCTCTCCATTTGTCCTTAAGCTTCCCCCTAACATTGCTCATATTTCTTAATACTCTTTGCTGTGACCTAACTTTACGGCCATCAAAGCTGCCAAGGACCCACAATTCTAGAGGCCTCCGAGCAGGGGCAGATGGTGGTCACACATCAGAGTGGTGAGGAAGGATTCTCTACCTGCCTCCCGGCATGCAGCCAGATGGTATATGGCTGTCAGTATGCTGAGTGCTGGATGGGTGGAGCTATCCACCAATCAGAGGGCTGACAGTCATTCACTGTATGGAAGCATGTGGAAAGACAGCACAGGACTGCAGGAGGGGCATGTTATGATATTTTATTTAATTGGTGCCTGATAATGGGTGTGTAGGGGCCCCAGCACATTGTTTTGCACAGGACCTACAATGCTGTTAAGACGCCCCTGACCTACCGCCTACATTGTATCTATTGTCCACTGTTATGTACCTCTGTTTCTCTCTCTGTCTCCTTTCCCTTCTCTTCACTACCTTTCTTTCTTCCCACCTCTTTTATGGCAGTATATCCCATTTCCTCACTCAACTTCCCTCCTTTTCCCACTGGAAACACTTGCCTGTCTCATCTCCGTGCGCCCCATTTCTCAAGCAACTACTACGACCCAACCATTTTACGGTTCTGGTATGAACGGTTGACCATGTTAAGGTTGACAGTCATTAGGTCAACCACTATTGGTCAACATTGACATGGTCGACATGGACAAATAGTCAACACATGAAATTGGTCGACACGGGACAGGTCGACACATGAAAAGGTCGACATGGATTTTTGAACTGTTTTTGGTGTCATTTTTTACGTAACATGACCAGGAACCCCAATTAGTGTACTGCGTCCCCTTGCATGACTCACTTCACTCGCCATGCTGCGGGCAAGGTGCCTCACTCCACTACCGCTGCGCTCGGCACAGGTTACCGTTCCCAATCATAGTCCACTTGGATGGTAAAGTATGAAAAATTAAAAAAATCTAATAAAAAAAAGCCATGTTGACCTTTTCATGTGTCGACCTGTCATGTCGACCATTTCATGTGTCGACCATTTGTCCATGTCGACCATGTCAGTGTCGACCAATAGTGGTCGACTTAAGTAGGGTCGACCTGCCAAACGGATACCTCATGTCTATTATTCTCTTCCTTCTGCACCCTCTCAAACGCCACAAACTGGCCGGCCCCCATACCTGACCATTTTATTGCTATGCCCCTCAATGTCTTCACTTTCACTAAAACTTGGAGGGGGAAGAGCAAGTGGGAGGCAGCAATTTTGGTTCAAACGCCCCTTAGGTCCCCTACTGTACACACAGCAAGACATTAAAAATGCAGAGTGAACATACAAGATAGATAGATAGATAGATAGATAGATAGATAGATAGATAGATAGATAGATAGATAGATAGATAGATAGATAGCTGTGTCTAGTATAAAAGTTAGTTAATAAGAGGTGTGTAAAAGTCAAATTATACTTTGGGAAATTTACTTCCTGCTCAACCCTAGCAGAATCTCCAATAATAATGTGTAGCCTTTAGTTGACCTTTGCTTAAATTTATATGCAGTAGGATTTTGTTATGACCCTTACACTTTAATATGTGTATATTTCGCTGCTGACACTTAAAACTAATAGGATACGGTCACGTGAAGGTCTCACTCTAACAATATTAAAGTCCGTTTTGCTCCGGCATTTTCTTATTAAGCGTAATGGATATTCTCACTGACATTTCAGGCTTTTTGTAGCTGTGAATACAAAAGTGAAGAATGTGATATATTATTAGTATAATGTCAAACAGGAATTGATCTCTTGTAGAAAAACTCCCATGATCCTCTCTACCCACTTGTACTGTTTTAACCCTTGACATTAAATTGTACAAAATGACTATAATTCTGATGTGATAGATTATCTATTATCTATCTTTTTGATACAATGATTATTAAATTAAAATCTTCTAAAATAGATGGTTGGTGATCTGCATTCTCCTCCTATTACAATGATGTTGGCACAGATTGCACGTATGCTTTGTAAATCATTAGTATTTACCCCATGTATTTTTTTTTATAACCAATATGTTGTTTATAGATTATTAATGTACATATGTTGCGGACGGGATTAAATCTAATATTACAAAATAAATCTTTATACAGTAAAAAAGTTATTTTACTGTATGTAAATTCAGTTCAACAGCAAAATTCAGTTCATCAGCAAAATCTTTTTTTTACACAAATATCTTTTCATCTTTTCAAATCAAGTCTCCTAGATTGCTGAATAGAGAAGCATTAGAGTAATTGTAAGTCTCCTATCAATAAAGCTTGGTGAAATTTTGAGGAAGTGAATTACAGTATTGCTTGTTGTTCACCTTTTACTACTTATTTATGTAGCTGTTTGTTAATTATCCTTTTAAACTATTTATATGCCCATCTTTTCATGTTTCCTGCTGCTTGGTATGATGAAAGAAAGGTATGCCCTATTAATTAGACTCACATTAAAGAACAACTGCATCAGAACCTTTTAAGAGGAAACATTCCGTGAGCCCATGAATGAATAGCATTATTGAATTTAAGCATCAAACATATAATAAGTAATAATTACTTTATTATTGACTGAAATTGAACATAATTAATAACCAATTGTTACAGGATTTTCTACTTAGGCATGAAATAGAGTTTAGAGGGAAATACCAGCACATAAAGGCAAACAGAATATATGAATGTTGTAAAGAACTTGAAAGTCAACACTTACAACACTTTTCGCCCGTTTTTAGGTTGAATTTACATTCAACCTATTCAATGCCGTGCCGGTTTTTCGACTGGTCGAAAAATCCATCACTGGCGAAAACCACGTATATTGGCGAATCCGACACTGATACGCACGTTTTGGTGAATCCGCGGTCGTTTTTATCCTATTTGTGGTGCAATTTTCGCCCATGCCGATTCGAAAAAAAAAAAGTGGAATGGCCTGGGCGAAAATGGATTAAAAACAGGCAAAAATGCCCGCACTTGAATACCCTGTGTCTAATTAGTACCATTTTTTCGACCAGTCGAAAAAAACGGCACTTAATTGAATACCCCCCTCTACCTTAAAATAATTTTTTTTAGTTAAGAACATGGTCATATACATTGTTCAGTTTGCTAGAGTTTCTACTGCAGCTCTGTTAAAAAATAGGAGTATTGACCACACAAACACCCACGCACACCCACCCTTGAAAATACCATTACGTTAAACCCCTCACATCTATGGGGTGTAGTACTGGTGACCGGCGGTCTCCTGACCGCCGGTCACCTTACCGCCCGGGACACCCACGAGTGGAAATAGTCCCTGTTGGTTGGCATGCCGACCATCGGGATAGTGAGCTGTCGGGCTCGTGGAGGAGGTCATGTGACTGTCGGTCAGCTGACCGGCGGTCACATGAATACCACCCCATCTATGTATGGA
Source organism: Pseudophryne corroboree (assembly GCF_028390025.1). NCBI lineage: Eukaryota > Metazoa > Chordata > Amphibia > Anura > Myobatrachidae > Pseudophryne > Pseudophryne corroboree. The sequence continues at coordinate 406,974,641 of NC_086452.1, forward strand.
TCAAAAAATCTACACAGTGCATGTTTAAAAACAATGTTTTCCATCCTGTAAGTCACTCTCTACTTGTTAAGAGAAGCAGCATTTGTCTGTAGATACTGAAGATGAGTGAAAGAGAGACTTATGGTTATGGACATACGTAATTTAATTAAATGGAAACACTTCAGTTATTAACCACTTGCATACAAAGATGCACAGTCAGTCACACATTAGTCCCACCATCGATCTAAACAACTCTGTGGTTGCCCAGAATGTGTGTCAGAAGTAAGGTGCCAGAGCCATTGTAACAGCATATACAGACAAAGTGTCAGGCTGAGACATGTCCATGAAATGGTTGCGACACGCCTGCGTTTGACTATACACCCTACTGTTACTTCCCATAAACGCACACTGACTATAAATAACTGCATCAAATTCCTCATTTCAACCGACGTTGGTAATCCATTGGGACACATGCAGTGTGACTCATGAGCAGTAGAGAACCCATCACTCAACTCCGCAGACATCGGCATTGCATCCACTTCACCTTGGGCCCACAGTTGCCTGTTGAGCCCTTATAATTTAATATTAGTCTCCAAAGCCTCTCTTAGATACCAAGCCAACTCCAGAGCTATTACAGAATCATGAGCCTCTGCTTCAGCTCGGTCAATTGCTTCTGACCATCTCTTGCCTCTTCGCTTGTATTGACAGTGAGAGAGAGACCTCTTGTCCTTTTCTCAACATCAGGAGAGGAGGATCTATATCACCATTTTAATTTCAGCGGCCCTCTAAAATGCCAACCAACGTGAGTCTATCAAGTAAAGGAATTGCTCCTGCTCTTCAATTAAGGGGGAAATGTACTAAGTGGTGATAAAAGTGGAGAAGTAAGCCAGTGGAGAAGTGGCCTATGGCAACCAATCAGCATTGACGTAACATTTATAATTTGCATACTATAAACATATATAGAGCAGCTGATTGGTTGCCATGGGCCACTTCTCCACTTGCTCACTTCTCCACTTTTATCACTGCTTAATACATGTCCCCCATAGTCTCAATTCACAACATTCTGTGTGCATTATTTTTGTCACATTCCATGGGGTATATTTAATAAAGTGTGGGTTTATAGAAGAGGAGATGTCGCCCATAGCAACCAATCAGATTCTACTTATCATTGTTCTAGCACCTTCTAGAAGATAATAGCTAGAATCTGATTGGTTGCTATAGGCAACATCTCCACTTCTATAAACCCACACTTTAGTAAATATACCACCATGGGGTATATTTACTAAAATGGGAGTTCTAATTAAGATGGGATGTTGCCCATAGCAACCAATCAGATTCCAGGTATTATCTTCTAGAAGGTGCTAGATAACTGAAAAGTAAAATCTGATTGGTTGCTATAGGCAACATCCCATCTTAAATAGAACTCCCATCTTAGTAAATTTACCCCCATGTGTCTTACTTGTAAGTAAAGATTCTATGAAAGATTATGGTGATGATTCTGAGTCCCACGGATCTCTCTCTTGATGAATGCAAACATCAAGTTTTTTGCATACAGTGCATGCACAGAAGCGACTTTTACGCATTTTCAATGTATGCTCCTCCTATTCTGAGTGAGATGCAAATTGGTCAGATCTGGCTGTCCATGAATTAGAGTGTAGAGACAGGAACTGGGTGGTGGTAAAGCCTTAAGCGCTTCCATTTTTCTTGCTAGACTCATATGAAAATGTTTTTCAAGCTATTATTTGATCTTTTTGTCCAGATCCCATGTTCAAGAAAGACAGTACACTCTATGGGTGGTCTTCAGTATGCCGACTGTCGGGATCCCGGCGCACAGTATACCGGCGCCGGAATCCCGACAGCCGGCATACCAACACTTTTTCTCCCTTGTGGGGGTCCGCGACCCCCCTGGAGGGAGAATAAAATAGCTTGGCGCGCGCAGCGTGGCGTGTGCAGTGAGCTCGCAAGGGGCTCATTTGCGCTCGCCACGCTGTCGGTATGCCGGCGGTCGGGCTCCCGGCACCGGTATGCTGGTCGCCGGCAGCCCGGCCGCCGGCATACCATACTACATCCCACTCTATAAGCTTTCAACAAGTTGTTGATAAACTGTTTTCTCTTCAATGAATGCTTCTTTCTCATGCATTAGTTTTTCCACCAAACAATTCAAAATGCATATATGAAGAACTTGATTCCTATGCTCAAACCCTTGCATAGGGGTAGATGTACTAAACCTTGGAGAGTGATAAAGTGAGTGGAGAGATATAAAGTACTAGCCAATAGAGATGAGCGGGTTCGGTTTCTCTGAATCCGAACCCGCCAGAACTTCATGTTTTTTTTCACGGGTCCGAGCGACTCGGATCTTCCCGCCTTGCTCGGTTAACCCGAGCGCGCCCGAACGTCATCATGACGCTGTCGGATTCTCGCGAGGCTCGGATTCTATCGCGAGACTCGGATTCTATATAAGGAGCCGCGCGTCGCCGCCATTTTCACACGTGCATTGAGATTGATAGGGAGAGGACGTGGCTGGCGTCCTCTCCATTTAGATTATAAGAGACTGAGAGAGATTTACTGGAGCTGACTAGGAGGAGTACTGTTACTGTAGAAGTGTAGAGACTGAGTGGAGAGAGTTTACTAGTGAGGACAGTGCAGTTTACTTTATAATCCGTTCTCTGCCTGAAAAAAGCGATACACAGCACACAGTGACTCAGTCACATACCATATCTGTGTGCACTGCTCAGGCTCAGGCCAGTGTGCTGCATCATCTATTATCTATATATATTATTATATATATCTGTCTGACTGCTCAGCTCACACAGCTTATAATTGTGGGGGAGACTGGGGAGCACTACTGCAGTGCCAGTTATAGGTTATAGCAGGAGCCAGGAGTACATAATATATTATATAGTGAGTGACCACCAGACACACAGTGCAGTTTATTTAATATATCCGTTCTCTGCCTGAAAAAAGCGATACACACAGTGACTCAGTCAGTCACATACCATATCTGTGTGCACTGCTCAGGCTCAGGCCAGTGTGCTGCATCATCTATTATCTATATATAATATTATATATATCTGTCTGACTGCTCAGCTCACACAGCTTATAATTGTGGGGGAGACTGGGGAGCACTACTGCAGTGCCAGTTATAGGTTATAGCAGGAGCCAGGAGTACATAATATATTATATAGTGAGTGACCACCAGACACACAGTGCAGTTTATTTAATATATCCGTTCTCTGCCTGAAAAAAGCGATACACACAGTGACTCAGTCAGTCACATACCATATCTGTGTGCACTGCTCAGGCTCAGGCCAGTGTGCTGCATCATCTATTATCTATATATAATATTATATATATCTGTCTGACTGCTCAGCTCACACAGCTTATAATTGTGGGGGAGACTGGGGAGCACTACTGCAGTGCCAGTTATAGGTTATAGCAGGAGCCAGGAGTACATAATATATTATATAGTGAGTGACCACCAGACACACAGTGCAGTTTATTTAATATATCCGTTCTCTGCCTGAAAAAAGCGATACACACAGTGACTCAGTCAGTCACATACCATATCTGTGTGCACTGCTCAGGCTCAGGCCAGTGTGCTGCATCATCTATATATATTATATATCTGTCTGACTGCTCAGCTCACACAGCTTATAATTGTGGGGGAGACTGGGGAGCACTACTGCAGTGCCAGTTATAGGTTATAGCAGGAGCTAGGAGTACATATTATATTAAAATTAAACAGTGCACACTTTTGCTGCAGGAGTGCCACTGCCAGTGTGACTGACCAGTGACCTGACCACACTGACCACCAGTATAGTTAGTAGTATACTTATATTGTGATTGCCTGAAAAAGTTAAACACTCGTCGTGTGACTTCACTTGTGTGTTTTTTTTTTTTTTATTCTATAAAAATAAAACTCATTCTGCTGACAGACAGTGTCCAGCAGGTCCGTCATTATATAATATATAATATATACCTGTCCGGCTGCAGTAGTGATATATATATATTTTTTATATCATTTATCATCCAGTCGCAGCAGACACAGTACGGTAGTTCACGGCTGTGGCTACCTCTGTGTCTCTGCACTCGGCAGGCAGTCCGTCCATAATTGTAATACCACCTAACCGTGGATTTTTTTCATTCTTCTTTATACATACATAGTTACATAGACATCTTCTCTTTATCAACCAGTCTATATTAGCTGCAGACACAGTACAGTACGGTAGTTCACGGCTGTGGCTACCTCTGTGTCTGCACTCGGCAGGCAGTCCGTCCATAATTGTATACCACCTAACCGTGGTTTTTTTTCATTCTTCTTTATACATACATAGTTACATAGACATCTTCTCTTTATCAACCAGTCTATATTAGCTGCAGACACAGTACAGTACGGTAGTTCACGGCTGTGGCTACCTCTGTGTCTGCACTCGGCAGGCAGTCCGTCCATAATTGTATACCACCTAACCGTGGATTTTTTTCAGTCTTCTTTATACATACATAGTTACATAGACATCTTCTCTTTATCAACCAGTCTATATTAGCTGCAGACACAGTACAGTACGGTAGTTCACGGCTGTGGCTACCTCTGTGTCTGCAGTCGGCAGGCAGTCCATAATTGTATACTAGTATCCATCTCCATTGTTTACCTGAGGTGCCTTTTAGTTGTGCCTATTAAAATATGGAGAACAAAAATGTTGAGGTTCCAAAATTAGGGAAATATCAAGATCCACTTCCACCTCGTGCTGAAGCTGCTGCCACTAGTCATGGCCGAGACGATGAAATGCCAGCAACGTCGTCTGCCAAGGCCGATGCCCAATGTCATAGTACAGAGCATGTCAAATCCAAAACACCAAATATCAGAAAAAAAAGGACTCCAAAACCTAAAATAAAATTGTCGGAGGAGAAGCGTAAACTTGCCAATATGCCATTTACCACACGGAGTGGCAAGGAACGGCTGAGGCCCTGGCCTATGTTCATGGCTAGTGGTTCAGCTTCACATGAGGATGGAAGCACTCAGCCTCTCGCTAGAAAAATGAAAAGACTCAAGCTGGCAAAAGCAGCACAGCAAAGAACTGTGCATTCTTCGAAATCCCAAATCCACAAGGAGAGTCCAATTGTGTCGGTTGCGATGCCTGACCTTCCCAACACTGGACGTGAAGAGCATGCGCCTTCCACCATTTGCACGCCCCCTGCAAGTGCTGGAAGGAGCACCCGCAGTCCAGTTCCTGATAGTCAGATTGAAGATGTCAGTGTTGAAGTACACCAGGATGAGGAGGATATGGGTGTTGCTGGCGCTGGGGAGGAAATTGACCAGGAGGATTCTGATGGTGAGGTGGTTTGTTTAAGTCAGGCACCCGGGGAGACACCTGTTGTCCGTGGGAGGAATATGGCCGTTGACATGCCAGGTGAAAATACCAAAAAAATCAGCTCTTCGGTGTGGAGGTATTTCACCAGAAATGCGGACAACAGGTGTCAAGCCGTGTGTTCCCTTTGTCAAGCTGTAATAAGTAGGGGTAAGGACGTTAACCACCTCGGAACATCCTCCCTTATACGTCACCTGCAGCGCATTCATAATAAGTCAGTGACAAGTTCAAAAACTTTGGGTGACAGCGGAAGCAGTCCACTGACCAGTAAATCCCTTCCTCTTGTAACCAAGCTCACGCAAACCACCCCACCAACTCCCTCAGTGTCAATTTCCTCCTTCCCAAGGAATGCCAATAGTCCTGCAGGCCATGTCACTGGCAATTCTGACGAGTCCTCTCCTGCCTGGGATTCCTCCGATGCATCCTTGCGTGTAACGCCTACTGCTGCTGGCGCTGCTGTTGTTGCCGCTGGGAGTCGATGGTCATCCCAGAGGGGAAGTCGTAAGCCCACTTGTACTACTTCCAGTAAGCAATTGACTGTTCAACAGTCCTTTGCGAGGAAGATGAAATATCACAGCAGTCATCCTACTGCAAAGCGGATAACTGAGGCCTTGACAACTATGTTGGTGTTAGACGTGCGTCTGGTATCCGCCGTTAGTTCACAGGGAACTAGACAATTTATTGAGGCAGTGTGCCCCCGTTACCAAATACCATCTAGGTTCCACTTCTCTAGGCAGGCGATACCGAGAATGTACACGGACGTCAGAAAAAGACTCACCAGTGTCCTAAAAAATGCAGTTGTACCCAATGTCCACTTAACCACGGACATGTGGACAAGTGGAGCAGGGCAGGGTCAGGACTATATGACTGTGACAGCCCACTGGGTAGATGTATGGACTCCCGCCGCAAGAACAGCAGCGGCGGCACCAGTAGCAGCATCTCGCAAACGCCAACTCTTTCCTAGGCAGGCTACGCTTTGTATCACCGCTTTCCAGAATACGCACACAGCTGAAAACCTCTTACGGCAACTGAGGAAGATCATCGCGGAATGGCTTACCCCAATTGGACTCTCCTGTGGATTTGTGGCATCGGACAACGCCAGCAATATTGTGTGTGCATTAAATATGGGCAAATTCCAGCACGTCCCATGTTTTGCACATACCTTGAATTTGGTGGTGCAGAATTTTTTAAAAAACGACAGGGGCGTGCAAGAGATGCTGTCGGTGGCCAGAAGAATTGCGGGACACTTTCGGCGTACAGGCACCACGTACAGAAGACTGGAGCACCACCAAAAACTACTGAACCTGCCCTGCCATCATCTGAAGCAAGAAGTGGTAACGAGGTGGAATTCAACCCTCTATATGCTTCAGAGGTTGGAGGAGCAGCAAAAGGCCATTCAAGCCTATACAATTGAGCACGATATAGGAGGTGGAATGCACCTGTCTCAAGCGCAGTGGAGAATGATTTCAACGTTGTGCAAGGTTCTGATGCCCTTTGAACTTGCCACACGTGAAGTCAGTTCAGACACTGCCAGCCTGAGTCAGGTCATTCCCCTCATCAGGCTTTTGCAGAAGAAGCTGGAGGCATTGAAGAAGGAGCTAAAAGGGAGCGATTCCGCTAGGCATGTGGGACTTGTGGATGCAGCCCTTAATTCGCTTAACAAGGATTCACGGGTGGTCAATCTGTTGAAATCAGAGCACTACATTTTGGCCACCGTGCTCGATCCTAGATTTAAAGCCTACCTTGGATCTCTCTTTCCGGCAGACACAAGTCTGCTGGGGTTGAAAGACCTGCTGGTGACAAAATTGTCAAGTCAAGTGAAACGCGACCTGTCAACATCTCCTCCTTCACATTCTCCCGCAACTGGGGGTGCGAGGAAAAGGCTCAGAATTCCGAGCCCACCCTCTGGCGGTGATGCAGGGCAGTCTGGAGCGACTGCTGATGCTGACATCTGGTCCGGACTGAAGGACCTGACAACGATTACGGACATGTCGTCTACTGTCACTGCATATGATTCTCTCAACATTGATAGAATGGTGGAGGATTATATGAGTGACCGCATCCAAGTAGGCACGTCACACAGTCCGTACTTATACTGGCAGGAAAAAGAGGCAATTTGGAGGCCCTTGCACAAACTGGCTTTATTCTACCTAAGTTGCCCTCCCACAAGTGTGTACTCCGAAAGAGTGTTTAGTGCCGCCGCTCACCTTGTCAGCAATCGGCGTACGAGGTTACATCCAGAAAATGTGGAGAAGATGATGTTCATTAAAATGAATTATAATCAATTCCTCCGCGGAGACATTGACCAGCAGCAATTGCCTCCACAAAGTACACAGGGAGCTGAGATGGTGGATTCCAGTGGGGACGAATTGATAATCTGTGAGGAGGGGGATGTACACGGTGATATATCGGAGGGTGAAGATGAGGTGGACATCTTGCCTCTGTAGAGCCAGTTTGTGCAAGGAGAGATTAATTGCTTCTTTTTGGGGGGGGTCCAAACCAACCCGTCATATCAGTCACAGTCGTGTGGCAGACCCTGTCACTGAAATGATGGGTTGGTTAAAGTGTGCATGTCCTGTTTTGTTTATACAACATAAGGGTGGGTGGGAGGGCCCAAGGACAATTCCATCTTGCACCTCTTTTTTCTTTTCTTTTTCTTTGCATCATGTGCTGATTGGGGAGGGTTTTTTGGAAGGGACATCCTGCGTGACACTGCAGTGCCACTCCTAGATGGGCCCGGTGTTTGTGTCGGCCACTAGGGTCGCTAATCTTACTCACACAGTCAGCTACCTCATTGCGCCTCTTTTTTTCTTTACGTCATGTGCTGTTTGGGGAGGGTTTTTTGGAAGGGACATCCTGCGTGACACTGCAGTGCCACTCCTAGATGGGCCCGGTGTTTGTGTCGGCCACTAGGGTCGCTAATCTTACTCACACAGCTACCTCATTGCGCCTCTTTTTTTCTTTGCGTCATGTGCTGTTTGGGGAGGGTTTTTTGGAAGGGACATCCTGCGTGACACTGCAGTGCCACTCCTAGATGGGCCCGGTGTTTGTGTCGGCCACTAGGGTCGCTAATCTTACTCACACAGCTACCTCATTGCGCCTCTTTTTTTCTTTGCGTCATGTGCTGTTTGGGGAGGGTTTTTTGGAAGGGCCATCCTGCGTGACACTGCAGTGCCACTCCTAGATGGGCCCGGTGTTTGTGTCGGCCACTAGGGTCGCTAATCTTACTCACACAGCTACCTCATTGCGCCTCTTTTTTTCTTTGCGTCATGTGCTGTTTGGGGAGGGTTTTTTGGAAGGGACATCCTGCGTGACACTGCAGTGCCACTCCTAGATGGGCCCGGTGTTTGTGTCGGCCACTAGGGTCGCTTATCTTACTCACACAGCGACCTCGGTGCAAATTTTAGGACTAAAAATAATATTGTGAGGTGTGAGGTATTCAGAATAGACTGAAAATGAGTGTAAATTATGGTTTTTGAGGTTAATAATACTTTGGGATCAAAATGACCCCCAAATTCTATGATTTAAGCTGTTTTTTAGTGTTTTTTGAAAAAAACACCCGAATCCAAAACACACCCGAATCCGACAAAAAAAATTCGGTGAGGTTTTGCCAAAACGCGTTCGAACCCAAAACACGGCCGCGGAACCGAACCCAAAACCAAAACACAAAACCCGAAAAATTTCAGGCGCTCATAGTAGCCAATGGATTAATGGATTCATAATATCCTCCTTGCTAATTTATTTTATATTGAAGGCTGCAGTCCTTATTTTCTAACTCTCTAGACATGTGCGGAACTTCTAGTCTTGCAAACATTCAGTTTCAGTTTTTTCTTGACCATATGTAACTGGACTAAAAATCCAGTACGCACAGGTAAAAACTTGTATGATTTACTTGGATTTCTTTGGATCTCAAAGCGGCATCTTATTGACTCTCGGATGTCATGTGTTTTGGGTTAGTCAATAAGAAAAATCCAGATAAATCCAAACTTGCATTAATTATGGCATTGAGAACTGACTAAATCTGAACCCACAGATATCTAGTTTATGGTAGCTTTTAAAGCAGAAAACTTTATTTCTATAAAAGTCAAGCACTTTTTCGACAGCAAAAGCTGGACTTCTGTGAAAAGGTGTATTATAATTTACCGGCAAATTAACACATTTAACTTGTTAGTTAACTTTCAATCACCTTATAGGGGGATATGTATAAGCCATGGGGAGAGATATAGTTGAGAGAGATAAAGTACCAACCAATCAGTTCCTAACTGCCATGTCACAGGCAGTGGGGAAGATGTACGTGGGGTGCGCAATAAATTTCTGGATGCACAAAAAGTATAATATATGCAAACAGAGTGAACATAAAAAAATTTCAAATTATTCCCCAGAGGCGTTTATTCAAAGATGTGTATACTCAAACCACTTGGTGAAGCAGCTGGACCAGTCCAAGGCAGATATGTCTTCTACATGCTGGATGAAGGTTTCCACTGCAGCTTCCAGTGACTCAAAACAAAATCTACGCATTTGTGGAAACACAAAAATGTCAAAGAGGGCCAGGTCTGTACTTTATGGCATTTGACCCATCTCCTGGATGCATTTATGTCCCAGAAAATCTTCCACTTTCCTGGACTTGTGGGCAGGTGCATTGTCATGATGGAGAAGGGCATCACAAGTAGAGATGAGCGCCTGAAATTTTTCGGGTTTTGTGTTTTGGTTTTGGGTTCGGTTCCGCGGCCGTGTTTTGGGTTCGAACGCGTTTTGGCAAAACCTCACCGAATTTTTTTTGTCGGATTCGGGTGTGTTTTGGATTCGGGTGTTTTTTTCAAAAAACACTAAAAAACAGCTTAAATCATAGAATTTGGGGGTCATTTTGATCCCAAAGTATTATTAACCTCAAAAACCATAATTTACACTCATTTTCAGTCTATTCTGAATACCTCACACCTCACAATATTATTTTTAGTCCTAAAATTTGCACCGAGGTCGCTGTGTTAGTAAGATAAGCGACCCTAGTGGCCGACACAAACACCGGGCCCATCTAGGAGTGGCACTGCAGTGTCACGCAGGATGTCCCTTCCAAAAAACCCTCCCCAAACAGCACATGACGCAAAGAAAAAAAGAGGCGCAATGAGGTAGCTGTGTGAGTAAGATTAGCGACCCTAGTGGCCGACACAAACACCGGGCCCATCTAGGAGTGGCACTGCAGTGTCACGCAGGATGTCCCTTCCAAAAAACCCTCCCCAAACAGCACATGACGCAAAGAAAAAAAGAGGCGCAATGAGGTAGCTGTGTGAGTAAGATTAGCGACCCTAGTGGCCGACACAAACACCGGGCCCATCTAGGAGTGGCACTGCAGTGTCACGCAGGATGTCCCTTCCAAAAAACCCTCCCCAAACAGCACATGACGCAAAGAAAAAAAGAGGCGCAATGAGGTAGCTGTGTGAGTAAGATTAGCGACCCTAGTGGCCGACACAAACACCGGGCCCATCTAGGAGTGGCACTGCAGTGTCACGCAGGATGTCCCTTCCAAAAAACCCTCCCCAAACAGCACATGACGCAAAGAAAAAAAGAGGCGCAATGAGGTAGCTGACTGTGTGAGTAAGATTAGCGACCCTAGTGGCCGACACAAACACCGGGCCCATCTAGGAGTGGCACTGCAGTGTCACGCAGGATGTCCCTTCCAAAAAACCCTCCCCAATCAGCACATGATGCAAAGAAAAAGAAAAGAAAAAAGAGGTGCAAGATGGAATTGTCCTTGGGCCCTCCCACCCACCCTTATGTTGTATAAACAAAACAGGACATGCACACTTTAACCAACCCATCATTTCAGTGACAGGGTCTGCCACACGACTGTGACTGATATGACGGGTTGGTTTGGACCCCCCCCAAAAAAGAAGCAATTAATCTCTCCTTGCACAAACTGGCTCTACAGAGGCAAGATGTCCACCTCATCTTCACCCTCCGATATATCACCGTGTACATCCCCCTCCTCACAGATTATCAATTCGTCCCCACTGGAATCCACCATCTCAGCTCCCTGTGTACTTTGTGGAGGCAATTGCTGCTGGTCAATGTCTCCGCGGAGGAATTGATTATAATTCATTTTAATGAACATCATCTTCTCCACATTTTCTGGATGTAACCTCGTACGCCGATTGCTGACAAGGTGAGCGGCGGCACTAAACACTCTTTCGGAGTACACACTTGTGGGAGGGCAACTTAGGTAGAATAAAGCCAGTTTGTGCAAGGGCCTCCAAATTGCCTCTTTTTCCTGCCAGTATAAGTACGGACTGTGTGACGTGCCTACTTGGATGCGGTCACTCATATAATCCTCCACCATTCTATCAATGTTGAGAGAATCATATGCAGTGACAGTAGACGACATGTCCGTAATCGTTGTCAGGTCCTTCAGTCCGGACCAGATGTCAGCATCAGCAGTCGCTCCAGACTGCCCTGCATCACCGCCAGCGGGTGGGCTCGGAATTCTGAGCCTTTTCCTCGCACCCCCAGTTGCGGGAGAATGTGAAGGAGGAGATGTTGACAGGTCGCGTTCCGCTTGACTTGACAATTTTGTCACCAGCAGGTCTTTCAACCCCAGCAGACTTGTGTCTGCCGGAAAGAGAGATCCAAGGTAGGCTTTAAATCTAGGATCGAGCACGGTGGCCAAAATGTAGTGCTCTGATTTCAACAGATTGACCACCCGTGAATCCTTGTTAAGCGAATTAAGGGCTGCATCCACAAGTCCCACATGCCTAGCGGAATCGCTCCCTTTTAGCTCCTTCTTCAATGCCTCCAGCTTCTTCTGCAAAAGCCTGATGAGGGGAATGACCTGACTCAGGCTGGCAGTGTCTGAACTGACTTCACGTGTGGCAAGTTCAAAGGGCATCAGAACCTTGCACAACGTTGAAATCATTCTCCACTGCACTTGAGACAGGTGCATTCCACCTCCTATATCGTGCTCAATTGTATAGGCTTGAATGGCCTTTTGCTGCTCCTCCAACCTCTGAAGCATATAGAGGGTTGAATTCCACCTCGTTACCACTTCTTGCTTCAGATGATGGCAGGGCAGGTTCAGTAGTTTTTGGTGGTGCTCCAGTCTTCTGTACGTGGTGCCTGTACGCCGAAAGTGTCCCGCAATTCTTCTGGCCACCGACAGCATCTCTTGCACGCCCCTGTCGTTTTTTAAAAAATTCTGCACCACCAAATTCAAGGTATGTGCAAAACATGGGACGTGCTGGAATTTGCCCATATTTAATGCACACACAATATTGCTGGCGTTGTCCGATGCCACAAATCCACAGGAGAGTCCAATTGGGGTAAGCCATTCCGCGATGATCTTCCTCAGTTGCCGTAAGAGGTTTTCAGCTGTGTGCGTATTCTGGAAAGCGGTGATACAAAGCGTAGCCTGCCTAGGAAAGAGTTGGCGTTTGCGAGATGCTGCTACTGGTGCCGCCGCTGCTGTTCTTGCGGCGGGAGTCCATACATCTACCCAGTGGGCTGTCACAGTCATATAGTCCTGACCCTGCCCTGCTCCACTTGTCCACATGTCCGTGGTTAAGTGGACATTGGGTACAACTGCATTTTTTAGGACACTGGTGAGTCTTTTTCTGACGTCCGTGTACATTCTCGGTATCGCCTGCCTAGAGAAGTGGAACCTAGATGGTATTTGGTAACGGGGGCACACTGCCTCAATAAATTGTCTAGTTCCCTGTGAACTAACGGCGGATACCGGACGCACGTCTAACACCAACATAGTTGTCAAGGCCTCAGTTATCCGCTTTGCAGTAGGATGACTGCTGTGATATTTCATCTTCCTCGCAAAAGACTGTTGAACAGTCAATTGCTTACTGGAAGTAGTACAAGTGGGCTTACGACTTCCCCTCTGGGATGACCATCGACTCCCAGCGGCAACAACAGCAGCGCCAGCAGCAGTAGGCGTTACACGCAAGGATGCATCGGAGGAATCCCAGGCAGGAGAGGACTCGTCAGAATTGCCAGTGACATGGCCTGCAGGACTATTGGCATTCCTGGGGAAGGAGGAAATTGACACTGAGGGAGTTGGTGGGGTGGTTTGCGTGAGCTTGGTTACAAGAGGAAGGGATTTACTGGTCAGTGGACTGCTTCCGCTGTCACCCAAAGTTTTTGAACTTGTCACTGACTTATTATGAATGCGCTGCAGGTGACGTATAAGGGAGGATGTTCCGAGGTGGTTAACGTCCTTACCCCTACTTATTACAGCTTGACAAAGGGAACACACGGCTTGACACCTGTTGTCCGCATTTCTGGTGAAATACCTCCACACCGAAGAGCTGATTTTTTTGGTATTTTCACCTGGCATGTCAACGGCCATATTCCTCCCACGGACAACAGGTGTCTCCCCGGGTGCCTGACTTAAACAAACCACCTCACCATCAGAATCCTCCTGGTCAATTTCCTCCCCAGCGCCAGCAACACCCATATCCTCCTCATCCTGGTGTACTTCAACACTGACATCTTCAATCTGACTATCAGGAACTGGACTGCGGGTGCTCCTTCCAGCACTTGCAGGGGGCGTGCAAATGGTGGAAGGCGCATGCTCTTCACGTCCAGTGTTGGGAAGGTCAGGCATCGCAACCGACACAATTGGACTCTCCTTGTGGATTTGGGATTTCGAAGAATGCACAGTTCTTTGCTGTGCTGCTTTTGCCAGCTTGAGTCTTTTCATTTTTCTAGCGAGAGGCTGAGTGCTTCCATCCTCATGTGAAGCTGAACCACTAGCCATGAACATAGGCCAGGGCCTCAGCCGTTCCTTGCCACTCCGTGTGGTAAATGGCATATTGGCAAGTTTACGCTTCTCCTCCGACAATTTTATTTTAGGTTTTGGAGTCCTTTTTTTTCTGATATTTGGTGTTTTGGATTTTACATGCTCTGTACTATGACATTGGGCATCGGCCTTGGCAGACGACGTTGCTGGCATTTCATCGTCTCGGCCATGACTAGTGGCAGCAGCTTCAGCACGAGGTGGAAGTGGATCTTGATATTTCCCTAATTTTGGAACCTCAACATTTTTGTTCTCCATATTTTAATAGGCACAACTAAAAGGCACCTCAGGTAAACAATGGAGATGGATACTAGTATACAATTATGGACTGCCTGCCGACTGCAGACACAGAGGTAGCCACAGCCGTGAACTACCGTACTGTACTGTGTCTGCAGCTAATATAGACTGGTTGATAAAGAGAAGATGTCTATGTAACTATGTATGTATAAAGAAGACTGAAAAAAATCCACGGTTAGGTGGTATACAATTATGGACGGACTGCCTGCCGAGTGCAGACACAGAGGTAGCCACAGCCGTGAACTACCGTACTGTACTGTGTCTGCAGCTAATATAGACTGGTTGATAAAGAGAAGATGTCTATGTAACTATGTATGTATAAAGAAGAATGAAAAAAAACCACGGTTAGGTGGTATACAATTATGGACGGACTGCCTGCCGAGTGCAGACACAGAGGTAGCCACAGCCGTGAACTACCGTACTGTACTGTGTCTGCAGCTAATATAGACTGGTTGATAAAGAGAAGATGTCTATGTAACTATGTATGTATAAAGAAGAATGAAAAAAATCCACGGTTAGGTGGTATTACAATTATGGACGGACTGCCTGCCGAGTGCAGAGACACAGAGGTAGCCACAGCCGTGAACTACCGTACTGTGTCTGCTGCGACTGGATGATAAATGATATAAAAAATATATATATATCACTACTGCAGCCGGACAGGTATATATTATATATTATATAATGACGGACCTGCTGGACACTGTCTGTCAGCAGAATGAGTTTTATTTTTATAGAATAAAAAAAAAAAAAACACACAAGTGAAGTCACACGACGAGTGTTTAACTTTTTCAGGCAATCACAATATAAGTATACTACTAACTATACTGGTGGTCAGTGTGGTCAGGTCACTGGTCAGTCACACTGGCAGTGGCACTCCTGCAGCAAAAGTGTGCACTGTTTAATTTTAATATAATATGTACTCCTGGCTCCTGCTATAACCTATAACTGGCACTGCAGTAGTGCTCCCCAGTCTCCCCCACAATTATAAGCTGTGTGAGCTGAGCAGTCAGACAGATATATAATATATATAGATGATGCAGCACACTGGCCTGAGCCTGAGCAGTGCACACAGATATGGTATGTGACTGACTGAGTCACTGTGTGTATCGCTTTTTTCAGGCAGAGAACGGATATATTAAATAAACTGCACTGTGTGTCTGGTGGTCACTCACTATATAATATATTATGTACTCCTGGCTCCTGCTATAACCTATAACTGGCACTGCAGTAGTGCTCCCCAGTCTCCCCCACAATTATAAGCTGTGTGAGCTGAGCAGTCAGACAGATATATATAATATTATATATAGATAATAGATGATGCAGCACACTGGCCTGAGCCTGAGCAGTGCACACAGATATGGTATGTGACTGACTGAGTCACTGTGTGTATCGCTTTTTTCAGGCAGAGAACGGATATATTAAATAAACTGCACTGTGTGTCTGGTGGTCACTCACTATATAATATATTATGTACTCCTGGCTCCTGCTATAACCTATAACTGGCACTGCAGTAGTGCTCCCCAGTCTCCCCCACAATTATAAGCTGTGTGAGCTGAGCAGTCAGACAGATATATATAATATTATATATAGATAATAGATGATGCAGCACACTGGCCTGAGCCTGAGCAGTGCACACAGATATGGTATGTGACTGACTGAGTCACTGTGTGTATCGCTTTTTTCAGGCAGAGAACGGATATATTAAATAAACTGCACTGTGTGTCTGGTGGTCACTCACTATATAATATATTATGTACTCCTGGCTCCTGCTATAACCTATAACTGGCACTGCAGTAGTGCTCCCCAGTCTCCCCCACAATTATAAGCTGTGTGAGCTGAGCAGTCAGACAGATATATATAATATTATATATAGATAATAGATGATGCAGCACACTGGCCTGAGCCTGAGCAGTGCACACAGATATGGTATGTGACTGAGTCACTGTGTGCTGTGTATCGCTTTTTTCAGGCAGAGAACGGATTATAAAGTAAACTGCACTGTCCTCACTAGTAAACTCTCTCCACTCAGTCTCTACACTTCTACAGTAACAGTACTCCTCCTAGTCAGCTCCAGTAAATCTCTCTCAGTCTCTTATAATCTAAATGGAGAGGACGCCAGCCACGTCCTCTCCCTATCAATCTCAATGCACGTGTGAAAATGGCGGCGACGCGCGGCTCCTTATATAGAATCCGAGTCTCGCGATAGAATCCGAGCCTCGCGAGAATCCGACAGCGTCATGATGACGTTCGGGCGCGCTCGGGTTAACCGAGCAAGGCGGGAAGATCCGAGTCGCTCGGACCCGTGAAAAAAAACATGAAGTTCTGGCGGGTTCGGATTCAGAGAAACCGAACCCGCTCATCTCTAATCACAAGCATGTTTTCTTGTACGGCACCTGGAAATGGCTTCAAGCACTTGCAGCAGGCATTAGTTGGTGTACCAGTCCCCAGTGACAGTGCACTGTTGCATGAGTGATAGGGTAGCTATATGACCAATCTCGGCCACAAAAACAGCCATCATCTGCTTTGCCATGCTGCACTCATGTCAGAACCTCTCTGGCAACTGTTGTTTGGTCTCAGGGTCAAAACTGTAGGTCCAAGATTCATCTCCACTGATGATCTCCTAGACAGAGTTTGAGGGACCACCATCAAACCTGGCCAACAAGTTGTGGCACAAAGTCACATAAGCCTCCTTCTATTCTCGAGTCAGCTGTGGGACACCCAGCATGCAGAAACTTTGCTCAGGCCAATCTCTTCATGGGATATCAAGCAGATGGATCCCAATGAGATGCCTATCTCCTTCTCTAACTGGGCCATGGTCACCCTGGCATCCACCTCAACTATGGCAAACATGACAGCAATGTTGTCCTTCATGAAGGCGGATACAGGTCAGCCACAGCACTGCTCATCTTCCAGGGACTGTTTTCAGCTCTGAAATTTTACAATCCACTCAAACACAGTGGTTTGTGATGGTGCTCCCTCCCCAAAAGCAGCTCGTAATCAGTCAAAACTCTCCTGCTGTTGCAGACTCTTGTAGTTGTAGAAGATCATGACTCTCCAGTAGCCTCTGTTGAGCTCCATAATGAGTTTGTGTAGGAAGAGAACATGATGACTTATTTTGTGTGCAGTGCTACTTATATATGGTTCTTTGCCTTTACATTTCACAAGGACTTTAGTCAGAGCTTAAAGTACACAGCCAGTCAGATGGTGCCTACTCTACCCAAGCACTGCACATCTGGAAACTTATTGCACACCCCTCATATCAAGTGAATTGGGGTCCATTACCGCAAGATTAAATGTTTTGATTAAAATACTGAATGAACAAAATACTCTGGATTTATTTGCTAGACACATCCAGATTTGTAGTATATTATTGTTAGAGCTGATAACAATAGTCTTTCTGTTATGTATACATACAGTATATGGAATTAATACTTACACATAGCTGGTACCATGTACAGTATGAGTAAAACCTAGCGTGGACAGATTTCTTTTCTGAGGGGGAGAAGTGACAAGAGCTGGAGACAGATAAAGTGGAAATAGATAAAGTACTAACAGATCAGCTTCTGTAATTTTTCAAACACAGCCTGTTAAATGATTGGTTGGTTGGTACTTATTTATTACCAGTTATTTATATAGCACACACATATTCCGCAGCGCTTTTACAGAAAATATTTGCTTATTCACATTACTACCTGCTCCAGTGGAGCTTACACTCTGTGATGTGCACCGGAAATTTTTCGGGTTTTGTGTTTTGGTTTTGGATTCAGTTCCGCTGCCGTGTTTTGGATTCGGACGCGTTTTGGCAAAACCTCCCTGAAATTTTTTTGTCGGATTCGGGTGTGTTTTAGATTCGGGTGTTTTTTTACAAAAAACCCTCAAAAACAGCTTAAATCATAGAATTTGGGGGTCATTTTGATCCCATAGTATTATTAACCTCAATAACCATAATTTCCACTAATTTTCAGTCTATTCTTCACACCTCACACCTCACAATATTATTTTTAGTCCTAAAATTTGCACCGAGGTCGTTGGATGGCTAAGCTAAGCGACACAAGTGGCCGACACAAACACCTGGCCCATCTAGGAGTGGCACTGCAGTGTCAGGCAGGATGGCACTTCAAAAAATTGTCCCCAAACAGCACATGATGCAAAGAAAAAAAGAGGCGCACCAAGGTCGCTGTGTGACTAAGCTAAGCGACACAAGTGGCCGACACAAACACCTGGCCCATCTAGGAGTGGCACTGCAGTATCAGGCAGGATGGCACTTCAAAAAAATTGTCCCCAAACAGCACATGATGCAATGAAAAAAAGAGGCGCACCAAGGTCGCTATGTGACTAAGCTAAGCGACATAAGTGGCCGACACAAACAACTGGCCCATCTAGGAGTGGCACTGCAGTGTCAGACAGGATGGCACTTCAAAAAATAGTCCCCAAACAGCACATGATGCAAAGAAAAAAAGAGGCGCACCAAGGTCTCTGTGTGACTAAGCTAAGCGACACAAGTGGCCGACACAAACAATTGACCCATCTAGGAGTGGCACTGCAGTGTCAGGCAGGATGGCACTTCAAAAAAATTGTCCCCAAACAGCACATGATGCAAAGAAAAATGAAAGAAAAAAGAGGTGCAAGATGGAATTGTCCTTGGGCCCTCCCACCCACCCTTATGTTGTATAAACAGGACATGCACACTTTAACGAACCCATCATTTCAGCGACAGGGTCTGCCACACGACTGTGACTGAAATGACTGGTTGGTTTGGGCCCCCATCAAAAAAGAAGCAATCATTCTCTCCTTGCACAAACTGGCTCTACAGAGGCAAGATGTCCACCTCATCATCATCCTCCGATTCCTCACCCCTTTCACTGTGTACATCCCCCTCCTCACAGATTATTAATTCGTCCCCACTGGAATCCACCATCTCAGATCCCTGTGTGCTTTCTGGAGGCAATTGCTGGTGAATGTCTCCACGGAGGAATTGATTATAATTCATTTTGATGAACATCATCTTCTCCACATTTTCTGGAAGTAACCTCGTACGCCGATTGCTGACAAGGTGAGCGGCTGCACTAAACACTCTTTCGGAGTACACACTGGAGGGAGGGCAACTTAGGTAGAATAAAGCCAGTTTGTGCAAGGGCCTGCGCATGAGTCAGGTGCATTCCCCCTCCTTTGCCTATATCGTGGGCAGAAGTATAGGCTTGAATGGCCTTTTGCTGCTCCTCCATCCTCTGAAGCATATAGAGGGTTGAATTCCACCTCGTTACCACCTCTTGCTTCAGATGATGGCAGGGCAGGTTCAGGAGTGTTTGCTGGTGCTCCAGTCTTCGGCACACGGTGGCTGAATGCCGAAAGTGGCCCGCAATTCTTCGGGCCACCGACAGCATCTCTTGCACGCCCCTGTCGTTTTTTAAATAATTCTGCACCACCATATTCAATGTATGTGCAAAACATGGGACGTGCTGGAATTTGCCCAGATGTAATGCACGCACAATATTAGTGGCGTTGTCCGATGTCACAAATCCCCAGGAGAGTCCAATTGGGGTAAGCCATTCTGCGATGATGTTCCTCAGTTTCCGTAAGAGGTTGTCAGCTGTGTGCCTCTTATGGAAAGCGGTGATACAAAGCGTTGCCTGCCTAGGAACGAGTTGGCGTTTGCGAGATGCTGCTACTGGTGCCGCCGCTGCTGTTCTTGCTGCGGGAGGCAATACATCTACCCAGTGGGCTGTCACAGTCATATAGTCCTGAGTCTGCCCTGCTCCACTTGTCCACATGTCCGTGGTAAAGTGGACTTTGGGTACAACTGCATTTTTTAGGACACTGGTGACTCTTTTTCTGACGTCTGTGTACATTTTCGGTATCGCCTGCCTAGAGAAATGGAACCTAGATGGTATTTGGTACCAGGGACACAGTACCTCAAACAAGTCTCTAGTTGCCTCTGAATTACCGGTGGATACCGGAACCACGTTTCTCACCACCCAGGCTGACAAGACCTGAGTTATCCGCTTTGCAGCAGGATGACTGCTGTGATATTTCATCTTCCTCGCAAAGGACTGTTGGACAGTCAATTGCTTACTGGAAGTAGTACAAGTGGTCTTCCGACTTCCCCTCTGGGATGACGATCGACTCCCAGCAGCAACAACAGCAGCGCCAGCAGCAGTAGGCGTTACACTCAAGGATGCATCGGAGGAATCCCAGGCAGGAGAGGACTCGTCAGACTTGACAGTGACATGGCCTGCAGGACTATTGGCTTTCCTGTGTAAGGTGGAAATTGACACTGAGGGAGTTGGTGGTGTGGTTTGCAGGAGCTTGGTTACAAGAGGAAGGGATTTAGTGGTCAGTGGACTGCTTCCGCTGTCATCCAAGGTTTTTGAACTTGTCACTGACTTCTGATGAATGCAGACCAGGTGACGTATAAGGGAGGATGTTCCTAGGTGGTTAACGTCCTTACCCCTACTTATTACAGCTTGACAAAGGCAACACACGGCTTGACACCTGTTGTCCGCATTTGTGTTGAAATAATTCCACACCGAAGAGGTGATTTTTTTTGTAATTTGACCAGGCATGTCAATGGCCATATTCGTCCCACGGACAACAGGTGTCTCCCCGGGTGCCTGACTTAAACAAACCACCTCACCATCAGAATCCTCCTTGTCAATTTCCTCCCCAGCGCCAGCAACACCCATATCCTCATCCTGGTGTACTTCAACAGTGACATCTTCAATTTGACTATCAGGAACTGTACTGTGGGTGCTCCTTCCAGCACTTGCAGGGGGCGTGCAAATGGTGAAAGGCGCAAGCTCTTCCCGTCCAGTGTTGGGAAGGTCAGGCATCGCAACCGACACAATTGGACTCTCCTTGGGGATTTGTGCTTTTGCCAGCCTAAGTCTTTTCATTTTTCTAGCGAGAGGATGAGTGCTTCCATCCTCATGTGAATCTGAACCACTAGCCAGGAACATAGGCCAGGGCCTCAGCCGTTCCTTGCCACTCCGTGTCGTAAATGGCATATTGGCATGTTTACACTTCTCATCAGACGCTTTCAATTTGGATTTTTGGGTCATTTTACTGAACTTTTGTTTTTTGGATTTTACATGCTCTCTACTATGACATTGGGCATCGGCCTTGGCAGACGACTTTGATGGCAGTTCATCGTCTCGGCCATGACTAGTGGCAGCAGCTTCAGCACGAGGTGGAAGTGGATCTTGATCTTTCCCTATTTTAACCTCCACATTTTTGTTCTCCATTTTTTAATGTGTGGAATTATATGCCAGTATCAATAGCAATGGCCTACTACTAAATATACTGCGCACAACTGAAATGCACCACAGGTATGGATGGATAGTATACTTGACGACACAGAGGTAGGTAGAGCAGTGGCCTTCCGTACCGTACTGCTATATATACTGGTGGTCACTGTCAGCAAAACTCTGCACTGTACTCCTCCTATATAATACTGCTGATCCCCAGTCCCCACAATAAAGCAGTGTGAGCACAGATATATGCAGCACACTGAGCACAGATATGGAGTGTTTTTCAGGCAGACAACGTATACTGGTGGTCACTGTCAGCAAAACTCTGCACTGTACTCCTCCTATATAATATACTGGTGGTCCCCAGTCCCCACAATAAAGCAGTGTGAGCACAGATATATGCAGCACACTGAGCACAGATATGGAGTGTTTTTCAGGCAGACAACGTATACTGGTGGTCACTGTCAGCAAAACTCTGCACTGTACTCCTCCTATATAATACTGCTGGTCCCCAGTCCCAAGTCCCCACAATAAAGCAGTGTGAGCACAGATATATGCAGCACACTGAGCACAGATATGGAGTGTTTTTCAGGCAGACAACGTATACTGGTGGTCACTGTCAGCAAAACTCTGCACTGTACTCCTCCTATATAATACTGCTGGTCCCCAGTCTCCACAATAAAGCAATGTGAGCACAGATATATGCAGCACACTGAGCACAGATATGGAGTGTTTTTCAGGCAGACAACGTATACTGGTGGTCACTGTCAGCAAAACTCTGCACTGTACTCCTCCTATATAATACTGCTGGTCCCCAGTCCCCACAATAAAGCAGTGTGAGCACAGATATATGCAGCACACTGAACACAGATATGGAGTGTTTTTCCAGGCAGACAACGTATACTGGTGGTCACTGGTCAGCAAAACTCTGCACTGTACTCCTCCTATATAATATACTGGTGGTCCCCAGTCCCCACAATAAAGCAGTGTGAGCCCAGATATATGCAGCACACTGAGCACAGATATGGAGTGTTTTTCAGGCAGACAACGTATACTGGTGGTCACTGTCAGCAAAACTCTGCACTGTACTCCTCCTATATAATACTGCTGGTCCCCAGTCCCCACAATAAAGCAGTGTGAGCACAGATATATGCAGCACACTGAGCACAGATATGGAGTGTTTTTCAGGCAGACAACGTATACTGGTGGTCACTGTCAGCAAAACTCTGCACTGTACTCCTCCTATATAATACTGCTGGTCCCCAGTCCCCACAATAAAGCAATGTGAGCACAGATATATGCAGCACACTGAGCACAGATATGGAGTGTTTTTCAGGCAGACAACGTATACTGGTGGTCACTGGTCAGCAAAACTCTGCACTGTACTCCTCCTATATAATATACTGGTGCTCCCCAGTCCCCACAATAAAGCAGTGTGAGCACAGATATATGCAGCACACTGAGCACAGATATGGAGTGTTTTTCAGGCAGACAACGTATACTGGTGGTCACTGTCAGCAAAACTCTGCACTGTACTCCTCCTATATAATACTGCTGGTCCCTAGTCCCCACAGTGTGAGCACAGATATATGCAGCACACTGAGCACAGATATGGAGTGTTTTTCAGGCAGACAACGTATACTGGTGGTCACTGGTCAGCAAAACTCTGCACTGTACTCCTCCTATATAATATACTGGTGGTCCCCAGTCCCCACAATAAAGCAGTGTGAGCACAGATATATGCAGCACACTGAGCACAGATATGGAGTGTTTTTCAGGCAGACAATGTATACTGGTGGTCACTGTCAGCAAAACTCTGCACTGTACTCCTCCTATATAATACAGCTGCTCCCCAGTCCCCACAATTAAGCAGTGTGAGCACAGATATATGCAGAACACTGAGCACAGATATGGAGTGTTTTTCAGGCAGACAACGTATACTGGTGGTCACTGTCAGCAAAACTCTGCACTGTACTCCTCCTATATAATACAGCTGCTCCCCAGTACCCACAATTAAGCAATAAGCAGCACAAATATTATTAATAAACGGAGAGGACGCCAGCCACGTCCTCTCCCTAACATTTCCAATGCACGAGTGAAAATGGCGGCGACGCGCGGCTGCTTATATAGAATCTGAATCTCGCGAGAATCCGACAGCGGGATGATGACGTTCTGCGCGCTCGGATTAACCGAGCCATACGGGAGAATCAGAGTATGCCTCGGACCCGTGTAAAATGGGCGAAGTTCGGGGGGGTTCGGTTTCCGAGGAACCGAACCCGCTCATCACTACACTCTATATTCCCTATAACATGTACACACAGACACATTCACACTAGGGTTAATTTTGTTGGGAGCCAATTAACCTACCAGTATATTTTTGGATTGTGGGAGGAAACCGGAGAACCCGGAGGAAACCCACGCAAGTACGGGGAGAATATACAAACTCCACACAGTTAGGGCCAGTTAGGGTAGGATTCGAACCCATGACCTCAGTGATGTGAGGCAGTAATGCTAACCATTACACCATCCGTACTGGGGTACTGAATCCCTCTCCCCTTTTATTTCTCACCAAAGCTTAATACATCTCCCTGTTTGTTTGAAAAATGATAGAAGCTGATTGGTTGGTACTTCATCTCTGTAAAAGGCTTAATAAATCTCCCCATAATTATCAATCAAGCACCTCTTGTCATTTTTTAAACACAGTCTGTAAAATGACAGAAGTTCATCCTGGACTTTGCTAATCATTGACACAGCATTGCCCCACATCCCATTATTATGTTATTCAGTAATCCTGATTTCCAACCAGGCTGTAGCTCAGCTGCATTTGCATGCTGGCAAAAAAGCGGAATCAGTCTGTTGAATGATATTACACAAGACTCTTCCCCACATTTGCAGATATTAGTACCAAATTCTCTATTCCTAACAAATTATTTTTTCCAATATCTACAAATCCGACACTTTCACTTTATGATGACACAAGACTTAAGGGTCTATTTGCTAAGCCTTGGATGCAGATAAAGTGGACAGAGATGAAGTACCAGCCAATCAGCTCCTAATTGCCATGTTATAGGCTGCATTTGAAAAATTACACTTAGGAGTTGATGGCTGGTACTTTATCTCCGTCCACTTTATATCCACCTAAGGCTTAGTAAATAGACCACTTAACTCCAGAGGGACATCTACCAGGGGTCTTATTTCCCTGCTGTTCTTCACATGGTTCTCTCCCCCTCGTGTTCAGAGGAAAGGGACCATCATGAGGGGACTTGGTAGATTGATTCAGGGGAAACTCTGGACAACGAGGACTGGGATGACATTTACTCTAATGTGGCCTCTAGCTCTATTTTTGTGCATATAAAAAAATGTTTATAAATTGTTCTACAGATGGTATTATGTCCCCACTAGGCTAAACAAAATTAATCCTGATATCTGGTAGTGCTGTCCGAAATTGATTCCCATATGGAAAGAGTTCTGCACCCTTGCTAGCTCGATTCTAGGCATTCGTATTCCTCTCAGTCCCAAATGCATTCTACTCTCAATGCGCATACCCGATGTAACTCATCACCAATTTAAAATATTTTCCCATATGGTTCTAGCAACTAGGTGTACTATTACCTCAGCATGTAAAAAAAAACTGAATCTCCTAACCTTGAAGATATTATAACCAAAATTTGGCACATTCATTCCATGAAATATTTTACTAGTATCCTACAGGGCTCATCCAAGAATTTTACCAAGACCTGGAACCATGGACCTCTCACTTCCAAGTCTCTACTGCACTAACTAACTATTCTGTTCATTTACAGTATAGACCCTGGTTCTTATACCTTTTGATACAGTATATATTATTGGATATGTTCAGCTGACTCTTTTTTTTCTGTCTCTTCTTTATACTTTCTCACCGTCTCTTCATCTTCTTTTATTTTGGAGTATGAAGGTTTTTCTTCTCCTTACCTTACAAAAATAGATTGAGACTGTATGCTTAGCCACACATAATTTCTCACCAGTTTACTTGTCGAGTTGTGGTTTTTGACTTTCTGTTGGTATTTCAAGAAATGTGACTACATTTGTTATTCTCTTGGGACATTTGCACAGGTCATTTATGTAATGCCTCTCACCCGCTTAATAAAATTAGATATATAAAGCATGACAGATGTTGATTGGTTAATACTTTATCTCTCTCCACAGCTTTTCACCAAAGCATCCAATGTTTTCCAATGTTTTTCACCAAAGCACCCAAATCTTGCTACTACATTGAGAAACTCTCTCATGGATTTAATCTAAGCTTTTTCTAGTTTTCAACCTGGATCACTCAGGTACTGTATATCTCTTTTCAAGTGTGAATCTTACTGCACACATTAGACAAATCTAAAATAGAAAAATTTTCCAACTTTTCTATTTTTTTTTAAATTCCATCATTAATAATATTTCCACAAAATGAAAATGTAATTTTTCTATCCATTAGCCTAATAATTCGTATGTCTAAACATATTACTTTAAGTTTCGCCATTAACAGAATTTAGTATAACTTGATAAATCCACTGCAAAGGGATTTTTTTGGGAACAAAAATTTAAAAAACTGATCCAGAGGAAGCCCCACGCCAGGGGTGAAATGCGTCGATACAGGAGTTGACTGGTCTGCCGGCAGACACCTCATCTTTGGAAAAACCAAGGTATATACCTACAAACTACTCCAAAAAGTAATCTTTTGAACAATGGACTTTGAAATATTAAGATCACACACCTATTGGAAGTTCTCCCATAGATTCAATAAAAACCTTTGAGGAGAGAAAAATTCCCCTGACTTGTGAATACCGATAAACTAAGGGGAAAGAAGTAAAACGCTACTAAGGCATATTCTTAACTAGAGATGAGCGGGTTCGGTTCCTCTGAATCCGAACCCGCCCGAACTTCAGGTTTTTTTACACGGGTCCGAGCAGGCTCGGATCTTCCCGCCTTGCTCGGCTAACCCGAGCTCGCCCGAACGTCATCATCACGCTGTCGGATTCTCGCGAGGCTCGGATTCTATCGCGAGACTCGGATTCTATATAAGGAGCCGCGCGTCGCCGCCATTTTCACACGTGCATTGAGAGTCATAGGGAGAGGACGTGGCTGGCGTCCTCTCCGTTTAGAGAAGAGAGAGACACAGTATTTTGGGGAGCATTATTAGGAGGAGTACTACTATACTGTATACTACTATACTACTTGCTGAAGTGATATTTATAGATTAGATAGTGTGACTGTAAGTGTATTATCTGACTTGTGGGGGAGACACTGACAGTGGGGAGCAGTTAGAGTCTGAGAGCAGGACTCAGGAGTACATATAACGTACAGTGCACACTTTTGCTGCCAGAGTCAGTGCCACACTGCCATTGTTGTGACCACACTGACCACCAGTATAATAATATATTTTGTGATTGTCTGCTTAGGCCTCGGAGTACTAGTTGCAAGTTGCAACGTGACCTGAAGTGACCACCAGTTTAATAATCAATCACCACCAGTTTAATATATATATATATATATAATTGTATATAATATATATATATATATATATATAATATTGTATACCACCTACCCGTGGGTTTTTTTTTTTTTTTTCATTCTTCTTTATACATACTACTATAGTAGCTTACTGTAGCAGTCTGCGGTGCTGTGCTGACCTGACAGTGTCCAGCAGGTCCGTCATCAGTCATTACATAATAAATATATATAGTACCTGTCCGGCTGCAGTACTAGTGATATTATATTGATTTCATCTCATTATCAATAATTTATCATCCAGTCTAGACTCTATATTAGCAGCAGACACAGTACGTTAGTCCACGGCTGTAGCTACCTCTGTGTCGGCACTCGGCAGTCCATCCATAATTGTATACCACCTACCCGTGGTTTTTTTTTTTTCTTTCTTCTTTGTACATACTACTATAGTATAGTAGCTCACTGTAGCAGTCTGCGGTGCTGCTGAGCTGACAGTGTCCAGCAGGTCCTTCATCAGTCATCATTACCTAATAAATATATTATCTACCTGTCCGGCTGCAGTACTAGTGATATTATATATACATACATATATATATTGATTTCATCTCATTATCAATCATCCAGTCTATATTAGCAGCAGACACAGTACGTTAGTCCACGGCTGTAGCTACCTCTGTGTCGGCACTCGGCAGTCCATCCATAATTGTATACCACCTACCCGTGGTTTTTTTTTCTTTCTTTCTTCTTTTTACATACTACTATAGTATAGTAGCTTACTGTAGCAGTCTGCGGTGCTGCTGAGCTGACAGTGTCCAGCAGGTCCGTCATCAGTCATCATTACCTAATAAATATATTATCTACCTGTCCGGCTGCAGTACTAGTGATATTATATATACATACATATATATATTGATTTCATCTCATTATCAATCATCCAGTCTATATTAGCAGCAGACACAGTACGTTAGTCCACGGCTGTAGCTACCTCTGTGTCGGCACTCGGCAGTCCATCCATAATTGTATACCACCTACCCGTGGTTTTTTTTTTTTCTTTCTTCTTTGTACATACTACTATAGTATAGTAGCTTACTGTAGCAGTCTGCGGTGCTGCTGAGCTGACAGTGTCCAGCAGGTCCGTCATCAGTCATCATTACCTAATAAATATATTATCTACCTGTCCGGCTGCAGTACTAGTGATATTATATATACATACATATATATATATTGATTTCATCTCATTATCATCCAATCTATATTAGCAGCAGACACAGTACGGTAGTCCACGGCTGTAGCTACCTCTGTGTCGGCACTCGGCAGTCCATCCATAATTGTATACCACCTACCCGTGTTTTTTTTTTTTCTTTCTTCTTTGTACATACTACTATAGTATAGTAGCTTACTGTAGCAGTCTGCGGTGCTGCTGAGCTGACAGTGTCCAGCAGGTCCATCATCAGTCATCATTACCTAATAAATATATTATCTACCTGTCCGGCTGCAGTACTAGTGATATTATATATACATACATATATATATTGATTTCATCTCATTATCAATCATCCAGTCTATATTAGCAGCAGACACAGTATGTTAGTCCACGGCTGTAGCTACCTCTGTGTCGGCACTCGGCAGTCCATCCATAATTGTATACCACCTACCCGTGGTTTTTTTTTTCTTTCTTCTTTGTACATACTACTATAGTATAGTAGCTTACTGTAGCAGTCTGCGGTGCTGCTGAGCTGACAGTGTCCAGCAGGTCCGTCATCAGTCATCATTACCTAATAAATATATTATCTACCTGTCCGGCTGCAGTACTAGTGATATTATATATACATACATACATATATATATATTGATTTCATCTCATTATCATCCAGTCTATATTAGCAGCAGACACAGTACGGTAGTCCACGGCTGTAGCTACCTCTGTGTCGGCACTCGGCAGTCCATCCATAATTGTATACCACCTACCCGTGGTTTTTTTTTTTCTTTCTTCTTTGTACATACTACTATAGTATAGTAGCTTACTGTAGCAGTCTGCGGTGCTGCTGAGCTGACAGTGTCCAGCAGGTCCGTCATCAGTCATCATTACCTAATAAATATATTATCTACCTGTCCGGCTGCAGTACTAGTGATATTATATATACATACATATATATATTGATTTCATCTCATTATCAATCATCCAGTCTATATTAGCAGCAGATACAGTACGTTAGTCCACGGCTGTAGCTACCTCTGTGTCGGCACTTGGCAGTCCATCCATAATTGTATACCACCTACCCGTGGTTTTTTTTTTTCTTTCTTCTTTGTACATACTACTATAGTATAGTAGCTTACTGTAGCAGTCTGCGGTGCTGCTGAGCTGACAGTGTCCAGCAGGTCCGTCATCAGTCATCATTACCTAATAAATATATTATCTACCTGTCCGGCTGCAGTACTAGTGATATTATATATACATACATATATATATATATTGATTTCATCTCATTATCATCCAGTCTATATTAGCAGCAGACACAGTACGGTAGTCCATGGCTGTAGCTACCTCTGTGTCGGCACTCGGCAGTCCATCCATAATTGTATACCACCTACCCGTGGTTTTTTTTTTTTTTCTTCTTTGTACATACTACTATAGTATAGTAGCTTACTGTAGCAGTCTGCGGTGCTGCTGAGCTGACAGTGTCCA
This sequence comes from Pseudophryne corroboree, assembly GCF_028390025.1. NCBI lineage: Eukaryota > Metazoa > Chordata > Amphibia > Anura > Myobatrachidae > Pseudophryne > Pseudophryne corroboree. Next base: position 407,004,488 of record NC_086452.1, read on the forward strand.
GCAGGTCCGTCATCAGTCATCATTACCTAATAAATATATTATCTACCTGTCCGGCTGCAGTACTAGTGATATTATATATACATACATATATATATATTGATTTCATCTCATTATCATCCAGTCTATATTAGCAGCAGACACAGTACGGTAGTCCACGGCTGTAGCTACCTCTGTGTCGGCACTCGGCAGTCCATCCATAAGTATACTAGTATCCATCCATCTCCATTGTTTACCTGAGGTGCCTTTTAGTTGTGCCTATTAAAATATGGAGAACAAAAATGTTGAGGTTCCAAAATTAGGGAAAGATCAAGATCCACTTCCACCTCGTGCTGAAGCTGCTGCCACTAGTCATGGCCGAGACGATGAAATGCCAGCAACGTCGTCTGCCAAGGCCGATGCCCAATGTCATAGTACAGAGCATGTCAAATCCAAAACACCAAATATCAGTAAAAAAAGGACTCCAAAACCTAAAATAAAATTGTCGGAGGAGAAGCATAAACTTGCCAATATGCCATTTACCACACGGAGTGGCAAGGAACGGCTGAGGCCCTGGCCTATGTTCATGGCTAGTGGTTCAGCTTCACATGAGGATGGAAGCACTCAGCCTCTCGCTAGAAAACTGAAAAGACTCAAGCTGGCAAAAGCACCGCAAAGAACTGTGCGTTCTTCGAAATCCCAAATCCACAAGGAGAGTCCAATTGTGTCGGTTGCGATGCCTGACCTTCCCAACACTGGACGTGAAGAGCATGCGCCTTCCACCATTTGCACGCCCCCTGCAAGTGCTGGAAGGAGCACCCGCAGTCCAGTTCCTGATAGTCAGATTGAAGATGTCAGTGTTGAAGTACACCAGGATGAGGAGGATATGGGTGTTGCTGGCGCTGGGGAGGAAATTGACCAGGAGGATTCTGATGGTGAGGTGGTTTGTTTAAGTCAGGCACCCGGGGAGACACCTGTTGTCCGTGGGAGGAATATGGCCGTTGACATGCCTGGTGAAAATACCAAAAAAATCAGCTCTTCAGTGTGGAGGTATTTCAACAGAAAAGCGGACAACAGGTGTCAAGCCGTGTGTTGCCTTTGTCAAGCTGTAATAAGTAGGGGTAAGGACGTTAACCACCTCGGAACATCCTCCCTTATACGTCACCTGCAGCGCATTCATAATAAGTCAGTGACAAGTTCAAAAACTTTGGGTGACAGCGGAAGCAGTCCACTGACCAGTAAATCCCTTCCTCTTGTAACCAAGCTCACGCAAACCACCCCACCAACTCCCTCAGTGTCAATTTCCTCCTTCCCCAGGAATGCCAATAGTCCTGCAGGCCATGTCACTGGCAATTCTGACGATTCCTCTCCTGCCTGGGATTCCTCCGATGCATCCTTGCGTGTAACGCCTACTGCTGCGGGCGCTGCTGTTGTTGCTGCTGGGAGTCGATGGTCATCCCAGAGGGGAAGTCGGAAGACCACTTGTACTACTTCCAGTAAGCAATTGACTGTCCAACAGTCCTTTGCGAGGAAGATGAAATATCACAGCAGTCATCCTGCTGCAAAGCGGATAACTGAGGCCTTGACAACTATGTTGGTGTTAGACGTGCGTCCGGTATCCGCCGTTAGTTCACAGGGAACTACACAATTTCTTGAGGTAGTGTGCCCCCGTTACCAAATACCATCTAGGTTCCACTTCTCTAGGCAGGCGATACCGAAAATGTACACAGACCTCAGAAAAAGACTCACCAGTGTCCTAAAAAATGCAGCTGTACCCAATGTCCACTTAACCACGGACATGTGGACAAGTGGAGCAGGGCAGGGTCAGGACTATATGACTGTGACAGCCCACTGGGTAGATGTATGGACTCCCGCCGCAAGAACAGCAGCGGCGGCACCAGTAGCAGCATCTCACAAACGCCAACTCTTTCCTAGGCAGGCTACGCTTTGTATCACCGCTTTCCAGAATACGCACACAGCTGAAAACCTCTTACGGCAACTGAGGAAGATCATCGCGGAATGGCTTACCCCAATTGGATTCTCCTGTGGATTTGTGGCATCGGACAACGCCAGCAATATTGTGTGTGCATTAAATATGGGCAAATTCCAGCACGTCCCATGTTTTGCACATACCTTGAATTTGGTGATGCAGAATTTTTAAAAAAACGACAGGGGCGTGCAAGAGATGCTGTCGGTTGCCAGAAGAATTGCGGGACACTTTCGGCGTACAGGCACCACGTACAGAAGACTGGAGCACCACCAAAAACTACTGAACCTGCCCTGCCATCATCTGAAGCAAGAAGTGGTAACGAGGTGGAATTCAACCCTCTATATGCTTCAGAGGTTGGAGGAGCAGCAAAAGGCCATTCAAGCCTATACAATTGAGCACGATATAGGAGGTGGAATGCACCTGTCTCAAGCGCAGTGGAGAATGATTTCAACGTTGTGCAAGGTTCTGATGCCCTTTGAACTTGCCACACGTGAAGTCAGTTCAGACACTGCCAGCCTGAGTCAGGTCATTCCCCTCATCAGGCTTTTGCAGAAGAAGCTGGAGACATTGAAGGAGGAGCTAACACGGAGCGATTCCGCTAGGCATGTGGGACTTGTGGATGGAGCCCTTAATTCGCTTAACAAGGATTCACGGGTGGTCAATCTGTTGAAATCAGAGCACTACATTTTGGCCACCGTGCTCGATCCTAGATTTAAAGCCTACCTTGGATCTCTCTTTCCGGCAGACACAAGTCTGCTGGGGTTGAAAGACCTGCTGGTGAGAAAATTGTCAAGTCAAGCGGAACGCGACCTGTCAACATCTCCTCCTTCACATTCTCCCGCAACTGGGGGTGCGAGGAAAAGGCTCAGAATTCCGAGCCCACCCGCTGGCGGTGATGCAGGGCAGTCTGGAGCGACTGCTGATGCTGACATCTGGTCCGGACTGAAGGACCTGACAACGATTACGGACATGTCGTCTACTGTCACTGCATATGATTCTCTCACCATTGAAAGAATGGTGGAGGATTATATGAGTGACCGCATCCAAGTAGGCACGTCACACAGTCCGTACTTATACTGGCAGGAAAAAAGGCAATTTGGAGGCCCTTGCACAAACTGGCTTTATTCTACCTAAGTTGCCCTCCCACAAGTGTGTACTCCGAAAGAGTGTTTAGTGCCGCCGCTCACCTTGTCAGCAATCGGCGTACGAGGTTACATCCAGAAAATGTGGAGAAGATGATGTTCATTAAAATGAATTATAATCAATTCCTCCGTGGAGACATTGACCAGCAGCAATTGCCTCCACAAAGTACACAGGGAGCTGAGATGGTGGATTCCAGTGGGGACGAATTGATAATCTGTGAGGAGGGGGATGTACACGGTGATATATTGGAGGATGATGATGAGGTGGACATCTTGCCTCTGTAGAGCCAGTTTGTGCAAGGAGAGATTAATTGCTTCTTTTTTGGTGGGGGTCCAAACCAACCCGTCATTTCAGTCACAGTCGTGTGGCAGACCCTGTCACTGAAATGATGGGTTGGTTAAAGTGTGCATGTCCTGTTTATACAACATAAGGGTGGGTGGGAGGGCCCAAGGACAATTCCATCTTGCACCTCTTTTTTCTTTAATTTTTCTTTGCGTCATGTGCTGTTTGTGGAATGTTTTTTGGAAGGGCCACCCTGCGTGACACTGCAGTGCCACTCCTAGATGGGCACGGTGTTTGTGTCGGCCACTAGGGTCGCTTATCTTACTCACACAGCTACCTCATTGCGCCTCTTTTTTTCTTTGCGTCATGTGCTGTTTGGGGAGGGTTTTTTGGAAGGGCCATCCTGCGTGACACTGCAGTGCCACTCCTAGATGGGCCCGGTGTTTGTGTCGGCCACTAGGGTCGCTTATCTTACTCACACAGCTACCTCATTGCGCCTCTTTTTTTCTTTGCGTCATGTGCTGTTTGGGGAGGGTTTTTTGGAAGGGCCATCCTGCGTGACACTGCAGTGCCACTCCTTGATGGGCACGGTGTTTGTGTCGGCCACTAGGGTCGCTTATCTTACTCACACAGCTACCTCATTGCGCCTCTTTTTTTCTTTGCGTCATGTGCTGTTTGGGGAGGGTTTTTTGGAAGGGCCATCCTGCGTGACACTGCAGTGCCACTCCTAGATGGGCACGGTGTTTGTGTCGGCCACTAGGGTCGCTTATCTTACTCACACAGCTACCTCATTGCGCCTCTTTTTTTCTTTGCGTCATGTGCTGTTTGTGGAGGGTTTTTTGGAAGGGCCATCCTGCGTGACACTGCAGTGCCACTCCTAGATGGGCCCGGTGTTTGTGTCGGCCACTAGGGTCGCTTATCTTACTCACACAGCTACCTCATTGCGCCTCTTTTTTTCTTTGCGTCATGTGCTGTTTGGGGAGGGTTTTTTGGAAGGGCCATCCTGCGTGACACTGCAGTGCCACTCCTAGATGGGCACGGTGTTTGTGTCGGCCACTAGGGTCGCTTATCTTACTCACACAGCTACCTCATTGCGCCTCTTTTTTTCTTTGCGTCATGTGCTGTTTGGGGAGGGTTTTTTGGAAGGACCATCCTGCGTGACACTGCAGTGCCACTCCTAGATGGGCACGGTGTTTGTGTCGGCCACTAGGGTCGCTTATCTTACTCACACAGCTACCTCATTGCGCCTCTTTTTTTCTTTGCGTCATGTGCTGTTTGGGGAGGGTTTTTTGGAAGGGCCATCCTGCGTGACACTGCAGTGCCACTCCTAGATGGGCCCGGTGTTTGTGTCGGCCACTAGGGTCGCTTATCTTACTCACACAGCTACCTCATTGCGCCTCTTTTTTTCTTTGCGTCATGTGCTGTTTGGGGAGGGTTTTTTGGAAGGGCCATCCTGCGTGACACTGCAGTGCCACTCCTAGATGGGCCCGGTGTTTGTGTCGGCCACTAGGGTCGCTTATCTTACTCACACAGCTACCTCATTGCGCCTCTTTTTTTCTTTGCGTCATGTGCTGTTTGGGGAGGGTTTTTTGGAAGGGCCATCCTGCGTGACACTGCAGTGCCACTCCTAGATGGGCACGGTGTTTGTGTCGGCCACTAGGGTCGCTTATCTTACTCACACAGCTACCTCATTGCGCCTCTTTTTTTCTTTGCGTCATGTGCTGTTTGGGGAGGGTTTTTTGGAAGGGCCATCCTGCGTGACACTGCAGTGCCACTCCTAGATGGGCCCGGTGTTTGTGTCGGCCACTAGGGTCGCTTATCTTACTCACACAGCTACCTCATTGCGCCTCTTTTTTTCTTTGCGTCATGTGCTGTTTGGGGAGGGTTTTTTGGAAGGGCCATCCTGCGTGACACTGCAGTGCCACTCCTAGATGGGCCCGGTGTTTGTGTCGGCCACTAGGGTCGCTTATCTTACTCACACAGCTACCTCATTGCGCCTCTTTTTTTCTTTGCGTCATGTGCTGTTTGGGGAGTGTGTTTTGGAAGGGCCATCCTGCGTGACACTGCAGTGACACTCCTAGATGGGCACGGTGTTTGTGTCGGCCACTAGGGTCGCTTAGCTTAGTCATCCAGCGACCTATGTGCAAATTTTAGGACTAAAAATAATATTGTGAGGTGTGAGGTATTCAGAATAGACTGAAAATGAGTGGAAATTATGGTTTTTGAGGTTAATAATACTTTGGGATCAAAATGACCCCCAAATTCTATGATTTAAGCTGTTTTTTAGTGTTTTTTTAAAAAAACACCCGAATCCAAAACACACCCGAATCCGACAAAAAAAATTCGGTGAGGTTTTGCCAAAACGCGGTCGAACCCAAAACACGGCCGCGGAACCGAACCCAAAACCAAAACACAAAACCCGAAAAATTTCAAGTGCACATCTCTATTCTTAACCCAGAGGGGACTTGCAAATATCATTAAAATCTGCAAGAACTATAGAACATCACTTTTTAACCTTGTTTAATTCTGCAAGAACTATAGAACATCACTTTTTAACCTTGTTTAATTATTTTTCTTTTTAATGTTATAATGTTATATGTTGTCCAAATCTTTTGTATACCGGTATTAGGTTATTAGACATACCAAACACATAATTCTGTGTTTATTTTAAATAATTTATCACAATGTGTGTATACAATTTATTAACTTTTATAGAAAATAAAAATACTGTTAGAAATAAAAGTGTATATTGTCATATGTAATACAGTTTTGCACTAGAGGATCCACAACCATTTGCACAAAAATACTAACATTCATTATGTTGACATTTGAAAGTGCTGACATAGTCAGAACACCGACATTTGAAATGCCAACATGTCAAAATACCAACATGAGTTTTTCTGGGGGGTTTTGGTGTCAACGTATGTTGACATGGACACCGTCTAAGTATACCGTGTCCCCTCGCATGGCTCCGGCACGGTGCCCCGCTGCACTCGGCACACTATGGGATGGTAAAGTATGAACAAGTCTGTTTTGGGCCAAAAATGTCTTAAAAAACGCACGTCAGCATTTTGACATGTCGGCATTTCAAATGACGGTATTCTGACTATGTCGATATTTTGAACATGTCGGCATAATGAATGTCGGTGTTTGACCGTGTCAGTATTTTGACTGTCGGTTGATTGCTGTCGGGATTATGACCGTCAGTACTGTGTCCGTCGGTAAATCAACTGCTACCCTATATAACATGGGGCACACTTATCCAATCCACACATATGTGTCACTTTAGGATTTCCAGAACTCCGTGCTGTTTTCAGTAAAGACAGCGAACACAAATGTGACGGAACTCGGTAACTGGGAACCTTCCATGACAGAAGTGCATAAACAAATAAATGATAGAAAACAAGGGGAGAGCAGCCCTGTGAAGTACTCAGATAATTAGTTTTCCATACTCTCAATAGATTTTATTATAATCATAGTTATTATTAGCAGTCTATCTAAGGGAAATGAACACAGCATCATAATTGCAAATGTTTCCTTTAGGCTCAGTACTTTCAGTAAGTAATTTCTTCCTTCTTGTAAAATCCAGCAAGCTAACCTTTACTTTGGAGACACGAAATTTATTACAATATAAAATATTCTCCCAGCACAGGCTTGCTTTCCAGCACATCCCATTTATCAGCCATTTATCTATAGGCATGTCTATTGTAATATTTTTCAGATCCATAAAATGTTGGAATCGACAACCACACTAATGAGAGGAGCCCACAGCTGCAGGATGGCAAAAACATTAGGATGTCATTTCTCGTTCCTATGACAGGTTCTAAACCGCAGTATGTGATCACGGAGACCGGAGTTGTGTACCTTTTCATGAATTAATGGACTGTGATGTTAGTGTCTGCACGGAAAAATAAAATGTCTGACCTACTGATAACAGTAATTTGGCAGAAGAGACGCAAAAATGGAGAAAGGGCATTGGAGGGACACACTGTCACTTCGGCCTCCCTTTGAAATAAAGGTGACAGATTGAGGATTAAGGACATAGAGTTTCCTTATGATTATGAAAAAGGACGCTCTCCGTCTGACAAATTGTTTTAGAGTCTTGAGGTGGATAAGTTCAAGTCAGTTCAATTTGCCCAACGTGTCCTTTTCAGAATTCATTTTCTAGCAAACACTGAAGCAAACATTTAGTAGTTGTAAAAGCCAACTGAAAACCCCATTGAGAGGCAGAGGAACAGATACATTTTATGCAGTCTAAGGACAGATAGAAGTGGAAATTTTTCTCCAGCAAGAGGACTAATGAGAGAGAACTTCATGACCTAACAAGTTAAGAGATATATATTTCCTCCTGTTTGATAGCATTGTAAACCTTGTATTAGGAGATACTCCAGAAAGAAAAGTCTAAACATAACATCTGTATCCTTATGAGATTCAAACATGACTACCCAGATTTGGGTGTGATCTTCATGAGACAAACATAAGTAGAGTGTGCAACCAATCAAGTGCTTCACTGTACTCTCAAATCACAGAATCCAAATGGAGGAAGAGAAAGGCCCCCAGATGTCAGACCACGTATACTGGTTCCCCACACATGCGTTGATAAGAGCACCACTCAGAATGATGAAGAAGAAGTAGTAATAGCAGAAGATGTCCATGAAGTCTCCAGATAATCTGCACACTTGTGGTGTGGGCAGAAGCCATTGAAGAAATTCCTAGGGGAAGATGTATCAAACCTTAGAGTGCAACCAATGAACTTCTGTTTATAATTTTATGGACTATGCCTACTGCATATATGATAGCTACAGTACAAGCTGATTGGTTGATATGGGCAACTTTTCCACTTTATCTCTCTGGAAGGTTTGATACATTTCCCCTCTACTACTATAAAGGTGTAAAGGATATGGGTACACCATGAGATAACGTTCTAACTCCACATCAGATAATCCATTATGTTGTGGGAGCCAAGAATGCTTGCTCGCCACCGGGACCAAAGCGTGGTGAGCGCAGCAAGTCCGTGAGGGGACAAACTGCACCGGCCACCAGGATATCGGCTGTGGGGAATCCAGTGTCAGTCTCCTGACTGCCGGGATCCCGAATCAGGTATTACATATCGGACCCAGTTATAGCACTGATTTTATATTAGTCTTATATGGGAGGTATGGATAGTGTAATGGTTAGCATTACTGCCTCACATCACTGAGGTCATGGGTTCGATTCCCACTATGGCCCTAACTGTGTGGAGTTTGTAGATTCTCCCCGTACTTGCGTGGGTTTCCTCCCACAATCCAAAAATATACTGATAGGGTAATTGGATCCCAACAAATTTAACCCTAGCGTGAATGTGTGTGCATGTACATGTTGTTAGGAAAAGAGATTGTAAGCTGGGCAGGGACTGATGTCACAAATATTGAATGGCCAAATACTCTCTGTAAAGCGCTGCGGTATATGTGTGCGCTATATAAATAACTGCTAATAATAATAATAATAACAATCTTGATAACAAGAACTTAGACTATAAAGTTTAGTGTAGCTTAAAATCCAATAAAATATCATTGATGTTAGTCATCATAATGACATATACATATCAATAGATCACCCAATTAATCTAAAGCCATTATTCACTTTAGTAAATGTAGACAGACATGAAAACACAAGTTACATAGAGATTACTTTGTTATTTATCGGTTTAAAACCAAAAGTAATGTTAAGGTATAACCTTCAAGCAAGACTTAAAATAAAGTTGCTCTAAAGAGACTGGCACATTTTTCATCTAAAGTGTGTGGCATGTGGGATTCTATAGCTGTGAGCCCGGGATCTCCAACAGGGCAGCATCATTATCATCACAACTGTACACCGAGATCAGTTTTCTCTGTGGGTTCATGATCTAAAATCCCTGTGCTCACCTCTCCCATTGTGAGTGTCGCAGAAAAGGTTATTCAATTTACTTTGAGGTCCCTGGCGGGGCCAGGGCTTCAATATAACACAAGTAAACATGATAGGATCCAATTCTGTATCAATTGAATGAAGAGATGTTTCAGCTCTTGCACATTCTGCAACTCATTTACATGATGAAATGTTTTATATACACAAATGTATTCAACAGCACATTACACAAAAAATAATTTAATGGATAAGAGCAAAACCCGCTGTGCATGGCATATTGCCTGCCGGCTGCCTGCTCTCTTTTTTTTAAATGCATTTACTTGAGCCCTGCTGCAGTATTACTCACCTGCTATCACACCTCTCCTTTTCATCATTCATGTCTGGCTTTCTATGACCCTATCTTATATATCAACAATGTTCTTTAGCCTTTATTACTATAGAAAAGCCATTACAGTTATTTTATTTCCTGCACTTCCACAGGTACAGTAAGAGGGAACTGGTAGCTCTTTTTGATTATGGGGAGCAAAATGCACAGTGCTCAATATCTGGTTATACTGTAGGTTCTCCACATCACATGTATTGGAAAATTAGGAAAAGTGTGCTAAGCGATAATCTAGATGCATAAAAAAAAACAGGTTAAAGTGAAGAAAAGAAGCTACTGTGGAGCTGAGGTGACCCCTCCTCAGATCCTAAAAAATAAAGAACGATAGTGAAGTGCTGGCGATAATAAAAATTAATGTGGTTGGTAATGTAAGAAAAGAACCAGTAAAGTGACCTGACATATGCTGGGCCTCCTCAGTCTGCGTCCTAGCTCCGCACCCCCCCCCCACTCCCCTCTCCTACGAAGCCCACCTCCCCCCCCCCCACACACACACAGTCTGATTACATTCCCTCACTATGCCCTGCTCTACCACCACCCTCTTTGTTTTACTACCAAGCCCCACACTCCATCCCCTCACTCCGTCCTGCCTTCCCCCAGCTCCGCACCCCTTGGTCAAGTGCTCAAGTTCAATGAATTAGCACAATATTATATTTTATTGCAAAAATTATATTGTGCACCACTGTGCAAGTCAAGTATAACAACTACAAACTATATTTGAACAAATCATTATACCCATTCTATGCTCACAGGACTGCCCTAAAATATAATGTAATACCTGCTCACCTGGATGTTTCACTCACTGTGCTATATAACCTCAAATTTTAATTTAGGACCCCTTTCAGTAAAAAGTGCAAAAACAGTTTGAAATATACCACTTGTCTTTGCTGCATATATCAAAAATAAGAAAATAAGGTAAGGGAAGGTACCTGCTGGATCTATTCACGAAGCAGTGAAAAGTGTGGAGAAGTGAGCCAGTGGAGAAGTTGCCTATGACAACCAATCAGTGTTGAGGTAACATTTATAAAATGTACTCTTTAAAATTATACGTAACAGCTGATTGGTTGCCATGGACAACTTCTCCACTGGCTCACTTCTCCACACTTTTCACTGCTTCATGAATAGCCCTCTAAAAGTCTCAACTAGGTAGCACACCCCATTGTAAGTAGCTAGGGTGTGCAGTGACAGTCCAGACACTCTTTCCCAAATGTGCCCATCAGAGTAGTGCATCTGCATTCATACACCAAGTTCAAGTAGGTCTACACATATAATGGGCAACAATTTTCATTTTTTAAGATGGTACTATACTACTAAGAACAGGGGCGTGTCTACAGAGGAGGGGGCCGTGTGCACCTCTGGGTGGGCCCCCTCCTCTGAACGGCGCTGTAGACTCCGGCATTGGGCCGGAGTCTACTGTGCATGCTCCCGTCATGATCCGCAAACTCATTTGGCTAGCGTGCATGCGAGGCGGCCATTTTGGCGGAGATTTCCGCTGCGATCACTGCGCCCGGGTGCAATGTGTGCGCTGTGTGCTCACCCTGGACCCAGGGGCCTGTGTACACCCATTATAAAAACGCCAATGACTAAGAAACAATAAATACTCACTTGTTAGAAAGTCAGTATAGAATTGTCAGTAAAACATGTACATACAGTCACAGCTTGCCAGCCGTTTTCCCGGTTGCTGTGTAGACAAACACATCCACATGATACTTCAATGCTTATTATAAGATGGCAAATAATGTTTATCGAACCTTAATGATCTCCTAAAGATACCACTGAGTGTATTAGTTATACCTTCCAAGACCATTAGGATGTTTCTGGCCACAAAGTCATAGATTTCATTCTGTGGCTTAAATGTAAAAAAAAAATCATTATTTATGCAGTTTCTCACAGTTGTAATGCTTAACTGGCCATTTTAATTTACGGTAATGTTACAATATCAATAGGAATCATATCTACGCTGTTATAGCTGTAGTTTAGAAAGATCTTCCTAAGTCTCTTTGTAATTAAATTACAATTTCCAATTATTTCAGTCTGTTAACTTATTTAAATTTATCAGCATGGAGGTAAAGTAATTTCTTTTGTTAAACTTACATTCATTTTCCTGCGGTGCGGTAATTTCGCATTATTTTCTACAATGCATCCTCCCTGCGAAAGGGATTTGGCATTTGTGTATTTCACTTAACTTAGCAAACCTCTGCACACAGATAAAACGGATTCACAGAGATGAATCGGAAAATGCAAAAAAGAAAAGGTTGATATTAGTCAACTAGTTTAAAACAGTCATGCATGTAATTAAAAAGAAGTGTCCTTGGTCTTGATTTAAAAATATACCTCTGTGGGAATCAGCAATCAAGCTCTTTTATAAAGTGATATGGCTTCTCGGGTGTTAACGTAGAATTAAGAGCTACCATTGAAATATTACTGTTACAGCTAAAAACGCTATAAATTTTCCCTCTTTACCAGTCATGTGATTATTCTGGCACAATATGGCTGCCACCACGTGTCAAAGGCACACAGCCTCAATTAATTTCGACTGACACTAAATGACTCAAGTAATCTTGCTCTAAAAAATGACTAATCTGAAACATGACCTTTTTTAAGAAAGATTTACTCTTTCTGAAACAAACGAGCTCATTTTTATAAAAATAATCCAAAGTGAAATGATTTGTAGATTGTTCAAAAATAGCTCCATTGCCTCCTGTAATTCCTAGCTGTCACCATATGCAATTAGTCTATATTAAATGAGTATCAATACTGTATAATTCACTCAGACTGCACGGACCTAGTGACGTACCTGTATGACTGTGCGCTCATCAATCTGAGTCATTCTGTCAGAAGTCACTGAATAATTTAAGTTACTAATTGCACTCTAAAGATAAAAAATAAAAAAAATTAATCAATGTGTGCATAGATAACAGCTCATTTTGACTAGATTTTTATCAGGATGGCACAACTGGGCTTTGTTGCCAATAAGATGCACATGGCTAATATGGCTGGACATTGGCAGTGCTATTAGTAAAGGATACACGTTGGAGAAATTATACAGATTATGTGGTTACAGGCAGGCATGACTTATCTTTTTGGACATTGGGGCAGCTAGGCAGGATTTGGAATGGTTAGACTGATCAGTGGGGCTAAATGACGGATTGTTGAACTGCAACAAACATTAAATGTGCCCACGCTCATTTTTACCCATATTATACGTGGCACCAGCTGCGTAGACATATTAATATCATATACTGTATTTATGCAAACCAAAAGACAATTGTTGACAGCACTTATCTCCACCACTGCAAATCTGTGTGTATCTAGCTAATAAAAGGATTCTGTTCATATTTTAATCAAGACATTTAAGCTTGCAGTCCAACATCAAGGTAACCCCAATCTCTGCAAATCTCTATACTAGCAACTACCGGTTGGCCAGGATTGCTTTCGGCTAGGGGGCTTGTCAGGGTGGCTACTCCTTGCACAGGCATCTATGAATTTGAACCTCACAGGGGTAATCTGCTACCTGATTATGGAGAAGGCTTTCTGCATATTTCCACCAGCCTTGCCTTTTTGTCCGAGCTCCTGGATCTGGTGTCTATGACAGAGCCTCTATGATGGCCTTGAAGACCAGTGCATGTGACAGCATGGTGTCGTGAAGCAGCTGAGTGAGCCCTTCACTTGGGTTGGGTCTGCGTTACTGGCTGCTGGGATCCTGGCGGTCAACATACTGACACCGGCATCCCGGCAGCATAATGCCGGTGGGCGGGGCAACAAAGCCCTTTTTGGGCTTGCTGCGCTCGCCATGCAGCGGGCACGGGGGTTCGCTGTGCTTACCACAAGTTCTATTCTCACTCTATACATTTTAGCTGGCGGCATTTAGAGGGCTCGGGATTCCGTTGTTGGCATGGTGACAGCCGGGATCCCAAGCGCCGGTCACATGACCGCATCCCCTTTACTTTGCCTGGGATGTCCGAACCCCTACTCTACTGCTAGCATATATATGCTTCACGCAGGAATAGACTGTAGTTAAGATGCTCTTACTTCTCAGAAAATATGAACAAATTCCCCTTGCTTGTGTTTGCTAGATGCAGATAGACTTGTGGTGGTGATGTGTCTTTATGCTTTAACTTTCTACTGAGAACTCTGATGGTCTCCTGGCAGTGACCCCTGTACACCCGGGGTTGACACTCATAGAATGCACTCAGCAGGTATTCTAGCCTAAAGAGCCGCTTTTCCCATAAGGCTTTTTGTGTCTACCGGTACTGGGATGGCCACCAGGACTTACGCCACTGGCAGTAGTTTGAGCTCAACCCTCGAATGATCTGAATCAATTCCGGTAGGAAAGACAACAAGAACAAGACCAAGAATACCAAAAGGCAAGATCAAGACAAGAGCATAATGAATTCATAACTAAGTATGATAATAGGGTAAAGGTACTAACAAGACATCTGGGTATTGAGAGACACAGAAGAAGTGGTGCACCAATGGTAATAGCAACGAGGAAGTAGATTGGCGAGATGGCAATAACCGACAGGGTAATCTAATTAAAGAGACAGGCAAGGAACATAAATCAACTGGTACATAAATAACAAGGAGTGCTCTGAATCAGCAGTGGTAGCTACAGGCAACAACAGAAGTGCATGACAATAGAGTTCAGACAGGGAAAGCAGAACAGACATACAAACAACACAGAATGCGCCAGGCCAGTGGATGTTACTCCTGGCAACCGCAGTACCAACACAGAGGAGCAATACTACTGTAGAAGATAATTAGACAAGGACAGACATAGAAGATTGAGACCAGGAATTGGTCTGTGGACAGATTAATATGGCTGTGACTATGTACATGGTTAAAGAGGCCAGAGTTATAGACTATAGTGGAATGGGACTGTGGAAATAGAGGCGAATGTGGTGGTTATGTGGGAAGCAGCTGTATGCAAATAGAATGATGGTGAATAGCAAGTAGAAAGACCAAAGAGACGGACAAGACTAAGAAACAAGTTTTGTGTGGAACTGATACTAAGGCAGACAGGAATCTGACAGGACTGGGTCTGGAAAAGATACTTTAATAAGAGAGCCCACAGGCAGGCAGTCTCTCACAAGAAGCAGGAACCACACAATGAACTCCCACAAACAGCACATCAAACAGGGACATAAATGATAGATAGATAGATAGATAGATAGATAGATAGATAGATAGATAGATAGATAGATAGATAGATTGCAGAGACAAACAAACAAGGATTCTGCAGAACTGTCACTAAGAAAGAATGGAAGCTGTGTTCCAACAGGACTGGGACTTGGAACAGAGGGACAGAGGCTTCCGCTACAACCCAATTCTATGACCAGCAAAGAGTGAGAGACAGACAACATATATATATATC
Organism: Pseudophryne corroboree; assembly: GCF_028390025.1. NCBI lineage: Eukaryota > Metazoa > Chordata > Amphibia > Anura > Myobatrachidae > Pseudophryne > Pseudophryne corroboree. The sequence goes on from NC_086452.1 coordinate 407,019,515, forward strand.
GGAGACAAGAGCCCATGAGAGTCACAGCACAGCTAGCCTCCCCTAATTACCAACTCTCTGCAGCTGCATTGCTGCACATCCACCAGACTCCTGACTTTCACAAGAAACAGGCTAGAGTCAGGTAACAAAGCATTCCCCAACAGGTGTGCTGTCACAGCAATTAAGCAGACAGAATACAGTTGCCTTTAAACAGACAGAACAGAGCTGCAGACAGTATATGTAACACCATCCGTCTGTGTATGCCCCCCCCCTGTCCGTTCGCCTTTCCATCTATGCCCTCATATGGTGCTCTGTCTGTCCGCCCATGCCCCTGTCCGCCCATCTAAACCCCCTCCCGTCCGTCCATACATGCCCTCAAATGGTGCTCTATCCATCCGTTTGTCTGTCTATGACCCCTCCTGCCTGTCCCTATATGGTGCTCTGTCTGTTCATCTGTCTGTCTATGCCCCTTCCCGTCTGTCCATCAGTCCATCTATGCCCCCCTCCCATCTGTCCATCTATACCCTCATATGGTTCTATGTCTGTTCATTTGTCTGTCTGTCTATGCCCCCTCCCATCCACCCATGTTCTCTGTCTGTCCATCTGTCCGTCAATGCTGATAACATCCGTCTATGCTCCCATATGGTGCTTTATCCACCCATGCCACCGTCCGTCCATCCCCCCACCTGTCTGTCTGTCCTCTGCTGTAGTCAAGTAGTGTCTCTCCTGCTCGCTCCTTCTCCCTCTCTCTCACCCATCTCTCTCCCTACCACTGTCTCTCTTTCTGTCATTCCCTCTTTTTCCATGAAAACCCTCTCTCTCTCTTTCTCTCTCTCCCTCTTTCTCTCTCTCCCTCCCAGTGGCACCCTCTTTCTCTCTTACCCCCCTCTCCCTCCTGCGCCTAAGGGGCATTGTAGTGACAAAGGCAGGGGGGTTGGGGGGGGCACTTCCAAGATTTCGCTATGGGGTCCACAAAGTTCTAGTTGCGCTCCTGATGCCAACACTCCCTTCACGTGACTAGCAGACCCTCCCTGATGCTCCTACTGTAAGTGTAATAGCTGATGCAACTGTCCCCACACGAGACTATAAGCTCTCACAGGCAGAGTCCTCTCTACCCCTTTCACACTGCTGTTCCCAGCCCGGCATATTGCCGGGTTGGTGACATCAGCAGTGACACATGTGGAGGCGGTGCTTGGAGATCAGTTGACCTTCAAGCGCCACGCGTCCATACAGTGTGAACGGGAAACGAGTCACATTGACCCGGCAACCCGTTAGCACCACACAGCGACCTGGGTTAAGCCGTATTCAACCCTGGTTGCTAGTAGGATTGAAATACCTGGTCGCCTGACGCAGGATATTTCCCCTGGCACCTTTCAGACCGCACAGCAACCCGGATTACTGCACGCTCATGTGCAATAACCCAGGTTACAAGCTACTGACCTGAGAGGGGTATCATTTTCTTAACTGTGTATGTCCCTGCTTTCTGTATTCAGTGTTATTTTTACCGTCCTGTAGAGCATTCACAAACCTAAGACCGTAATACTATAAGTAGAGCATTGTTTGAGAACTTTTAGACCAATTGCACAAGTGGCAGACAGGTGGGGATTTATCACATCTTGGAGAGAGATAAAGTACCAACCAATTATCTCTTGTCATTTTTTCAAACACAGCCCATACGACAGCAGTTAGGAGTTGATTGGCTGGTAGTTTATCACCGTGAAATGTATCACTTTTCAAGGCTTAGTAAATTTCCCCCTTAGCCTGTAAAATGACAGAAGCCGATTGGTAGGTACTTTGCCTCTCTCCACTTTATCTCTCTCCAAGATTTTAGAAATCTCCACCACTGTTTGAGTCAATGCCTTGGCCATCCAGTCAGGTACTGCTTGTCATTTTATACAGTGCCTTGATCTCAAGTCCTCTTCACCATGGCGAGGGGATGTATGTGTAATGTGCCCTTCCAACTCATAGTAGCCCATCCTCTGTTTATGAAGGTCAGCTACAAAAAGTTAAAATAGTACTCACAAGTGCTCTATTTCAACTATAAGACACCAGAAAAATCATTAACAATGATTTTCCCTTCATCTTGTTTGGGGATATAAAATATAACAGGGTGAAATTCTCCTTTAAGAGAAATATTAAAGAGTAAGAAAAGTAAAACCTGTTCAAGGTAGTGACAGACAATTTTTAACACTTGACGAACAATCAATCTGTCTCCATTAGTGACATAATGGGTCATCAATTGCACTTACCCCTGCCTGTTTGATGGATAACCCATTTAAAAATTATATTTAATAGGACCAAAAATGTGTTTTATTAAATAATACAAGCAGGTGTCAGCTGTTCATTTCCTACACTAATGTTTTTTATGGAACCAACTGATTGTAGCTTTTTCACTGTTTAGAAGAAGGAAACGTTAATACAACAAAAATCACATCAAGCTGCCGTTGTCAACGTTTAAAATGTATATACGTTTTTCATGTAAGACATTGACATAGAACATCACAAGTATAGTGTTAATGCTTATTGGCCCTCATTCCAAGTTGTTCGCTCGCAAGCTGCTTTTAGCAGCTTTGCACACGCTAAGCCGCCGCCTACTGGGAGTGAATCTTAGCTTATCAAAATTGCGAACGAAAGATTAGCAAAATTGCGAATAGACACTTCTTAGCAGTTTCTGAGCAGCTCCACACTTACTCGGCATCTGCGATCAGTTCAGTCAGTTTCGTTCTTGGTTTGACGTCACAAACACACCCAGCGTTCGCCCAGACACTCCTCCGTTTCTCCAGCCACTCCCGCGTTTTTTCCCAGAAACGGTAGCGTTTTTTCGTACACACCCATAAAACGGCCAGTTTCCGCCCAGAAACACCCACTTCCTGTCAATCACATTACGATCACCAGAACGAAGAAAAAACCTTGTAATGCCGTGAGTAAAATACCTAACTGCATAGCAAATTTACTTGACGCAGAACTCGGAATGACCCCCATAGTACTGTAGTTCAAATTATGGCGTTGCTCTTTATTTTTGAACTATTGGTTCTATTTCTATATAATAATTCGGATTAAAGAAACAGAAACTTGGATTTCTTTTAATTTATTTGTCTCAGGGCTTTTCAATTGCAGAACGCAGGCGTCACTTACCACAAATTTCTGTTCTCACCTTCCTGAGCTCTTTTTCGCCAAAACCATCCATCTCTCATCCTAACCCTCTGGTGATCATTCCAAGTTGATCGCTAGCTGCATTTGTTCGCAGCGCAGTGATCAGGCAAAAAAATGGCAGTTCTGCGCATGCGTATGCAGCGCAATGCGCACGCGCGATGTTCGGGCACAACGGACAATGCAGTTTTGCACAGGGTCTAGCGATGTATTTCAGTCGCACTGGCTGCCGCAGAGTGATTGACAAAAAGTGGGCGTTTATGGATGGCAACTGACCGTTTTCAGGGAGTGTTTGAAAAAAGGCAGGCGTGCCAGGGAAAACGCAGGCGTGGCTGGGCGAACGCTGGGCGGGTTTGTGACGTCAAATCCGGAACTGAATAGTCTGAAGTGATCGCAAGCGCTGAGTAGGTTTTGAGCTACTCTGAAACGACACAAAAATTTTTGCAGGCGCTCTGCGATAAAAACGTTTGCATTTCTGCTAAGCTAAAATACACTCCCAGTGGGCGGTGGCATAGCGTTTGCACGGCTGCTAAAAACTGCTAGCGGGAGCGATCAACTCGGAATGACCCCCTCTGTCCGATGTTCACTGTCTACCCTATTGTCTTGTACTGTATGTCACGGTTGTCCTGTTCTGCTTATTGGGTTATGTACATTGTTAAGCGCTGCAAAACCCATGTGCATCATACAGTACAAATAAAGGATAATAGTAATAATAATAATAATAATAATGGCATGGGGAGAAGTATTCCCAAATCTGTAATTTGAGAAAAATGTAGGATTTATGCTAAATTTTTGGTCTCTTAAATGCAAGGCGATAATTAAAAAACATCGTAGTTCGGCCAGCATCCCGCACACCCGCAGATGTCGGGTGTCATTACATCCGGCCCCTGGTGTCTTATCGCCATATTGGGGTAGTAATGACCAACATCATAATTGATTAAAGAATTTGTAATACAGTATATAGCATTATTTTTTATATTTATATTGTTTTGAATATTCTGACCAAATTACATCTATTTATAAACAGATTTTTTTTTTTAACTATTAAACTATTAGACTGAATGGAGATAAAAACACAATTTTGGCCATGCTGTCCCCAAGCAGGCACACTGACAGGCCGGTAAGAGAAACCTTTAACCCAAACAATGATAAATAAAGGGTATCCGGACTCTGGGTCGACACCACTAAGGTCGACACCCATTAAGTCAACACCCACTGGTCGACAGTGAATAGCTCGACACTAGAAATAGGTTGACATTACCATTAGGTCGATATGAACAAGGTCAACATGCAAAAAGGTTGACGTGAGTTTTTTTTAAAAAAATGTTTTACTTTTTCATACTTTACGATCCACGTCGGCCACGATTGGGAATGGTAACCTGTGCCAAGTGCAGCGGTAGCGGAGTGAGGCACCTCCCGAAGCATGGCGAGCAAAAACAGTGCACTAATTGGGGTTCCTGGTCACTTTACGAAGAAAACGACACAAAAAATACATGAAAAACTCATGTCGACCTTTTTCATGTCGACCTTGTTCATGTTGACCCAGTGGCCGTGTCGACCTATTTCTAGTGTCGACATATTCACTGTCGACCAATAGGCGTCGACCTAATGGGTGTCGACCTAGACACTGTCGACCCTGAGTCCCAAATAAAGTAGGCTCCCTGATGACATATGCCTTCTGTGTATCAAACATAAGGTGCATACTGCTGGCATCATATAGATCCACGTATTCTGATGTCATGTAGTGCATTTCGCAGTCATTAACAACTGGTGGAATAATTGTAAAAAAGTGAGCAATAGATGCCTATGACGCACTCTCCTCTAATACTCACGCTAAGTCAAACAAGTACTGGAAAGAACATAACTGCAATATACTGCATTCATAGCTGGAGATAGATCAAGCCTTGGAGAGAGCTAATAAAGTGGTTTAGTTGCCCAAAGCATCCAATCAACTTGTTACTGTGACTTCAAAAACTGTGCTAGATAAATGGCAGTTGGAAGCTACAGTAATTGGTTGTTCTGCACAACTTCTCTTAATCTATCTCCATGGCATGATACATCTCCCCCACAGTCCGACAGCGTATGCATCAAACCACAAACGAAGTGCACCAGTTGTGACTAGTATTTATCATTATTGAGAACTTTATTCATATTAACATCTGCATCACCCACTGGGATACATACAGTGATCAGAATGTTGACCGGCAGTATGTGAACTCTGGAAGACAGGCGCTGGGAAATTGTCAAGTTTTGCACGCGTGCTGGCAATACAACTGTAAATATGTTTACAGTTGCACTGATGTGTGATTGTCGACAAGCAAACTACATCCTGCCTCAGTGACTTATAATAGGCAAATAATTGTATATGATGGATATAGAGCTGGGGTGTGTATAGGGAACCTGTATTGGTATGGGACATTAAATCTTGGCATGAGGCTTTTTATGATTGGCATGGGACTGTTATAGTGGGCATGTGACAATTAATACGGGACAACATTTGCTGGGCATTGAGATGTGGATGACTTTAGGCCGGTACGGGAACTGCTATGAGTGTAGTGTTGGAAATGATGTATGTGCAGGTGTTGATATTGTAGAGTTATATAGTTTTTTAACCAGTAGTGTCAGCTTATTGATATATAGCAGGTATAGCCGTACTCACTGTTACACGTACACTGCCAATCAAGAGAACCTTGAGCTTAGCAGGATTTCATACAGCTCGCCAGCCAATGAGTGCATGCTGCATACGGGTGTCAGTGCAGGGATGCTGGAACAGCTTAATGGCTGGAATTAACCAGGTCTCTTATAGGCGCTAAGCAGGAGACTTCTGTCTCACACCATGTCATTATACACAGTAAAAAGACAATATGGCCCATATGCATGCTCAGTAGTGATCTTGGAGGCCATCTTGGAATAGGGCATGAAGCCTCCCAGGAAGACAAGTAAACTGGAGACTGCACAGTAGAGCAGTTCTCTTTCAACATTACTATTGTCTGTTTTTTTTTTGTTTAATATTAATAACATGATGGGTACAGTGGTATTATATTGGCATGGGACAATTTATAGTGTGCATGAGCTGTACAATAGTCAGAGATGTTATCCTTTACTCGTGCAAAAAGTGGAATGACTGAATTTCAGGCATCCATACATCACAACTGTTGCTGACTGTACAGCAGACAGTAACTGATGAAATCCTAAACTGAGATACAGTTAGACTCGTGTAAACAAATGTTCTCTGTAAAATTATTAGGCAGATTGTCCATTTGCATTATATGACCCATCTGTAATGTGCTGCTGTCTGTATGGATTTCACTGTTCTTAATATTATAAAGGACCTGCAGAGCAGTAATCTCTCTGAACCGAGCACCCAACTATTCGCCCTGCTGCTTCATAATATTCCATCAATCCTTGAAAGAGCTGAGCCTGCACACACCCATGATCTCCTACCATGTCTGTACTGCAGCAAAACCGAACAGTCAGTAGAGTGGTTAAAGTATCTACTACATGGAAGCTCATTTGTTGATGAGTGTGTCATCTGCGCTGAAGGCCCAAACTCTTCTGACCATGTTAACATGCATTCAGTCAGGGGCATTTGCAGTGGAGCCCCTAGAAACTGTGTTGGAACCAAAAACCTAAACAAGGCTCTTGTGCACATGCACCGCCCCCAATGCATGCTTGGAATAGAAGGGCATTGGCGTCGTGAGAAGATACAACTTGCAAGGTGCCCAAATTTATAGCTAGCCCTTCTGCATGCAGTAATCCTAATATAGCACCCATCAGCAGTGGTGCAATTCCTGGGACCACTAACCAAAATAAAAAGCCATTTCCTAATAACAGGGTAAGAAGAGATGTCAGCTATAGGCCTATCAAATAACCTGCTAAATAAAGTACACATTTTCTCTTCTAATCTGTTTGATTCTCCAACTCAGTGATAGTCTTCTCTACAACATTTTCCTTTCAATGGGTGCTAAGCAGAATCCACTATGGGGTAATAGTGATGGGCCAAGGGGTGTTTTCCCCAAAATGTGCTACACTGGATACATACTTATTGTAGATATAAGCACCTGACCATTTTTGCTGGTTTTGGTTCTAATTTGTTATCCGGTTTTGTTTTTGTGAAAACGCCATGCCTGGTTTTGGGTTTTATTTTATTTTATTTTCATTGGGGGGAAAAAAAGCTATAATCACATAATTTGGGGGTGTTTATGTTCCTACAGTATTATTAACCTCAATAACATTAATTTCCAGTCATTACCAACAATTTTGACCACCTCAAAGCTCACAATATTGTTTTCATTCAGTTTAGGCCAAAGGTTGAAGCGAGCTGGCTGGTTACTAACTGACAGAGTAGTGGCAAAAACAAACACATGGCTAAATAGGCACTTTTAAGTTTTCCATTATTTTTAATTGCCCAATAATGACATGTCATTTTTGGGGTCAAAAAATGCAAAATGATGGATATTGGGGTAGAAGTTATGGGACAAGTATATTGGGGTGTTTTATGAGTGGGACAAGTGTTTTTAGGTTTACAGGTCAGGTAGGAGTAATTGATTTTTAAAAAAAGATTTTTGAAAGTGGCTTAAAATGACCCAAATATATACTTCTAACCAATTTAATTTATTGCATATAACAGCCATTTGACCCAATTTCAATACACCAAATACTGTAGTTTTTTTATGGTCACTAATAGACGTCTATAATGTTTTCCTATATTAGTTTGGCCTTGGCTATTTTCTCCTGTACCTATCTCTGGTTTTTCTGGCTAGAATTATCGTGCGGATCCCATTTTCGCACATTTGCAATTGGATAGATGCACAAAAAGTGAGTGCGTATAACCCTGATAAGCCGTTTTCATGGCTCTATGAGCCATGATAAGTTCAATCACAGTAAATGACAACGTCTTCGTGGCTAATTGAATTATGCCCATTAAGGGGATGTGTCAAACTAAACAATTCCTTTAAGGTCATAAAGTCTCACTGTCCAGGATACAGGATGCAAATGAGACTTAAATGGTTACATACACCTATTACAATTCATATATAAATATGAACATATGAACAGTCCGGGGCTGTATCAACAGAGGAGGAGGTCTGTGTGCAACCTCCTCCTCTGTAGCCAGTGACCTGGCAGTGCAATAGAGTCTGAGCACTAGAGGGGCACAGACTCTTTTGCACATGTGCAAATCTCTGGGGAAGTGGTGCGGAGACCATTTTCCCAGGGAATTCATAACTGTGCCTCCGCAAAACTCTGGGAAAATAGACACCACGTCATTTTCCTGAAGATTTGTGTAGAGGTGCTACCACCAGCGGAGGACTCCGGAGAGGTGAGTATTGAAAAAAATGGATGCACGGCGTGCTGTGTGGGCCCCCTTAGACTCAGGAAGCCTGTATGTACCGCACACCAATGGCGGAAGTCCGGGAGGCAATGGAGTCGGTTGACGCCGGGATCCACCAGTGACGGGCGCACCTTCTCCATTGCCTCTGACAGTGCAACTGTTCAGCTGCAGCTCCGGTCTCCCGCATGACACCCCGGCTCCCCCTCCCCCCCCTTCCCCCCGACAGCACAGCTGCCCAGCTCTGGCTTCAGCATGATGACACCACAGCTGGCCGGCTCCCACCCCACAGCATAGCTGCCCGGCTTCGACTCCTGCCCCACAGCGAAGCTGCTCTTCTGACACTCCAGCTGCCTGGCAATGGTGAAAAGAGGTAACTGACGGAGGAGAGTGTCAGGGTGGGGGCTGTGTGTGTGTGTGTGTGTGTGTGTGTGTGTATTTGTATAGATGTGTGTGTATATATGGCTGTGAGTATATAGATATGTGGCTATGTGTGTGTATATATGTGGCTATGTGTGTATAAGTGGTATAATGTGTGTGTGTGTGTGTGTGTGTGTGTGTGTGTGTGTGTGTGTGTGTGTGTGTGTGTACTTGTATACATGTGAGTGTGTGTATGCGTGTATATGTGGCTGTGTGTGTTTACCAGAACTGAGGCGGGGGGATGGGGGGGGGCAATATAAACTTACATACACTTACATACACTTATGTAACATACGCCCCTGCCACACACACTGCACCCAATATACATGCACAGCTGAAACAGCCCCACAATACTGCCCATTCACTCAGTTCTGTATGTATTCATCATTACAGGTACCAAGGCACAAACTGCTTGTTGGGTACTACAGTACATTACAGTTTATTATATACAGCAACATATTCTGTAGGAGGTAGGAAGGCCCTGCTCACAAGTTTACGATCTATAGAGAGGTATGCATTGATACACAAAGATAGGTGCTATCTACTGCATAAAGGTCCACCAGATTACAAAGGTTCTTAATGGACTGCCTGATATGGCCACATAGCAATGATGTACTGGGTTCAGGAGGAAGGGAAAGTAATGAAAGAGAAAACATGTGAGGATATGTGTGGAATGTAATGTAGGCAGGGCCGGATGAAGCCTTGGGGGTGCCCAGGGTACTTAAGACAGGGAGCCCAGATGGAAGGAGGGTGATGTATATTAGATTGTGCATACCTCCCAACATGTCCCATTCCAAGAGGGACAAAATGCTCTCTACCTGGACTTCCCACATAATATATGATTGGTGTCACCTGTGTTGAACTATTAAATTGATAAGAAAGGTATTTCCACATAGGTGATTGCAGTCATAAATTGAAAAGAAGGTCCAGGCAGAGAGCATTTTGTCCTTCCCAGAATGGGTCATGGTGGGAGTTATAGTTTGTGTATATTAAACTTAAACCAAAGTTGTATATTAGTTTTAGCTAATAGTTTAATAATGCTTGGGCAGTGTTTATAGCTCCAACTATTTTATAAACTTTTCTTGTAGTGGAGCACAGTAAACTTAACCTTAAAATACACATAGAAAAATAAAATAATTTATCTTGTCACATGCAAGAATAGCAGCAGTCTCTGTACTACTTACACACTGGGACAGGACTCAGGAGGACTTTCTGTGTGTGTCTATCTCTAGACCCAAATGGTTTAGTTGCATAACAGTTTACACAGGACTCAGACATCCAAGCGGGGAGGAGGAGAAGCTGGGATCCCTGTGTCACTTACAGCTCTCTCCACCCTCCTATCTCTCCTCTGGTCAGAAAGCTCTGTCGTTAGTTTATTAAACATGATATTCCTGTGTCTCTGCCTGCACTGCATACTGTCCTGCTCGCATTCTGGCTGCTGGTTCTGCTGCTGCTCAAGAGGGAAAGCTAGTGATGTCAGTGTGCTATGGCAGTGGGCCCCCTGACAAAGGGTGGCCCGAGGTACAGTATGCCCTGCATCCCCCCGCCCCTTAATTTGGCTATGACTGTAGGGATGAATTTTACATCTGCCACACCCTCACTCCAGCATGGCTTTACCAAGGGCCAGTTACTTGCTCTTCTTTCCTTTGCAACTACCACAGAATCAGCCCCAAAATGTTTCCAGGTTTAGGAATGCACTATTTGTCACTCTGGTCTCCTGCAGACATGTATTTAAAAAGAAAAATACCATTCAGTAGATACTGCCATTAGACAGCTTTGAACACCACACAGGCTATTAGTTCCAAGTTATGTTTCATGCTTAGAGTATTACTGTGAAAAGTACAGTATATTTTATATGCTTAATGTATATGAGTAAACTAATCACAAAAAATATGTAGAGGGTCAGGGGCACTATTAGCATAATAAACATTGAGTCTTGTCTAGGGATCTTGGCTTTAATAATTGGAAACCTTGAACTACTAATGTGTATTGTTTTATTGTAAAATACCCTATTGGTGGCAAGATAATTGAGGTGGCAATTACAGACGGAAAGCAAAACACTGTTGACTTCACTCACTTTACATACATGTTAATGATTTCTAATACTTTAGTAAAACTCTTCCAAACATCAATAAAACTGCAGTACAGGTCATGAAAAGAATTATTGATGAGCTGTTAATTAAAAAATACCATCCAATAGGGATGCTCCGTAGGGTTTTTGTGTTTGATTCGGGTGCCCCATGGCCTTTGCTTCATCCGTTCTGTCAATTCGTAACCTGTAAAAATCATTTCTCATGAAATATTCAAATCAAGCTTCAGTAGTTCTACACCAAAGATGTGAACTGTATTGAAAGTCTCCAATCTTCCGGCACTGAAGAATAATAATTAACATCAGCATTATCTGAACATTTCTAGCGAGAACAGTTCTTCCACGAGCCATTGATAGAGCAAAGTGAAAAATTGCTTAAAATTAGACGTGATTGCTTTTTTTATTCTTTCATTGCCAATATCTGTTGACTTAAAAAGAAACAGTATAAGGAAAAGTGTAAACATCAAATACATATTTTCTTCTTTTTGTAACCCAATTTGAAAGTATTACAAAGTGGTTGGTGCATTAACAAGACAGAACAAGCCGAGGGAACATCGAAACACGCTGGAAACTCATGCTGACAAAAGACTGTTTTAGGTAACAAAAAGAATATACAGATGTTGCAAGACTTTTTTGTTGATTAGGATTATTTTGTCAGGACAATGCGGATTGGAGAACTGTAGAATAAGGTAATCATGGATGATGGCTGTAGGCATGGTACTGACACCAGCCTTCCTAGTGCATGGGCTTGGCAAAGAGGTGCAGCCACTCTGCCAACATGGTGTGGCAATGTCCCCGTCATTGGTGGCCCAACATTTCTCATGATTGTGAATATAAATAGCTAAGTGTCTATATTTATTATGATCTCCAAAAAAGTGCAAAAAGCTTAAAATTATACTGTATGTTTTTTTGAAAAATGTTGACATTTATTCAGTTCATCTCAACTCTTTCTTCCACATTCTTTAATTATGAGGATTCATTTTTTTATTATCTTAACAGGTTTATAGGGTGAATTTATTGAAAAACCGATTGAGCGGACTTCATTTTTGAAGCTCAAAATAGTTGGTGTGCAGTGCAATATCTTCTTTGGTTGTGCTACACACCTCAATTTCCACAAACACATATGAGTATTATTATTAAGATTATTATTATTATTATTATTATTATTATTATTATAGTCTTATTATTATTATTATTATTATTATCGTTATTATTATTATTATTATTATTATTATTGTTAGTTTCATTATTATTATTATTATTATTATTATTATTATTAATAATAATACTAATAATAATAATAATAATAATAACTGCAATAATAATAATATTAGCAATTATTTAAAAGGCACCACAAATGTCTGTTGCACCGTACATAGCAAAAGACGCTGACAGATAAAAAAAATTATAGAGAAGGTGGAGTCATGAGGGAATTGAGAATAAATACTATATGCTGCATGAAGGAGGGAGTAATGGATCAGGCAAAGATCTGTTAGGCTAGAATGAAGAAGTGTGTTTTGAGTGAGTATTTAAAGCATTGAATGTTGGAATTTGACAGGATACGGGAGATTGTTCCATAGTGTACAGGCAGTTCAGAAGAAATCTTGAAAGGAGTGGGCGGAGGTAATCAGCAGAGAGAAGAGGTAGATCTGAGAGGATGGCAGGGAGTGTGTGGGGAGAAATGAGGTTGGAGGTGTAAGGTTGGGAGATGTGCAACAAAGCTTTATATGTAAGGGTGAAGAAATCAGGGCGCAAGGCAGGAGATGATGAGGGAATGAACAAGCATTGGTAGCATGGGGAGAGAGGAAGTGGCTAATCCTGGCAATATTCCTTAATGGAGCCAGGAGGAGTTGGAAAGTGACTGTGGTCAGGGCCAGATTAACAATGGGGCGGATGGAGCTCCAGGCCTAAACATAAAAATAGGCCCACCATGATAGCAGCATGATGATCACTAGCCACCAACTGGCCTCATGGTCATCCATAAATCATAACTATTAAGATGGAATTTCTATTTTTATCACAAAATGATGCAATTTTTTTATTTTTACATATTTAGGGAGACATTGTAGCTGATAGCGTAGGGGATGTACACACCCACATGGCTCTGGCCACACCCACACAGACCTGATCAAACCTCATCTGTTTCTCAAAATAGGCCCTTGAATATTTTCAGCTCCAGGCCCATGTGGCCCTTAATCCGGCCCTGACTGTGGTGAGTGACAAAAAGATTAGAATCAATGGTGACACAAAAGCAGCAGAGCTGAGGGACTGAGGAGATGGTGGTGTTGTTGATGGCGTTGGAAAGAAGGGAAGGGTTGGTGACATGAGAAGGATGGAAGATAATGATCTCAGTCTTGGACATATTAAGCTTGCCAAAGGAGGAGATAGCAGATAGGCAGTTAGAAAAGGGAAGGGGAGAGTTTAGAAAAGAAAAAATAGCTTTGGGTGTCAACAGCATAAAGATGATCCTGAAGACCAAAGGAGCTGATAAGTTCACAAAGAGAGGAGAGCAGAATGAAAAGAGAAGGACTGAGTCTTGAGGGACCCCTAAAGGGAGTGAGGGGTTGTGATGGAAAACAGTTGATTATATAGTTAGGAGGAAAACCAAGAGAGGACCGTGTCATGAAGACCAAGTGAGTGCAGAGAGTGGCAAAGAGGAGGGATCACTGTGTCAAAGGCTGTAGATTAAGATAGATGAGAAAAGAGAAGTGACCCTTGGGGTTAGCAGAAACGAAGGGGTCGAGAGACAGGGCTTTTTCAGTGGAGTGGAGGGGCAAAAGCCAGATTTGAGGGGGTCAAGGAGCGAGTTAGCTGAGAGAAAGGTGGAGAGGTGAGAGAAGTCAAGCCTCTCAAGAGTTTTGGCGCTAAAGGGAAGAAGAGAGATTGGATGCTAGTTTGGCATGGAGTCAAGAGAGAGTTTATGGATCAAGATACAGGTAACGACATTTTCAGAAGTGCAGAAATTTGTCCTAATTGATGGGAGGATTTGAAGAATGTGACCTTGTTTGGAGTTGGAATAAGAACACTTACTGTACAGTATGAGCAATGCAAAAAATAAATTTTCTTTTGCAGAGTGAAATTTCTGAATGATAAAAAAGGTAAGAAGGGCACAATTTTGGAAGAACTTTTTGTTGCGCAGAAATATTCAAAGCCATTCCTACCTAGGAAATATGAGCAGAGCCCTCTTCCATTATGTAATCTTCCTCTGCTCACTTGTACCATTACCTCCCCCATGCTTGCAATAGCCCTGAACCTGTCTGCTGCACCCACCAACTAGGGTACCAGTTTCATCCAATGCTGCCTGCATATGCACAAGGTAAGCAAGGTATTCAAAAGCACAGGGCAAAGACGGAGGAACTGTATAGCTGACAGACATAGGGGGACATGTACTAAGCAGTGATAAAAGTGGAGAAGTGAGCCAGTGGAGAAGTTGCCCCTGTCAACCAATCAGCTTCTCTGTATACGTTTATAGTATGCAAATTATAAATGTTACATTAATGCTGATAGGTTACCATGGACAACTTCTCCACTGGCTCACTTCTCCACTTTTATCACTGCTTAGTACATGTCCCCCATAGAGTCAAGAGGCAAGCATCTGTAGGAAGACTTATCAGGTAACAATTATTGTTTTGTGAAACACCCTTAAATACTGCCGAATAGCTTTAATCTCCTGTGCCTCTTCTGTGCAAAGCCAGCTGTTGCATTCCAACTTCCAGAACTCACAAAGCTTCAGCTCAGATGCCCGATCTTAATTAATCAGAACTGCCCCAGCAGCAGAAACATGTCCTTGTAGGGTACGGGAACAGCAGACTGCTCACAGTGAACAGACCTCTTATGCTGACAGCACATTTTTGCACTTTATCTGTATTTGAACTGTGTAAGTACAATAGGCAGAACTTGCTAGTGTCCAGGTGCACAATTAGGACCTACACTGTCATTAACTTGGGGTCACACAATCTCCAAATACAGACCTGTTTACTAGAGGCAAAGCTGGTGCTGGCAGCATAAGAGTGGGTACTATTCCTGGTATACAGCATATTGATAGCTACACAGTAATTAAAATGGGGTTTGCATGCCAGGTTTGGTCATTGGTTATGTATGGTCAGCTGTAAGTATTAATATATTTATTGGTAGAAGATCAATCTGTGGATACAGGGATATTTTGTACAAAGATGAATAATGTAAAGCCCTGCTGAATTCATTTGTGGTTTTTAATGTTAATAAATTGCAAAATTTAATCTGATTATAAGTGGTGCCTCTTAGATTTGGGAGGGGAATGAATCAGCCATGCAAGTGCATGAACAATAATGCTAATCCGTCTAAGTCACATTCGCCCCTGGTGGATTATATGCAAAGAGGGAACTCATAAAGCCCTTATACTAATGAATGTAATAAAACACTTTATGTTAGGTCTCAGCTAATATAAAATGTGCGATTAACAGTTAGTGGCCTGTACCTATTTTAATGCTGGATGGCTTTCTCTCTTACCAACATTTTAACAGGAACATTCAAGGGATAAAGTGCTTCATTCAGACCTGTTCGCTACATTGCGTAATCACACCGCGGCCGATTATTGAACGACTGAGCATGCGTATGGATCGTAATGTGCAGGCGCAAGGCCAAACTGAAAAAAAAACCTGCGTCTTTTTTGATTGCTAGGCGTACGCAGATTGATTGACAGGAAGAGGACATTTGTGGGTGGTAACTGGCTGTTTTTGGGAGTGTCAGGAAAAATGCAGGCGTTCCCAAGCGTTTTCAGGGAGGGTGCGTGACATCAGCTCCGGCCCCGATCAGCCTGTTTCTATCGCACTGCAGGAGTAAATCCTGGGCTGCGCACAGCCTGCACAGACTGGAAAAAAAAATTTGATGGTGAGTGAGTTGCGAACGGAGTTGCAGCTGACCGGTGTATGCAAAGCTTTTCGCACGGCGTACACAGGCTTGCACGGGGCAGATTTTCACTTTGGCTGTGCGACGACTATCTGATCGCAGACCTTTACAAATTTGCAGAGGAGTGATCAGGTCTAAATTAGGCCCAAAGTTACTAAACTGCTGTTTGAGCAAACTACAGGCTTTCTTATGATTTAATGTGTAGTTTGTAAGCTTTGATATCTACTAAAGATCGCACATTGCAAGGCATGAAACAAAATCTCTTTGCAGGGATACCAGACATTTACCAAGCTATGGGGTTATACATGAACACAGATGACTGCATATGCAGCTAGATCTGCGTTCTTCTCTCCGCACATGCTGGGGGCTGCCTAGCACAGGGCAAGGCAACCCAGCATGTGTGACGCCTCCTCCCAATGCGCCCGCAATTAGATTGCAAAAGCATCAGATGTAAGGTTGACCCCTGGCTGAGCTGTCAGGCGGTCAGAGGCCATTTTTTTTTAAGCGGCTGCGTGTGACGTCATGCAGCTGCCCTGAACACAGTCCTGACCCACCCCTGTTTTCCAGACGCTGCCCCCGCAATGCTGTAGCGCCGACCCCACAACGCTCGCGG
Source organism: Pseudophryne corroboree (assembly GCF_028390025.1). Taxonomy (NCBI): domain Eukaryota; kingdom Metazoa; phylum Chordata; class Amphibia; order Anura; family Myobatrachidae; genus Pseudophryne; species Pseudophryne corroboree. Next base: position 407,035,982 of record NC_086452.1, read on the forward strand.
CTGTCACTAACATTGCGATCGCATCCTTTAGGGATGGGCCTGCAATGTGTAAGGTCGTGCATGCGCCCAACGGACGGTGCGTGTGCGCAGACCACCTGGATGCAGCCACTGTGAGAGACCACGTGGCTACGTCCTGGTCTGAATGAGGGCCTACGTACTGTAGATGAGAACATTTGTAATGTCTTCTGGTGCAAGTAACATGTACAAAGATTTTCTTTGTAGTGTGATGTTTTCAAAATATGCTCATGCAGAGCACAACGGTCTCTTTAAATTTTTCACCAATCAATATATCTTTAGCTCAAGGCGAGCAAGAACACATTTATAAATAGTGATGTGCACCGGAAAAAATTTTCGTGTTTCGTGTTTTGGTTTTGGATTCGATTCCGCGGCCGTGTTTTGGATTCGGACGCGTTTTGGCAAAACCTGCCTGAAAATTTTTTGGCGGATTCGGGTGTGTTTTGGATTCGGGTGTTTTTTTACAAAAAAAACTCCAAAACAGCTTAAATCATAGAATTTTGGGGTCATTTTGATCCTATAGTATTATTAACCTCAATAACCATAATTAACACTCATTTCCAGTCTATTCTGAACACCTCACACCTCACAATATTATTTTTGGTCCTAAAATTTGCACCAAGGTCGCTGGATGACTAAGCTAAGCGACCCAAGTGGCCGACACAAACACCTGGCCCATCTAGGAGTGGCACTGCAGTGTCAGACAGGATGGTACTTCAAAAAAATAGTCCCCAAACAGCACATGATGCAAAGAAAAAAAGAGGCGCAATGAGGAAGCTGTGTGACTAAGCTAAGCGACCCAAGTGGCCGACACAAACACCTGGCCCATCTAGGAGTGGCACTGCAGTGTCAGACAGGATGGCACTTCAAAAAAATAGTCCCCAAACAGCACATCAACGCCAGCGGGTGGGCTCGGAATTCTTAGCCTTTTCCTCGCAGCCCCAGTTGTAGGAGAATGTGAAGGAGGAGCTGTTGATGGGTCACGTTCTGCTTGACTTGACAATTTTCTCACCAGCAGGTCTTTGAACCTCTGCAGACTTGTGTCTGCCGGAAAGAGAGATACAACGTAGGTTTTAAATCTAGGATCGAGCACGGGAGCCAAAATGTAGTGCTCTGATTTCAACAGATTGACCACCCGTGAATCCTGGTTAAGCGAATTAAGGGCTCCATCCACAAGTCCCACATGCCTAGCGGAATTGCTCTGTTTTAGCTCCTCCTTCAATCTCTCCAGCTTCTTCTGCAAAAGCCTGATGAGGGGAGTGACCTGACTTAGGCTGGCAGTGTCTGAACTGACTTCACGTGTGGCAAGTTCAAAGGGTTGCAGAACCTTGCACAACATTGAAATCATTCTCCACTGCGCTTGAGTCAGGTGCATTCCCCCTCCTTTGCCTATATCGTAGGTAGCTGTGTATGCTTGAATGGCCTTTTGCTGCTCCTCCATCCTCTGAAGCATATAGAGGGTTGAATTCCACCTCGTTACCACCTCTTGCTTCAGATGATGGCAGGGCAGGTTCAGGAGTGTTTGCTGGTGCTCCAGTCTTCGGCACGCGGTGGCTGAATGCCGAAAGTGGCCCGCAATTCTTCGGGCCACCGACAGCATCTCTTGCACGCCCCTGTCGTTTTTTAAATAATTCTGCACCACCAAATTCAATGTATGTGCAAAACATGGGACGTGCTGGAATTTGCCCAGATGTAATGCACGCACAATATTGGTGGCGTTGTCCGATGTCACAAATCCCCAGGAGAGTCCAATTGGGGTAAGCCATTCTGCGATGATGTTCCTCAGTTTCCGTAAGAGGTTGTCAGCTGTGTGCCTCTTATGGAAAGCGGTGATACAAAGCGTAGCCTGCATAGGAACGAGTTGGCGTTTGCGAGATGCTGCTACTGGTGCCGCCGCTGCTGTTCTTGCTGCGGGAGGCAATACATCTACCCAGTGGGCTGTCACAGTCATATAGTCCTGAGTCTGCCCTGGTCCACTTGTCCACATGTTCGTGGTTAAGTGGACATTGGGTACAACTGCATTTTTTAGGACACTGGTGACTCTTTTTCTGACGTCTGTGTACATTTTCGGTATTGCCTGCCTAGAGAAATGGAACCTAGATGGTATTTGGCACCGGGGACACAGTACCTCAATCAATTCTCTAGTTCCCTGTGAATTAACGGTGGATACCGGAAACACGTTTCTCACCACCCAGGCTTAGACCTGGTATTAACAAACAATGGGGATTTGGTATCAGGTATTATAGTAGGTTAACCCATAGGAAACAGCGGCCACAATATGGTCACATTCAATATCAGTTTCCATAAACAGCTCTATACTGGCTCAAGTAGGACTCTAAACTTTAGCAAAGCAAATTTTGAAAAGATGAGGGTATTTTTCAGGGATATTGAATGGGAAGGTTTGTTTTTAGGAAAAAATACTACGGAGAAATGGGAGGTACTAAAATTCCTGCTAGCTAAAAATACACTCAAATTTATTCCTATGAGTAGCAAAAAAAGGAATAAAAATCATAAACTGATGTGGCTTAACAAAAAGATTAAGGAATTTATGGGCAAGAAAAGGCGAGCATTTAAAAAAATACAAAGCTGACGGGGAAGCAGAGTCATTTCAGCACTATAAGGAATGTATCAAAATTTGCAAAAAGGAAATAAGAGCGGCTAAAGTAGAAACTGAAAAACTAGTAGCAAAGGAAAGCAAAGCGAATCCCAAAAAATTCTTTAAATACATTAATAGCAAGAGATTAAAGAAGGAGAGTATAGGCCCTTTAAAAGACAAGTTGGGAGTCTTAAGCAAAAATGATAATGACATAGCGGACACACTAAATGAGTTTTTTTCAACAGTATTCACTAGAGAGGACCCATTTCAGGGACTGACACACAATCTCAATAATGAGAATATCCCACTGATAGGTACTTATTTAAGCGAGGAAGTAGTCTGTGACCAATTAAAACATTTAAAGATTAATAAATCACCAGGGCCCAATGGTATTCACCCAAGGGTTCTAATGGAGCTTCACTCTGAACTGGCAAAACCGCTATCTTTGATCTTTAAGGATTCAGTTATATCAGGTATGGTTCCCAAAGACTGGCGTATAGCGGAAGTAGTGCCTATATTCAAAAAGGGAAGTAAAGCTGAACCAGGTAATTATAGACCAGTTAGTCTTACATCTATAGTGGGAAAAGTATTGGAAGGTATTCTAAGAGATAGTATTCAGAAGTTCCTTGAAGTCAATAAGGTCATTAAAAGGAATCAACATGGGTTTATGAAGGACAGATCCTGTCAAACCAACTTACTTGGCTTTTATGAACCAGTAAGCGCAAACCTAGATCAGGGTAAAGACGTGGATGTAATCTTTTTAGACTTTGCAAAAGCGTTCGATACTGTACCACACATGAGACTTATCTACAAGCTACAAGAATCAGGGCTAGGAAGCACAATATGCACTTGGGTCAAAAACTGGTTAGATAACAGGGAGCAGCGCGTTGTGGTTAATGGATCTTTTTCAACTTAGACTGAAGTGCTAAGTGGTGTGCCGCAAGGCTCAGTATTAGGACCGCTATTGTTCAATATTTTCATTAACGACCTAACAGAAGGTCTAGAGAGCATGGTGTCAATTTTTGCAGATGATACCAAATTGTGTAAGGCTATAAATACAGAGGAGGATGCAGAGTCTCTTCAGAATGACTTAGTTAAATTAGAAGCATGGGCAGCCAAATGGAGAATGCGCTTCAACACAGACAAGTGTAAGGTAATGCACTGTGGTAACAAGAACAAAAATTACACCTACCTACTAAATGGGGTAAAATTAGGGGATTCTGTACTGGAAAAGTACTTAGGTGTCCTCATAGATAGCAAGCTAAGCAGTAGTACCCAAAGTAGGACTGCAGCAAAGAAGGCTAATAAGATATTAGCATGCATAAAGCGGGGTATTGATGCTAGGGACGAGAGTATTATACTCCCGTTATATAAATTACAAAAATACAATTATGGGCACCGTACTACAAAAAGGATATCCTGGAGCTTGAAAAGGTACAGAGGAGGGCGACCAAACTAATTAAGGGCATGGAGACGATGGAATACAAGGAAAGGCTTGAAAGACTAGGCATGTTTACATTGGAAAAGCGGAGACTAAGAGGGGATATGATCAACATCTACAAATATATAAGGGGACAATACACAGAGCTTGCGCGGGACCTGTTTTTGGTTAGATCAACACAGAGGACTCGTGGACACTCGCTCAGGTTAAAGGAGAGGAGATTCCGCACAATACGGCGTAAAGGCTTTTTCACGGCAAGGACAATACGTGTTTGGAATTCCCTGCCCGAGGGAGTTGTAATGGCGGAATCTGTCAACACCTTTAAGAATGGGTTAGATAAATTCCTAATGTATAAGGATATCCAGGGGTATGGTGCATAGTCATGCATTATAGTTACTATAAATAGGGATAAAATGCAATGGCTGACAGCAGCATCAGTCAGAAATTTTAGTCAAATCATCATGCATAGGAGACCACAAATAGGTTGAACTCGATGGACACTTGTCTTTTTTCAACCTCAGATACTATGTTACTATGTTACTATGCTGCCAAGGCCTGAGTTATCCGCTTTGCAGCAGGATGACTGCTGTGATATTTCATCTTCCTCGCAAAGGACTGTTGGACAGTCAATTGCTTACTGGAAGTAGTACAAGTGGTCTTCCGACTTCCCCTCTGGGATGACGATCGACTCCCAGCAGCAACAACAGCAGCGCCAGCAGCAGTAGGCGTTACACTCAAGGATGCATCGGAGGAATCCCAGGCAGGAGAGGACTCGTCAGACTTGACAGTGACATGACAGTGTCCTGCAGGCCGCAGGACTATTGGCTTTCCTGTCTAAGGAGGAAATTGACACTGAGGGAGTTGGTGGTGTGGTTTGCAGGAGCTTGGTTACAAGAGGAAGGGATTTAGTTGGCAGTGGACTGCTTCCGCTGTCACCCAAAGTTTTTGAATTTGTCAATGACTTCTGATGAATGCGCTCCAGGTGACGTATAAGGGAGGATGTTCCTAGGTGGTTAACATCCTTACCCCTACTTATTACAGCTTGACAAAGGCAACACACGGCTTGACACCAGTTGTCTGCATTTCTTTTGAAATAATTCCACACCGAAGAGGTGATATTTTTTGTATTTTGACCAGGCATGTCAATGGCCATATTCGTCCCACGGACAACAGGTGTCTCCCCGGGTGCCTGACTGAAACAAACCACCTCACCATCAGAATCCTCCTTGTCAATTTCCTCACCAGCGCCAGCAACACCCATATCCTCATCCTGGTGTACTTCAACAGTGACATCTTCAATTTGACTATCAGGAACTGGACTGCGGGTGCTCCTTCCAGCACTTGCAGGGGGCGTGCAAATGGTGGAAGGCGCCACCTCTTCCCGTCCAGTGTTGGGAAGGTCAGGCATCGCAATTGAACTCTCCTTGGGGATTTGTGATTTAGAAGAACGCACAGTTCTTTGCTGTGCTTTTCCCATCTTAACTCTTTTAAGTTTTCTAGCACGAGGATGAGTGCTTCCATCCTCATGTGAAGCTGAACCACTAGCCATGAACATAGGCCAGGCCCTCAGCCGTTCCCTGCCACTCCGTGTCGTAAATGGCACATTGGCAAGTTTACACTTCTCCTCAGACGATTTTGATTTTGATTTTTCGGTCATTTTACTGAGCTTTATTTTTTTGGATTTTACATGCTCTCTACTATGACATTGGGCATCGGCTTTGGCAGACGACGTTGATGGCATTTCATCGTCTCGGCCATGACTAGTGGCAGCAGCTTCAGCACGAGGTGGAAGTGGATCTTGATCTTTCCCTATTTTACACTCCACATTTTTGTTCTCCATTTTTTAATGTGTGGAATTATATGCCAGTAATATATCAATAGCAATGTCCTACTACTATATATACTGCGCACAACTGAAATGCACCACAGGTATGGATGGATAGTATACTTGACGACACAGAGGTAGGTAGAGCAGTGGCCTACTGTACCATACTGCTATATATTATATACTGGTGGTCAGCAAAATTATGCACTGTCCTCCTACTATATATATACTGTGCAAAACTTAAATGCACCACAGGTATGGAATGATAGTATACTTGACGACACAGAGGTAGGTAGAGCAGTGGCCTACTGTACCGTACTGCTATATATTATATACTGGTGGTCAGCAAAATTATGCACTGTCCTCCTACTATATATATACTGTGCAAAACTTAAATGCACCACAGGTATGGATGGATAGTATACTTGACGACACAGAGGTAGGTAGAGCATTGGCCTACTGTACCGTACTGCTATATATTATATACTGGTGGTCAGCAAAATTATGCACTGTCCTCCTACTATATATATACTGTGCAAAATTTAAATGCACCACAGGTATGGATGGATAGTATACTTGACGACACAGAGGTAGGTAGAGCAGTGGACTACTGTACCGTACTGCTATATATTATATACTGGTGGTCAGAAAAATTATGCACCGTCCTCCTACTATATATATACTGTGCAAAACTTAAATGCACCACAGGTATGGATGGGATAGTATACTTGACGACACAGAGGTAGGTAGAGCAGTGGCCTACTATACCGTACTGCTATATATTATATACTGGTGGTCAGCAAAATTATGCACTGTCCTCATACTATATATAGACTGTGCAAAACTTAAATGCACCACAGGTATGGATGGGATAGTATACTTGACGACACAGAGGTAGGTAGAGCAGTGGCCTACTGTACCGTACTGCTATAAATTATATACTGATGGTCAGCAAAATTATGCACTGTCCTCCTACTATATATATACTGTGCAAAACTTAAATGCACCACAGGTATGGATGGGATTGTATACTTGATGACACAGAGGTAGGTAGAGCAGTGGCCTACTGTACCGTACTGCTATATATTATATACTGGTGGTCAGCAAAATTATGCACTGTCCTCCTACTATATATATACTGTGCAAAACTTAAATGCACCACAGGTATGGATGGGATAGTATACTTGACGACACAGAGGTAGAGCAGTGGACTACTGTACCGTACTGCTATATATATATTGGTGGTCAGCAAAATTCTGCACTGTCCTCCTACTATATACTACAATGCAGCACAGATATGGAGCGTTTTTCAGTCAGAGAATGTATAATACTGGTGGTCACTGGTCAGCAAAACTCTGCACTGTCCTCCTACTATATAATACTGCTTTATTGTGGGGTCCCCAGTCCCCACAATAAAGCAATTAGCACACTGAGCACAGATATTTGCAACACACTGAGCACAGATATGGAGCGTTTTTCAGGCAGAGAACGTAGATATTTGCAGCACACTGAGCACAGATATTTGCAGCACACTGAGCACAGATATTTGCAGCACACTGAGCACAGATATTTGCAGCACACTGAGCACAGATATTTGCAGCACACTGAACATAGAAACTGAGAGGATGCCAGCCACGTCCTCTCACGATCATCTCCAATGCACGAGTGAAAAATGGCGGCGACGCACGGCTCCTTATACAGAATACGAATCTCGTGAGAATCCGACCGCGGTATGATGACGTTTGGGCACGCTCGGGTTAACCGAGCAAGGCGGGAGGATCCGAGTCTGCTCGGACCCGTGCAAAAAAGGGTGAAGTTCAGGGGGTTCGGATCCCGAGGAACCGAACCCGCTCATCACTATTTATAAATAACCTTTTTGTTCCACCCAAATAGAGAGGTTTGACCAATGGGAACACAGTAAGCCCGCGTAAAGTGAGAAGCATTTTTACAAGCAATCACATAGGTGTACTTGCTCCACCGTGAGCTTTTGATATATTGATTGGTGGCAAATTTAAAGAGAACGTTTTGTTCTGCAAGAGCAGATTTTGAAAACATCACACTCCAAAGGACACCCTGTACTTGTTACACTTAGGGGGTGATTCAGACCTGATTGCTGCTGTTTTCGCACAGCGGGCGATCAGCAATAGACTGCGCATGCGTATGCACCGCAATGCGCACGCGTTGGCAAACAACAACAGGCGTCGCCAGTCAACGACATTCTGGTGCGAAAATTCCAATCACCCAGCCATTCGTATGCTGATTGACAGGAAGAAGCCTGGGTAGTAAGTACTGACCGTTTTCTGGGAGTGTCATGGAAAATGCAGGCATTCCTACGCGTTTATAAGTAGAGATGAGCGCCTGAAATTTTTCGGGTTTTGTGTTTTGGTTTTGGGTTCGGTTCCGCGGCCGTGTTTTGGGTTCGAACGCGTTTTGGCAAAACCTCACCGAAATTTTTTTTGTCGGATTCGGGTGTGTTTTGGATTCGGGTGTTTTTTTCAAAAAACACTAAAAAACAGCTTAAATCATAGAATTTGGGGGTCATTTTGATCCCAAAGTATTATTAACCTCAAAAACCATAATTTACACTCATTTTCAGTCTATTCTGAATACCTCACACCTCACAATATTATTTTTAGTCCTAAAATTTGCACCGAGGTCGCTGTGTGAGTAAGATAAGCGACCCTAGTGGCCGACACAAACACCGGGCCCATCTAGGAGTGGCACTGCAGTGTCACGCAGGATGTCCCTTCCAAAAAACCCTCCCCAAACAGCACATGACGCAAAGAAAAAAAGAGGCGCAATGAGGTAGCTGTGTGAGTAAGATTAGCGACCCTAGTGGCCGACACAAACACCGGGCCCATCTAGGAGTGGCACTGCAGTGTCACGCAGGATGGCCCTTCCAAAAAACCCTCCCCAAACAGCACATGACGCAAAGAAAAAAAGAGGCGCAATGAGGTAGCTGACTGTGTGAGTAAGATTAGCGACCCTAGTGGCCGACACAAACACCGGGCCCATCTAGGAGTGGCACTGCAGTGTCACGCAGGATGTCCCTTCCAAAAAACCCTCCCCAAACAGCACATGACGCAAAGAAAAAAAGAGGCGCAATGAGGTAGCTGTGTGAGTAAGATTAGCGACCCTAGTGGCCGACACAAACACCGGGCCCATCTAGGAGTGGCACTGCAGTGTCACGCAGGATGTCCCTTCCAAAAAACCCTCCCCAAACAGCACATGACGCAAAGAAAAAAAGAGGCGCAATGAGGTAGCTGACTGTGTGAGTAAGATTAGCGACCCTAGTGGCCGACACAAACACCGGGCCCATTTAGGAGTGGCACTGCAGTGTCACGCAGGATGTCCCTTCCAAAAAACCCTCCCCAATCAGCACATGATGCAAAGAAAAAGAAAAGAAAAAAGAGGTGCAAGATGGAATTGTCCTTGGGCCCTCCCACCCACCCTTATGTTGTATAAACAAAACAGGACATGCACACTTTAACCAACCCATCATTTCAGTGACAGGGTCTGCCACACGACTGTGACTGATATGACGGGTTGGTTTGGACCCCCCCCAAAAAAGAAGCAATTAATCTCTCCTTGCACAAACTGGCTCTACAGAGGCAAGATGTCCACCTCATCATCACCCTCCGATATATCACCGTGTACATCCCCCTCCTCACAGATTATCAATTCGTCCCCACTGGAATCCACCATCTCAGCTCCCTGTGTACTTTGTGGAGGCAATTGCTGCTGGTCAATGTCTCCGCGGAGGAATTGATTATAATTCATTTTAATGAACATCATCTTCTCCACATTTTCTGGATGTAACCTCGTACGCCGATTGCTGACAAGGTGAGCGGCGGCACTAAACACTCTTTCGGAGTACACACTTGTGGGAGGGCAACTTAGGTAGAATAAAGCCAGTTTGTGCAAGGGCCTCCAAATTGCCTCTTTTTCCTGCCAGTATAAGTACGGACTGTGTGACGTGCCTACTTGGATGCGGTCACTCATATAATCCTCCACCATTCTATCAATGTTGAGAGAATCATATGCAGTGACAGTAGACGACATGTCCGTAATCGTTGTCAGGTCCTTCAGTCCGGACCAGATGTCAGCATCAGCAGTCGCTCCAGACTGCCCTGCATCACCGCCAGCGGGTGGGCTCGGAATTCTGAGCCTTTTCCTCGCACCCCCAGTTGCGGGAGAATGTGAAGGAGGAGATGTTGACAGGTCGCGTTCCGCTTGACTTGACAATTTTGTCACCAGCAGGTCTTTCAACCCCAGCAGACTTGTGTCTGCCGGAAAGAGAGATCCAAGGTAGGCTTTAAATCTAGGATCGAGCACGGTGGCCAAAATGTAGTGCTCTGATTTCAACAGATTGACCACCCGTGAATCCTTGTTAAGCGAATTAAGGGCTCCATCCACAAGTCCCACATGCCTAGCGGAATCGCTCCGTGTTAGCTCCTCCTTCAATGTCTCCAGCTTCTTCTGCAAAAGCCTGATGAGGGGAATGACCTGACTCAGGCTGGCAGTGTCTGAACTGACTTCACGTGTGGCAAGTTCAAAGGGCATCAGAACCTTGCACAACGTTGAAATCATTCTCCACTGCGCCTGAGACAGGTGCATTCCACCTACTATATCGTGCTCAATTGTATAGGCTTGAATGGCCTTTTGCTGCTCCTCCAACCTCTGAAGCATATAGAGGGTTGAATTCCACCTCGTTACCACTTCTTGCTTCAGATGATGGCAGGGCAGGTTCAGTAGTTTTTGGTGGTGCTCCAGTCTTCTGTACGTGGTGCCTGTACGCCGAAAGTGTCCCGCAATTCTTCTGGCCACCGACAGCATCTCTTGCACGCCCCTGTCGTTTTTTAAAAAATTCTGCACCACCAAATTCAAGGTATGTGCAAAACATGGGACGTGCTGGAATTTGCCCATATTTAATGCACACACAATATTGCTGGCGTTGTCCGATGCCACAAATCCACAGGAGAGTCCAATTGGGGTAAGCCATTCCGCGATGATCTTCCTCAGTTGCCGTAAGAGGTTTTCAGCTGTGTGCGTATTCTGGAAAGCGGTGATACAAAGCGTAGCCTGCCTAGGAAAGAGTTGGCGTTTGCGAGATGCTGCTACTGGTGCCGCCGCTGCTGTTCTTGCGGCGGGAGTCCATACATCTACCCAGTGGGCTGTCACAGTCATATAGTCCTGACCCTGCCCTGCTCCACTTGTCCACATGTCCGTGGTTAAGTGGACATTGGGTACAACTGCATTTTTTAGGACACTGGTGAGTCTTTTTCTGACGTCCGTGTACATTCTCGGTATCGCCTGCCTAGAGAAGTGGAACCTAGATGGTATTTGGTAACGGGGGCACACTGCCTCAATAAATTGTCTAGTTCCCTGTGAACTAACGGCGGATACCGGACGCACGTCTAACACCAACATAGTTGTCAAGGCCTCAGTTATCCGCTTTGCAGCAGGATGACTGCTGTGATATTTCATCTTCCTCGCAAAGGACTGTTGAACAGTCAATTGCTTACTGGAAGTAGTACAAGTGGGCTTACGACTTCCCCTCTGGGATGACCATCGACTCCCAGCAGCAACAACAGCAGCGCCAGCAGCAGTAGGCGTTACACGCAAGGATGCATCGGAGGAATCCCAGGCAGGAGAGGAATCGTCAGAATTGCCAGTGACATGGCCTGCAGGACTATTGGCATTCCTGGGGAAGGAGGAAATTGACACTGAGGGAGTTGGTGGGGTGGTTTGCGTGAGCTTGGTTACAAGAGGAAGGGATTTACTGGTCAGTGGACTGCTTCCGCTGTCACCCAAAGTTTTTGAACTTGTCACTGACTTATTATGAATGCGCTGCAGGTGACGTATAAGGGAGGATGTTCCGAGGTGGTTAACGTCCTTACCCCTACTTATTACAGCTTGACAAAGGGAACACACGGCTTGACACCTGTTGTCCGCATTTCTGGTGAAATACCTCCACACCGAAGAGCTGATTTTTTTGGTATTTTCACCTGGCATGTCAACGGCCATATTCCTCCCACGGACAACAGGTGTCTCCCCGGGTGCCTGACTTAAACAAACCACCTCACCATCAGAATCCTCCTGGTCAATTTCCTCCCCAGCGCCAGCAACACCCATATCCTCCTCATCCTGGTGTACTTCAACACTGACATCTTCAATCTGACTATCAGGAACTGGACTGCGGGTGCTCCTTCCAGCACTTGCAGGGGGCGTGCAAATGGTGGAAGGCGCATGCTCTTCACGTCCAGTGTTGGGAAGGTCAGGCATCGCAACCGACACAATTGGACTCTCCTTGTGGATTTGGGATTTCGAAGAATGCACAGTTCTTTGCTGTGCTGCTTTTGCCAGCTTGAGTCTTTTCATTTTTCTAGCGAGAGGCTGAGTGCTTCCATCCTCATGTGAAGCTGAACCACTAGCCATGAACATAGGCCAGGGCCTCAGCCGTTCCTTGCCACTCCGTGTCGTAAATGGCATATTGGCAAGTTTACGCTTCTCCTCCGACAATTTTATTTTAGGTTTTGGAGTCCTTTTTTTTCTGATATTTGGTGTTTTGGATTTGACATGCTCTGTACTATGACATTGGGCATCGGCCTTGGCAGACGACGTTGCTGGCATTTCATCGTCTCGGCCATGACTAGTGGCAGCAGCTTCAGCACGAGGTGGAAGTGGATCTTGATCTTTCCCTAATTTTGGAACCTCAACATTTTTGTTCTCCATATTTTAATAGGCACAACTAAAAGGCACCTCAGGTAAACAATGGAGATGGATACTAGTATACAATTATGGACTGCCTGCCGAGTGCAGACACAGAGGTAGCCACAGCCGTGAACTACCGTACTGTACTGTGTCTGCTGCTAATATAGACTGGTTGATAAAGAGATGTCTATGTAACTATGTATGTATAAAGAAGAAAGAAAAAAAAACCACGGTTAGGTGGTATACAATTATGGACGGACTGCCTGCCGAGTGCAGACACAGAGGTAGCCACAGCCGTGAACTACCGTACTGTACTGTGTCTGCTGCTAATATAGACTGGTTGATAAAGAGATGTCTATGTAACTATGTATGTATAAAGAAGAAAGAAAAAAAAACCACGGTTAGGTGGTATACAATTATGGATGGACTGCCTGCCGAGTGCAGACACAGAGGTAGCCACAGCCGTGAACTACCGTACTGTACTGTGTCTGCTGCTAATATAGACTGGTTGATAAAGAGATGTCGTAGTAGTATGTATGTATAAAGAAGAAGAAAAAACCACGGTTAGGTGGTATATACAATTATGGACGGGCTGCCGAGTGCCGACACAGAGGTAGCCACAGCCGTGAACTACCGCACTGTACTGTGTCTGCTGCTAATATATAGACTGGTTGATAAAGAGATAGTATACTCGTAACTAGTATGTATGTATAAAGAAAGAAAAAAAAAACCACGGTTAGGTGGTATATACAATTATGGACGGGCTGCCGAGTGCCGACACAGAGGTAGCCACAGCCGTGAACTACCGCACTGTACTGTGTCTGCTGCTAATATAGACTGGTTGATAAAGAGATAGTATACTCGTAACTAGTATGTATGTATAAAGAAAGAAAAAAAAACCACGGTTAGGTGGTATATACAATTATGGACGGGCTGCCGAGTGCCGACACAGAGGTAGCCACAGCCGTGAACTACCGCACTGTACTGTGTCTGCTGCTAATATAGACTGGTTGATAAAGAGATAGTATACTCGTAACTAGTATGACTATAAAGAAAGAAAAAAAAACCACGGTTAGGTGGTATATACAATTATGGACGGGCTGCCGAGTGCCGACACAGAGGTAGCCACAGCCGTGAACTACCGCACTGTACTGTGTCTGCTGCTAATATATAGACTGGTTGATAAAGAGATAGTATACTCGTAACTAGTATGTATGTATAAAGAAAGAAAAAAAAACCACGGTTAGGTGGTATATACAATTATGGACGGGCTGCCGAGTGCCGACACAGAGGTAGCCACAGCCGTGAACTACCGCACTGTACTGTGTCTGCTGCTAATATAGACTGGTTGATAAAGAGATAGTATACTCGTAACTAGTATGTATGTATAAAGAAAGAAAAAAAAACCACGGTTAGGTGGTATATACAATTATGGACGGGCTGCCGAGTGCCGACACAGAGGTAGCCACAGCCGTGAACTACCGCACTGTACTGTGTCTGCTGCTAATATATAGACTGGTTGATAAAGAGATAGTATACTCGTAACTAGTATGTATGTATAAAGAAAGAAAAAAAAACCACGGTTAGGTGGTATATACAATTATGGACGGGCTGCCGAGTGCCGACACAGAGGTAGCCACAGCCGTGAACTACCGCACTGTACTGTGTCTGCTGCTAATATATAGACTGGTTGATAAAGAGATAGTATACTCGTAACTAGTATGTATGTATAAAGAAAGAAAAAAAAACCACGGTTAGGTGGTATATACAATTATGGACGGGCTGCCGAGTGCCGACACAGAGGTAGCCACAGCCATGAACTACCGCACTGTACTGTGTCTGCTGCTAATATAGACTGGTTGATAAAGAGATAGTATACTCGTAACTAGTATGTATGTATAAAGAAAGAAAAAAAAACCACGGTTAGGTGGTATATACAATTATGGACGGGCTGCCGAGTGCCGACACAGAGGTAGCCACAGCCGTGAACTACCGCACTGTACTGTGTCTGCTGCTAATATATAGACTGGTTGATAAAGAGATAGTATACTCGTAACTAGTATGTATGTATAAAGAAAGAAAAAAAAACCACGGTTAGGTGGTATATACAATTATGGACGGGCTGCCGAGTGCCGACACAGAGGTAGCCACAGCCGTGAACTACCGCACTGTACTGTGTCTGCTGCTAATATATAGACTGGTTGATAAAGAGATAGTATACTCGTAACTAGTATGTATGTATAAAGAAAGAAAAAAAAAACCACGGTTAGGTGGTATATACAATTATGGACGGGCTGCCGAGTGCCGACACAGAGGTAGCCACAGCCGTGAACTACCGCACTGTACTGTGTCTGCTGCTAATATAGACTGGTTGATAAAGAGATAGTATACTCGTAACTAGTATGTATGTATAAAGAAAGAAAAAAAAACCACGGTTAGGTGGTATATACAATTATGGACGGGCTGCCGAGTGCCGACACAGAGGTAGCCACAGCCGTGAACTACCGCACTGTACTGTGTCTGCTGCTGATATAGACTGGTTGATAAAGAGATAGTATACTCGTAACTAGTATGACTATAAAGAAAGAAAAAAAAACCACGGTTAGGTGGTATATACAATTATGGACGGGCTGCCGAGTGCCGACACAGAGGTAGCCACAGCCGTGAACTACCGCACTGTACTGTGTCTGCTGCTAATATAGACTGGTTGATAAAGAGATAGTATACTACTAATATTATATATACTGGTGGTCAGGTCACTGGTCACTAGTCACACTGGCAGTGGCACTCCTGCAGCAAAAGTGTGCACTGTTTAATTTTAATATAATATTATGTACTCCTGGCTCCTGCTATAACCTATAACTGGCACTGCAGTGCTCCCCAGTCTCCCCCACAATTATAAGCTGTGTGAGCTGAGCACAGTCAGATATATATATACATTGATGCAGCACACTGGGCTGAGCAGTGCACACAGATATGGTATGTGACTGAGTCACTGTGTGTATCGTTTTTTTCAGGCAGAGAACGGATATATTAAATAAAACAAACAACTGCACTGTCTGGTGGTCACTGTGGTCATCAGTCACTAAACTCTGCACTCTCTTCTACAGTATCACAGCCTCAGGTCAATCTCTCTCTCTCTCTCAACCCTAATCTAAATGGAGAGGACGCCAGCCACGTCCTCTCCCTATCAATCTCAATGCACGTGTGAAAATGGCGGCGACGCGCGGCTCCTTATATAGAATCCGAGTCTCGCGAGAATCCGACAGCGTCATGATGACGTTCGGGCGCGCTCGGGTTAACCGAGCAAGGCGGGAGGATCCGAGTCAGCTCGGACCCGTGAAAAAAACATGAAGTTCGTGCGGGTTCGGATTCAGAGAAACCGAACCCGCTCATCTCTATTTATAAGGAGGGTGTGTGACATTAGCTTTGAACCCGATCAGCCTGTTCTCATGGCACTGTAGGAGTAAGTCCTGGGCTGCACACACACTGCACACAGTAGCGGATCTTGCCACGGGCAAGCAGGACTTTTGCCCGGGGCGCCGCCTTCCAGAGGGCGCTGGCGCCATCTGGAGGGCGCCGCACCGTGCCAAGATCCGCCACTGCTGCCCGCTGTGTCCCCCGTCCGCCTCCGCTGCCCGCTGCCGTCCCCGTCCGCCTCCTGTGAAGGGAACTAGACGCTATGCGTCTAGTTTCCCTTCGTGGAGAGTAACTTTGCTGAGCGGTGCGCGATGACGTCATCGCGCACCGCACAGCAAAGGTCCTCTCCACGAAGGGAACTAGACGCATAGCGTCTAGTTTCCCTTCGTGGAGAGGACCTTTTGCTGTGCGGTGCGCGATGACGTCATCGCGCACCGCTCAGCATTCAAGCAGCGCTAGCAATGTACAGGGGGTGTAACTGACCACGCCCCCTGTATTAGGACACGCCTCTTTTCCTGCCCGGGGCGCAGAGCGCCCTTGAACCGGCCCTGACTGCACACAGTGGAAATATCATTCAATGGAGAGTAAGTTGTGAATGGATTTGCAGCTGTCCGCTGACTGAGGGATTTTTTGCAGCACGGCGTACACATGCAATCGCACACTTACACAGCGAATATACACTCCCCTTGGGCAGCGACTATCTGAACACAGGACAACAATTTTAGCAGAACAGCGATCAGGTCTGAATCACCCCCTTAGCACCAGAAGACATCATAAATGTTATCATCCACAGCATGGTAAACTGATGCTGAATCAGGGCCGGTGCTAGGGTGTTTGGCGGCCCCCTGCAAACTATAAATTTGCGCCCTCCAATATTTCACAAAGGGTCAGACAACGCCTTTTGCACTCTTCGAAAAGGGTGTGGTCTCACAAGGAAGGGGCACAGTCACACAACAGTACCTCCATTTCAAATTACGTAGCACAGCAGCACAATCTTATTCAATTACACCACACGTAGTAGTGCTGCCCATTCACATAATGCCCCAGTAGTAGTGCAACTTATACGTAATGCCCCCCCAGTAGTAGTAGCGTCCTTGTACGTAATGCCCCCCAGTAGTAGTGCAACTTATACGTAATGCCCCCCCAGTAGTAGTAGCGTCCTTGTACGTAATGCCCCCCAGTAGTAGTGCAACTTATACGTAATGCCCCCCCAGTAGTAGTAGCGTCCTTGTACGTAATGCCCCCCAGTAGTAGTGCAACTTATACGTAATGCCCCCCCAGTAGTAGTAGCGTCCTTGTACGTAATGCCCCCCAGTAGTAGTGCAACTTATACGTAATGCCCCCCCAGTAGTAGTAGCGTCCTTGTACGTAATGCCCCCCAGTAGTAGTGCAACTTATACGTAATGCACCCCCAGTAGTGGTAGTTTCCTTAAACGTAATGTCCCCCCCACAGTAGTAGTAGCATCCTTATACGTAATGCCTCCCCAGTAGTGGTAGCGTCCTTATATGTAATGCCCCACCAGTAGTAGTAGCGTCCTTATATGTAATGCCCCCCCAGTAAAAGTAGCATCCTTATACGTAATGCCCCCCAGTAGTAGTAGTGTCCTTATACATAATGCCCCCCAGTAGTAGTAGTGTCCTTATACATAATGCCCCCCAGTAGTAGTAGTGTCCTTATACGTAATGCCCCCCAGTAGTAGCGTCGTAATATGTAATGCCCCCACAGTAATAGTAGCATCGTTATACGTAATGCCCCCCCAGTTGTAGTAGCATCGTTATACGTAATGCCCCCCCAGTAGTAGCGTCCTTATACGTAATGCCCCCACCCCCAGTAGTAGTAGCGATGTTATACGTAATGCCCCCCCCCCAGTAGTGGTAGCGTCCTTATACATAATGCCCCCCCCCCAGGAATAGTAGCGTCCTTATACGTAATGCCGCCCCCAGTAGTAGTAGCGTTGTTATACGTAATGCCCCCCCCCAGTAGTGGTAGCGTCCTTATACATAATGCCCCCCCCCCCAGGAATAGTAGCGTCCTTATACGTAATGCCGCCCCCAGTAGTAGTAGCGTTGTTATACGTAATGCCCCCCCCCGATAGTAGCATCCATATACCAAATGCCCTCCCCAGTATTAGTAGCATTGTTGTACGTAATGCTCCCCCCAGTAGTAGCGTCCTTATACGTAATGACCCCCCCCCCCCGTTGTAGTAGCGTCCTTACATGTAATGGCCGCCCAGTAGTAGCTTTCATAATGCGTGCAGACAGACACACCACATAGACACACACCCACCATACACACACACTTACACCCACCCCCCCACCATACACACACACACACCATACACACACACACATTTCTCTCTCACCCTCCACTTACCTAATTCTGGCTGGCCGCCACTGTAATTACTCTCCCTCTATACAGCAGCCTGGTCCGTGTAGCTCCGCCCCTCCATCCCGTGTAGCTCCGCCCCTTTTCGGATCCATACACAGCTGTTGTCACACAGGTGAAGGGAGGGGAGTAGGCTTTTCATGCTGCCAGCACCACTGCCTGTCATACAGTGATAGGCACAGCAGCCGGCAGCAGCAGGGAGGACAGGGCGACGCAGCAGGGGGGAAGTAGAGCAGGAAGATTGCCTCTCCATCCTGGCGCATCCCTTCGCTGAGCGGGTAGCGTCGGGCCTGTGCTGAATAGTAAAAAAAGAAAAAGTGACATAGTACTGGCAAGTGCAATACCTAAAATTGCATAAGTGCTCTCACCCAGGGCTTTAGGAGGGTGTGCCAGAGGTGCCAACGCCCAGGGCGCAGAACCCTGGGGTGGCACCATTGCTGTCACATGGCCCCTGCACTTGGGAACACCATTCTGCGGCCTCTCTGCTATGTGCATAGGCAGCTGGAGTCTCCCATCCCTAGCATGACGTCAAGTGTTTGGGGCTGCACAGGGCCTCAGTGAGCTCTCACCTGCCAGGAAGAAAGAAAAAATTAATGAAATTATGTGTTGAAAAATGTCTCATCTTTTATATGATCTGAAAACCCATCCTATTCAGCAGTGCTTTATTGGGCCCAAAGACAAATAATGGCACCATCCCACCAGTCCCTTCCCCATCCATCCACCCATGTAGAGAGTACTTGGAAGCCCTACAGGGCACAAAAAAATTAGAAATATAAAAATTTTGTATGCAGTCCTCAATAGTCTTCTAAAACTGGTTAAGTTCCTCTCAGTTGAAAAACTGCACAACTCTGTACTGTGCGGCAAAGTTTTCATCTTTGCCATACATTTGTTTTAAGTGCCATTTACAAAGATCCCTGACATCGAATGTGCAAATGCACCATGAACTTACCTGCGGAGAAATGTACAAATCTGTGGATTGTCCCCACTGGAGAAGCTTGCAGGATTCTCTCGATCAAACTCCTGCATAGGCATCTTTTGACCTTGGAAAAGTCACTTAGTCTGTATTCCAGACATCAAGTTGGGCAGGGCGACTGTGTCTGAGACATACTGTGCGCAAATAGTACAACATTAAAATATGTGCTCCACATTTCCTAAAAAAAATTAAAGATTCTCTCAAGAGTAATTCATTGAGTTTCCAAGTGTTTAATAAGATAGAAATGGGATTTAAAACTACTGTGTAAATATAGTAGCAGGGGGTATAATTGCTGTGTAATCAGCTAAATTAAGTGTTTTTTAAGTTATCAAATTAAATATTGAAAAAATAAATAATTTGGACATCTGCAAATAAATTTGGTTTCTATTTGCATGTGTTGACTTTCTATGACTATGTTGAAGTCACAAACAAAACGACACTAAACAAACCATTATTATTCCTGCAGCCGCTCTGCACACCAGGCAATAATCAGGTCACTTTTGAAAGTAAATAATATTCCTGAACTATCTAAAGTGCTTATATCTTGCAAATCTGCATCCCTGTTCTAATCACATTGAATTGCCATTTTATAAAGCTGTGGAGTGGACCGGAGATTCACTATCTTGCATCATCCTGTAACGACAAATAAATGTAGATTAAGTGAAAAGTCTTGCAGAATACGAGGGGTGCGAAATACTTTTCCAGATGCACAAAAAATGTATATTTACAAATAAAGTGAACATTACATTTTTTCAAAGTATTCGCCAGACTAGTCTATGCATAGTTGCATGCGCGCAAACCACTTGGTGAAGCAGCTGGACCAGTCCAAAGAAGGTGTGTCTTCTACATGTAGGATGAAGGTCTTCACTGCAGCTTCCAGTGACTCAAAATGTATCCCACACATCTTGTGCTTCATTTGTGGAAACACAAATAAGTCACAGTTGACCAGGCCTGGAGTGTACTTTGGATGACCAAGCTACTGGAAGCGTTCATTGGCCAGAATGTCCACCACTTGTGGGCAGGGGCATCATTCTTATGAAGGGCGAGTTCTTGGATGGCGTCTGGAAATGGCTTCCAACAATTGAGGCAGACACTGTTTGGCATTCCAGTCTCTAGTGACAGTGCAAAGCTGCATGAGTGGTATGGTAGCTACAGGACCAGTCTTGGCCACAAAAACAGCCACCATTTGCGCTCATTTCAGAACTTCTGTGGTGGCGCACCTTGCAGTTCCCATCATTGGATACAATGTAACGGTTCCCATCATGGACTTCAATGGAGGTTTCCCACCATTGAAGTCTATTTGGAAAAGTTTGATTGACAGTGTGACCGCTCACAGCCAGTCAGTGGTATGCTCCTATGAAGGCCCCCACTGCTTGGCTGGTGGCTCTTGCAATGACAGAATTCACGAAGGTCCCAGTAATTTGCGTAGAGGAAGCGTATGGGTTGACACATATACTTCATCAGTCCATATTGGATCGGGAATTCAGATTGTTATTTTTTTCTAACCAATTGGATGCCTACTTGGAATGAAGAGGACCTGCGCTACACTAGGAATAGGTGAGTATGAAGAGGAAGAAATGGCTATAGGGAGTGTAGGTAACTTTGTGTAAGTTTGGGTGTGAGTAAGTAAGGGTGTTTATTAAAGTTCTACTTTCAAGGTGTGTGTCTTGTGTTTTTTAAATATTTCTTTAACAGGGGACTATAGGTACTAGTGGACCATTGATGCCCCAAATGCTGATACTTGTGGTTCTCCAAGTACCAGCATGCGGGGGATGCTTGCTGGGACCTGTAGTCCCTCCTATAAAAGAAAATATTTTTATAGGAGGGTAGACAAGTATAAGTAGGCCTCTTGATGTTAAGGTATCTTTCACTGTATAAACATAAGCCCTGAAAACAGTGCAAAACAGTTAAATAGACAGGCTGACAGGAAACTTAAAAAATTCTAGACTGCGGGTAAGATTTATTATACCACAGCTTCCCATAATGCACTTGGGTGGCAGAGACTCTAAAGCAAAAATTTTCCTTAAAAGATGTTCACTATATGACTGTTCTGGGGATAGTTATTGCCAGCACAGGATCACACAGGTAGATGGAACCGTCAGCATGAATGCTACATCTAAGGAATAAAACATATTTCTTGATCTTTCAAGTCAGTTAAAAGATGTATTGGAGATACATACATTCTGTTGACTACCTATATTTGGAATAATATATTAAAATACATATTTCTACATATGTAAAAGTAAATGCAGTTGTTGGCTTGCTGACTTACTCTGTGCTGCTGATAATACTCCAATATTGCAATTGGCAACAGGTTATTTTATACCCACCCACATTGCATGCCTTACAACATTTGAGAGGGGGAAACTTGAATGGTGGGCGAGGCCATGCATCACACCCACATTCCTTATCATGCTGGGGGTGTTCCTATTGCTTCCGGACTATAGATGGGACAGTGCCCAAAAAATGGGACGGTCCCGCAACAATTAAGAAGGTTGGGAGGTATGACATGATTTTGCTCTAATCCAAATGTTAACAAACTTAAAGTGAAAATTAATACAAGATGTTAAAATATATTACTGCACACAAAACATGCTGTTTAGTTGGCATTGCGAAAAGTACAGAAGGTTAGTAATTTGACAGATTTCATTCAGTTCAGTGATTTTATTTTAATTCGTGAATTGCAAAGGCTCTTGTACAGTACATTTCCACACACTCAGTACCATCTTAACATATGGTCACACTGGGTAGTTACCTTTTCTAGGAACTTTGAGCAGGGTTGGACCCGGGTACTTCATCCTGAACTTCTGACGGAGTAGTCTATTTACTTCATCTGTCTGCTCTACTTGACCTGACAGCAACAAATGATCCACTTACACGACAATGATAAATAGTTGGATTTGATAGACAGTAATCTGCTTTTTACCATTCATATTCCAGTTCTTACAAGTGTCTAGTATCATATACCAGCACAGACCACGCTGTTTTAATCCATGTAATACTTTCTTAAGGAGGTAGACTTCTTCTTTCTAGAGATGAGCGGGTTCGGTTTTACTCAGATTTACCCGAATCTCCTTATTGGCTATCGGACGTCTCGTGTTTTGGTTAGCCAATAAGAAAAATCCAGAAAATAAGAAATGGCAATAATTCTGGCATAAAGAACCGAGTAAATCTGAACCCGCTCATCTCTACTCCTTTCGTGAACATTGTTTCAATGTTGTGTTCTAGATAGAAATGTGTGCCGAGTCTCGGGTTTTGATTTTGATTGTGGATTTAATTTCATCATCGTGTTTCGGTTCGGATTTCGGATTTAAAATCTCAATCTTGGGTCTTGGCTTTCAGGAAAATCGATAAAAACAGCTAAAATCTTGTAATTTTTGCAATCCAAACCCCCAAATTCAGTTTGAAATTCCAAATTCCAAACTACGGGAAAATCCAAACAGGGATTTGGTTCAGACCGAATTTCCTCGGGAGAACCAAACTGTGACTCGGTTCAGAACCACAAAATTTGTTCGAACCGCACATTTTTAGTTCTGCTGGTACCAAATCACCATTCAAAATCCAGCTGGTACAGTAACATGTTTTGTAGGGCTGATATAGCCATAGGGTGTTGTAATTTGCTACTGAGGAGTATATAACACTGTTATCGATCCCTGTCTTCTCGGTGTGATCCTTTGCCACCAGCCAGGCCTTGTAATGTGCAATACTCCCATCAGCTTTTACTTTTCTGCCTAACAACTAATTACATTTAACAGTTTTTTAATGACTTGGCCTTTGGACCATGATTCATATGTCGTTATCACTAAATGATTCCATTTCCTTATGGCGGATTTCTGTTCAGTCCAGTCACTTCTGGATTTTGCCTTGTAACGCTATGTTTGTGAACTCTTCCTCATATCTTCTGGGCGGCTTGCTGATATTTAATCTAGCAGATGATCTGTTGTGGTTGAACTTCCACACTGGTAGTTTCTGGTCAGAATTGTCTACAGCTGCTGGTACTGTAAATCCAATGACACATATTTGCTCTTTATATATCAAAATCCGGCCACCACAGGCACAACAAAGAGGTCAGGAAATGTCTGTATTTGGGTGGAGACCTTGACCTCATCCCTCCCCAACAATGGCAGTGACATGTCTCCATTTTGAGAATTGGAGTCCGTCGCCTCCTTCTCTCTACCTCCAAATGGTATCAGATGTCAATCACTGATGCAGATCTACGTGCTACATCTCAGATTTGTGCTGCACATGTGCATAAAGCTTCTATCATCTGATGTCGGACCGCATGACATCATTACACAATAACCTTACAAATAACTGTGAACTAACTTAACTTATCTAGAAATAAATGACACAGAGAAATAAGACACAGACCACTGAAATGCCATTAAAATCGGTCAACCGTTATTTATTATGATATATTTAAGCTAAGTATGGTGGCAATAAGAAAGAACGGCCAGACCAACAGTGACATTACGACTTATTGCTGCTACGCATGTCCACGACATGACTTCTTTATCTCATTGGCTTACGCCAATAAGTGCTGAGTTTCCAACTCTCTCCCCAATACACCATAATAGAGCCGGCCAGACAGCCAAGCCCCAATGACCCCCGGTAAGGAGGGCCAGAGTATACGATGTATTGGGCAAAGAGCGCACCCACAAACAGCGGCGCAATAGCCACTGTAACTGCCGTTCTTTCCCGCCACAGAGAGTGGTTGACAAACCCCAACCGGCAAAGAAAAATAAAAACAGGTGGGGAAAACGTGACTCGGGGAGGGAGGGTGGGAAAATCCTGAGAGAAAGAGGCAGAAAGCATATCCTGTCTCACACAAAATGTCTGCTAGCTACTCCCTACACTCCCACTATTCTAATTAAGACCAACCCCCCAAGACTATTAACTGTTAAGTAACCTAAACATTGTGTAAAGCCCATGCAATCCTAACAGCCTAGAATTTTACGCTCCGTTGCGCAATTCGCACGTGCTCTTCATTCTAGGGGTCATTAAGGTGCAGTTGCAACTGGGACCATCTGCACAAAGTACTGATTTTCTGTAATTTGCACAAGCGCAGGACCTGTTCTGTGGCATAGGACACAGGCCGGCATCAGACTGTCATTGTTTGACAGTCTGATGCCGTTTTGGGGGCAGGGATGCCATTTTGGGGGCAGGGAGGTTGCAGCAACGGGTTACTTATGGAAAAACTGAGGCATGTAACGGCCATTTAGTGAGTGGGAAGAGGTCAGGGATCTCTATCCTAGGATGGAGGTTTCCTGGCCTCTGCGATGGGCTGCTTGTGTGGCACCATGGGTACTTTAAGACGCTCGATGGTGGGTGATTTGTTCCACTGCTGAGTCCAAGGATGCAGCTCGGATCCCTAGTGTAGCAAGAGGTGTATGCATGTAATAGACGCCTCCTGCTGCATTACCATACCGCGCTATCACTGCTGCTTCCAAGGAAGCAGCAGTGATAGCAAATCCAACTGCACCTGAGTGACCTCCTACAGATCCAGTGCATGCGCAAAGTACTGAACATTGGTACTTTGTGGTATGCACCACTACTACAACGGGACCTGAATCAATGAGGCACATTATGCATTTTCTTGACTTTGAATCCAGCTTGCAAATTCTTTTCTTTGGTATATGCACATAAGCAGTACTTCCAAATGTTCCCAGATGCTTTAAGTTTGGCTTTCTTTTTGACCAGGCCTCAATTGGGGTTACTGTGTGTGCTTTTGGGCAACTAATGGAGAACAGTTCTTTAGGTGGACTACTGTGGACATGGCTTCTGCCCAAAACTGTTTCTTTATGTTTGCATCCTTTAGTATAGACTTTGCTTTCTCTACTAGTGTACAGTTTGCTTGTTCATTAACTCCATTTTTTCCAGGACTTTAAGAAATTGTCAACTGATTCCATATTTTGACTAGAGTGGTTCCACCTCTCTGTTGAGATACTCTCCTCAGGACTTTGAGTCTGTGACCTGTTCGGTTGTCTACAAGTCTCTTGTACTCTGCAATTTTCTTTGCTACTTCAGGTTTCTCCATTATGAAGTATGAGTGTGTCATTCTCATGCTGTCATCAAATGCCACAAAGTATCTATGTTCATTGACAGACTTTACATCCATTGGTCCAGACACGTCTGCATGAACTAATACAAGTGGTGCTTTTAGCTCTACTCGTTGACTACCTTGTTTTTTCAAATGCAGTATGCAACTTTCACACATGGGTTTCTCTGTTAGTCACTGACATTCCTGTGACTATCCCGTTCTGCATCTTTTGAATACTGTGATTTCACAGGTAACCAAATCTTCTATGGCAGCGTTCCAATGACTGTGACTTACTTCTCATCACTGTATTGCATAGCAGTGCTGTGTATAAAGGAAATACAATTGCTGTCATCATGCACCTGTAGTGGTGATTGTCCCACTTCTATTTCTCACAATTTCCTCTGCCAAAGTGAACTCTGTGACTTTGGTTTTTGATCCAATCCTCAATCAAGCTATTTGGGGGTATTCAATTGTTGGAAAAGTCGGCTGGGTGTCTGTTTTTTCCTGTCTATGAGATAGGAAAAAACAGACACCCAACTGACTTTTCAAACAATTGAATACCTCCCTTAATTTTTAATAACTGGTAATAAATAAATAATAAATAATTTGATAATATTTGATTGTCAATTTCTTTATTTGTGATAGCGTCACATTCACTTATCTTGGTGGACCGCTCTTTATTGCAGCTGAAATGTCTTGTTGCACCTGAATTGATATACCAAGAATCTTTCCTGTGGTTATCTGTTTTACTCACTGCCAGTGCCAACTGATCCTTTTCATCGCATTTCTGGCTCTGCACTGGATCAATTTTTTCTCTGTTTGCAATTAATTACCTTGTGACCTATCTTGCGACAATTCTAACCTTTGAACTTGCATTAGAATTTTCTAAATTCTAATTTTTTGCTTGTAATGCAGTTGTCTCACCATTAGGTTCACAGGGTACATGTTCCTGAAACTAACAGACTGTGTCTGTTGTCAGCTTTATAGTGTTTGCTTCCAAATGCTGCGACTAAGAAGTCAAACTCTGGTGTTAGATTCTGAACTATCGTAGTTGCAATTTCCTCATCTACTATTTTTACACCAGCAGACATTAACTTCTATGGTACAGACACCATCCAGTCTATATAGATTTTTCACGTGCTGCACCACTTCTCTGGAACTCCCTACCTCTCCCCCTCAGGCTCTCCAGCTCTCTACAAAACTTCAAACGGGCTCTCAAGGCCCACTTCTTCACCAAACCCAGCCAAATCTCATCCTAACCCTCTGTTCCACACTCTCTATGTACCCCATCTGTGTCACCCCTGTCTGTCTACCCCTCCCCTTTAGAATGTAAGCTCTCACGAGCAGGGCTCTCTTCCCTCATGTGCTTATCCTTTTTCTTACTTTAATAATCTTCAACTGCACCAAATCCAGCAGTCTTCTGCCACCCGATACTTATTTCAGTGTCATCTGCTGATGTAGCTATGTTTATTTACCCTGTACTTGTCCTATATTGTCGTCAACTGTAAGTTGCTGTTTTCCTGTTTGATTATTTGTTTATGTACTCTGTAATTGGGCGCTGCGGAACCCTTGTGGAATAATAAAAAACATTCAAACATCTGCATTCATATATATTCGTGTTATACAATCCTCACCTTAATTCTATTCTCCTCATGAGACCTCCATTCTGATATGCCTTTTGCAATGCAGTCCACGTATTTCTTTCTGACACCTTTCAATGTATTATGGAGTATATATGCTTCTCCACACTTAGGCTTATGGTACCCATGGCTCTTTCTACTTCATCTGGATTTGAACTGTCACTAGTATCTACTGTTACTTTCCACAGTCTCACCTGCTTTAGTTGCATTTCCATGGCAAATTTTCATGTTCTGTCATTTTCTGTACCTTTAAGCTTAATGAACCCCATTATAGGTGTTTTTCCTGTGCCTGTGCCATTATATTTCAGCTCAGATGCTGTAAAATGTGTTTTCTGTGACACCTTGTAGCTCAAACTGCACTGTGCTTGTCTCTCTTTTTGCTATAGCAGCTGTCAGTAACTTTACTTGTGACCTAGAT
This sequence comes from Pseudophryne corroboree, assembly GCF_028390025.1. Classification (NCBI taxonomy): domain Eukaryota; kingdom Metazoa; phylum Chordata; class Amphibia; order Anura; family Myobatrachidae; genus Pseudophryne; species Pseudophryne corroboree. The sequence goes on from NC_086452.1 coordinate 407,063,450, forward strand.
GGCAGCTTAGCGCTGGTATGGCATTTGCAACAAACTTCCCACTGTGCCTGAGGCACTTCTGTATACACTCTGAAGACTCGTCCTTTTTTTCTCACTTGTACTATATATTGAGGTATCCCTTCTGTAGTGATGTGTTCTGGGTGTCTGTCACAGTTGCATGCTCTTGGAGCGTCCATGAAGTGCCTGGGACTTGATGTTCCTTGTTGTCTTTGTGCCTGGGGCTATTGTGTGTGGGCACATAACCAGTTGGGAATGTGTGTGCAATCTTGATGGTAAGCAGAGTACTGTATGCACCAGCGGTTAAAATGTGTAGGTAATTACTACTCAGGTAGCTTAACCAGGCTCTGTAATTTAGGAGTGGATGTTCAGCTGTACTAACTTACAAAGATGCGATGAAGCAGAGCCTGTAGTATAGCAGGGAAACAGACACCTCACCAGCTGGTGACTGTCCTCTCTCAGGATAGTGGTGCAGACCTCTGGAACAGTGTATAAAACGGAGTATTATTGCGGGTCTCTGGAGCTAAGAGAAGACTATCCATCTTCCACCATTGTATTCATATACAGTGACAAGATGGTGCCATGCATGTGCAGATACACTATCAACGGCCATCTTGGTGAGGGAATGAAGCATCTCTTGAGGAGCCATTTTGTTGGAGACTGTGCAGTTGCACTACACCATTTCTAACAGAAATACGTTTAAGAGAAATACAGTTTAAGAGTGAGACCAGTGCTAGGAGTCCCCTTGCGGGCTCACTGTGCTTGCCACTCTGCGGGCTCAGTGGCTTGCTGCGTTCGCCATAAGATTTAGTCCCACTCTATGGGTGTCGTGGACACCCACAAGTGGGAATAGCCCTAGTACGCGGGATATTCCAGCTGTTGCTATTGTCAACTATCAGGGTTTCGGCGTCAGTATCCTGAACGCCGGTTTCCTGACAGACAGCATTTTAACTGCAACCCATTTAAGAGATGTACGTTACAGAGCACAGTATACAAACTTTCTTCTTTAGATCTTTTCCCGACAGCCTATACTTGCACATACACAGTAGGTAAGCCAAGTCTAAAGCCAGCAGTAAAGGGATAGCATAAACTATTTGCTGGTCACACAAAATAATTCCTTTAAAAAAATGATAGGTTCCAAAGCCCCACTGCCATTAATGATAAATAGGCTCAAAGGATAAACTGCCACCAATGATAAATATATATTTGGAGAATTTATTGTTGCTTGTCACTTTTCAATGTAATACAAAATGGCACAGTGAGTAGTGTAAAAATCATCACTAGTTCCAAAGTTCCCACAGGTACTTGAACACACAGCAGTGTCAAATCAATAAAACAGTGCAATATTGAAATTATATTATTTTTGGGCCCCTGATGATTTTCTATATTAGCATAGGTTTAATGGAAAAAAAAATGTCATTTGTTTGATATAAGATGTGACTGAATGGAATTGCCATTTCATACTAAATAAAGAATAAACAATTCTTGGAAGTATAAAGGTGGGTACACACTAATAGATACATCTGCAGATCAATTGATCTGCAGATATATTTATGGACGGATCGGGCAGTGTGTTGAGCATACACACTGCCCGATCCGGGGACTGACGTCATGAACTGGGCGGGCGTGTACGCACGCCCACCCAGTTCATCTGTCAATCACCGACGGCCGCCGCAGCATGTGTACGGGCGGTCGGCGTACACACACAGCGATGTGCCAATATATCGGTAGATATATTGGCCGTCGGCTGTGCTGCGGGGCCGACGCGATACGTCTGGGAACGACGGAGTTCACAGACGTATCAGCCGTACACACTGGCAGACGGTCCCGCAATATATCGGCCGTTCAGAAGAATGGCCGATATATCGACCAGTGTGTACGGGCCTTAAGACACAGGCAAAGATGAGAAGCTGGGAGGAAAGGTCTGTGTGAAGGCTTCCTTTTTTATGCCCATGTCCCTTTACTTAAGTTATCATAAGTTTTTCAGCATACACAACAGAAGGTTCATGGCTTGGTACAGGGGCTATTGTGAGAAGACCATGAGAGCAGCTCAGGGAAGTGGAACAGGACGGATGCTGAAGGTTCTTTGTGAAAACAGCAGGGCATGAACATAAAAGGGTAATCTAGGTAGCTGCTCACCGAAAAGCCACAACACAAAGATGTGGATTAAAAGATGCACCTGCTGTTTCCACTTTTGGTAAAGGACTGCCAGAAATAAAATGTTTGGTTTTGCACTACTGTATTAAATCAGAGAATCACAGGATTAATGTGTGACTCCGTTTTCAAACACATTATTCAGAAACAACAAGAAACTACTCAAACAAACCCAGGTATACATCTGTAAGGGTGTATTTATCACAGGCAACAAGCCCTAAAATCTTGCAGAAATGGGAATTTTCACAGGATTTAAGGTTTTTTTCTATTCATCAAAGCCACAGCAGCGGCCTCATGCAATGCTTCATTATTATTTATTATCAGTTATTTATATAATGCGCACATATTCCGTGGGGCTTTACAGAATATTTGTTATTTATATAGATCCCCGCCCTGGTATAGGTTACAATCTACCACACGGACACACATACACACTAGGGGGGGATTTTTTGTCAGAAATCAATTAACCTTTTAGAGTGTGGGAGAAACCTATGTGAACACATGGATAACATATAAACTCTGCAAATTTGGCCATTACCAGGAATTGGACTCTTACCTCCGTGCTGTTACTGTTTATACTTCCACTTGTGACCGAAGGAGCATTAGGAGCCTGTAACAGGGAGCTCTCACGTAGGCATAGTTCATTCAGGAGTGGTTTTAGATGCGGTCAAGCAGGGACCTCCGCCCACCCGCACCCTGCACCCCGCACATTGCCTGCAGCAAGTGATGTGGGCTGCATTGGTGCCCATTGCAGCCAACACAATTGAAGGAGACAGTCAGACACTAGAGGTCCCACTTGACCTCTAGCATCTGGAGGAGAGCAGGGAGACAAATGCTAGAGTGGGACCTCTAGCACCTGTCTCCCTCAATGGTGTCGGCGGACGCCAGTATGCGGGGTGCTGGTGGTGTGCAGCTGGTGGAGGGAGAAGATGCAGAAATGCATCTTCTGCCGTGTAAACCCCGTGGCAACGAGCATGAACCCCATGGCAATGAGCATGAAACCCCTGACAATGCACAGGAAACCCTTGGAAATGAGCATGAGACCCCTGGCAATAATCAGGATACCCCTGGCAATGAGCATGGAACCCAGGCCAGGAAACCCTTGGCAACAAGCATGTGAATCCTGGCAACAAGCATGGAAACCAGAGCAGGAAACCCCTGGCAACGAGCATGAGACCCCTGGCAACAAGCATTAGACCCCTGGCAATGAGCAGGTAATTTAAAAGTAATTAGAAGCCTTACTGTGGGGCACAATTTGTAATGGACACTATTGTGAGCGTACGGTGTGTGGCATAATGTGTAATGGGCATCATGGTGTGTGGCATAACATGTAATGAGATTTACGTGTGTGGCATAATACGTAATGGGCATTACGGTGTGTGGCATAATGTGTAATAGGCATTATGGTGTATGGTGTGTGTGGCATAATGCGTAATGGGCATTATAGTGTGTGTTATAATGCATAATGGGCATTATGATGTGTGGCATAACATGTAATGGACGTAACATTCTGTGGCATAACATGTAATGGGGGTTACAGTGTGTTGCATAACATGTAATGAGATTTACAGTGTGTGGTATAATGTGTAATGGGCATTACGGTGTGTGGCATAATGTGTAATGGGCATTATGTTGTGTGAAATAATGTGTAATGGGAATTACGTTGTGTGGCATAATGTGTAAGGGGAATTATTATGAGGAGGAAAATGGCAAATATTGTAAAGGGTATGAATTAGGATTTTTTTCTGTGTTTTTGTTTTTTCTATGTTGTATAAGGGACTCTACCTGGCGTAATGTGTATAAGGGGTACTACTGTGTTGTGTAATGTGACTGACGGACACTACTGTGCAGTGTAATGTGACTGACGGACACTACTGTGTGGTGTAATGTGAATTGGTACCATTCTGTGGCCATGCCCCTTCCACATGAAGCCATGTCCCTGTTTTTGCTGCACACCTAAGGTGCACACTAACCTTGTTTTCAGTGTGGGGGGCACTGACCCTTAATAATATATATGGGCTGATTCTTAATTTGGATAAACACACTGAGTGATATGTCGTCCAATCCGGTGGATCGGACTGACATATCGCTCACATCGGCACATATCGGGCAGTGTGTATGCCCACTATGCCAGGGTTGATGTGCTGCACATCTAACCTGACGATATCGCTAGCGACACAATGAATGCTAATGAAGGACAGAACACTGATCGTTCGATCCTTCATTAACATCACTCAGTGTGTACCAGCTTTCGATATGTTGTCCATGGGACTGACATATCGTCTGGGTACACATCACGTCAGTCTGCTTTAGTGTCCTCTCTGTAAGTTTATACTAATGCTCAGGGGCGTCAGAACATTTATGGGCTGGGGGCAAGATAGATCCTCATTTGGCGCCCCTGGGGGCGGAGCCAGCAGGGAGGAGGCGGTACTACGGGGACAAAATGGAGGCAGCACCATGGTGGGGAGGAGGTGGGAAAAGAGAGGGAGAGTGTCAGGGAAAGAAAGCGGGAGAGAGAGAGACTAAGAGTCAGGGAGAGTGAGGGAGAGAAATGGACAGTGTCAGGTAGAGAGAGAAACAGTGTCAAGGAGAGAGAGGAGCAAGGGGAGAGAGAGTGTTAGGGAGAGAAAGAGAGAGAAGAGAGAGAGTGTTAGGGAAAGAAAGAGAGAAGCTAGAGTGTTAGACAGGAGCGAGAGTGTTAGGGAGAGAGAGAGAATTTTAGGGAGAGAGTGTTAAGAAGAGAGAGGAGAGAGAAGAAAGAGAGTTATGCTAGTAAGATCCCCTCCTACGGTGTACAAATGGGTGTATGACTGTGTGAGGAATGGTTCATTGAGGTGTTATGGGAATGTCATGGGTGTGTCAATTTCAAACACACAGGTATAAGAGTCCATGCTAATTTGTATGGTGCTACCAACAGTGGAGTATATGGACGCACCAATCACTATTACAGCATGCACGGATGCTAAAAGTGGGGGTCTCAGTCCTTTCACATTCAGCTGCATGGATGTACACAAGGGAAGAAGTTTGTATCAACAGTTGCATAAAGTTACATGCGACCGCTAATAGACACTGTTGCGTTTGTGTATTACTCATAATCAGGCCCATACTCTCCGCAAGCTAGATCTGCACTTAGGCCTCGCTCAGGTTTGATCGCAGCAGTGTGAAAATCACAAACGGGCGATTTTCAGACATCTGCTCATACACGCTTACGTGGACATCTGCATAGCGATTGCATCCCTGAAGGATGCGAAAGCAATTTAAATGACAGTTACGGCCGTCAGAGGGCTTTGACACAGCATTTTTGGCGAGTGGTCCGGAGAAGAGAGGAGTGTCCGAATCGTTTTCGGTTTGACACGTGGCTGCTGCAATACAAAAAATGGTGGCGTCCCGACTGGGGTCAACCTTAAATTGTAATGCTGCTATGTGATCGCAAGTGATTTTTTATTGCATCGCAGTACAGAAATTAGAGTACTGTGCGCCCCTGCCCTGCTCTGGGTGGCACCCAGCATGTGATTTAATCAGTAGCAGAATCTGCAACTGATACTGAATAGGGTCCTTAGAATTGCTGACAGGTGGGGCAATCTGAAGAATCAAAATTACCAGTTGAGTTAACAGGGTGTAGTATGGCTGACCAGCGGTCTCCTGACCGCCGGTCAGCTTACCGACGCCGGGATCCCGGCAGCATACCAACGCCGGGATCCCGGCAGGGAGGGGCGAGTGCAGGAGCCACAGGTTCTATTCCCACTCTATGGGTGTCGTGGACACCCACGAGTGGAAATAGTCCCTATTGGTCGGCATGCCGACCATCGGGATAGTGGGGGTCGGGATGCTGGAGGAGGTCATGTGACCGTCGGTCTCCCGACCGTCGGTCACATGAATACCACCCGAGTTAACAGATCTCATGTTTTCTTGTGTGCAAAAACATTTAATGTATAGAATGCAGTGATGAAAAAAATTTAAAAAAAAAAGAAGCAGTCATCCCATTGGTAACAATGTAGATAACTTAACTTTTTTTACAAGGTAATGTATTTGGCCTTTATTAGACTAATGGAGCTCTCATTGAGATTTAGAAACTGGCCGGTGTGTAATGACAAAGTCATATACTGGTCAGAACAACCTCATTCAATAGAAAAAATATTTCAGCTTGTCACCTAAAATATTTCCCGGTTTGACCTTATTGATCACTGAATTACAGTATACTTTTATCATATTAAAATATTTATAACTAATCATTTATGTTATCTTGGACCAGGGCAGAAACTAGGATTTTTGTCTCCTGTGGCAAGGCAGTTAATACTCGCCCCCTGTGCCCCACCTTAATCCGGCCCTAGCCTATCCTCTGTTACCCCACCATGGCATGCTTCTGACTCATCATGGTTTTCTCACTTTTTGTTTCCGACTGCCTCGGCACCCCCTCAAATCCGACACCGGGACATTTAATGTGTACACAGGTATTGACATGTCGGTGTTATTTATTTATTAACAGTTTCTAATATAGCGTAGCATATTCCGTTGCGCTTTACAATTGGAACAACAGTAATAGAACAAAACTGGATAATAAAAGACAGGCAGAGAGGTAGGAAGGCCCTGCTCACAAGCTTACAATCTATAGGGAAATAGGCATTGATACACAAGGGTGGGTGCTACCTATAGCCTAATGGTCCACCAGATTGCAAAGGTTCTTGGTGGGCTGTGTGATATGGTCACTTGGCAATTTTGGCCAAGGGTCAGGAGGATGAGAAAATGAAGAAAGAAAACATTTATGAGGTTATGTGTACTGTACAGAGCGAATATGATTAGATAGGGAGGCATTGAAGGTTATGTGGGTGGGTCAGGAATTTGCTAAACTTCTCTGAAGAGGTGAGTTTTCAGGGAACACTTAAATGTTTGGAGACTAGAGGTAAGTCTTATTGTGCAATGGAGGGCATTCCACAGAGTGGGTACAGCCTGGAAAAAGTCCAGTAATTTTGAGTGGGAGCAAGTAAAGCATGTGGATAAAACAAGCAGATCTTGTGCAGAGTGGTGAGGTTGGGCAGATGGTTATCATTATAACCATGTAGACATTATAGAATTCAACATTATGGGCGGGATTCAATTCTTTTCACCCCTTTCCACACCCATTCTGTTTCTGCCCTCATGGACGTTGTATCATTATTTCAGCTCGCTACCTCCGGAGTAGCGAGGCACCCAACCCTTTACACAGCTAAACCTGATTACTATGGGTGCAATGTGCACGATAACGGAGATCATTTTAGAAAGGAAATTGGGCGTGATATATCATTTGAATCTCACCCTATGACTGTCGACATGTTGACTACATCGCTGTTAAGAAAATATTACCTAACTTTATTGGTGTTGCAAAGACTTGGAATTTAAATATTGTCAAATGCTGGATATAATATACTATGCTAATATACTACTTAGCTACTTAGGGGCATATTTGATTGTGAGCAAAATTTCTAAAAATCATGGCCCTCATTCCGAGTCGTTCGCTCTGTATTTTTCTTCGCATCGCAGCGTTTTTCTGCTTAGTACGCATGCGCAATGTTCGCACTGCGACTGCGCCAAGTAATTTTGCTATGAAGATAGTATTTTTACTCACGGCTTTTTCTTCGCTTCGGCGATCGTAGTGTGATTGACAGGAAATGGGTGTTACTGGGCGGAAACACAGCGTTTTATGGGCGTGTGGATAAAAACGCTACCGTTTCCGGAAAAAACGCGGGAGTGACTGGAGAAACGGAGGAGTGTCTGGCCGAACGCTGGGTGTGTTTGTGACGTCAAACCAGGAACGACAAGCACTGAACTGATCGCAGATGCCAGTAAGGTTGAAGCTACTCAGAAACTGCTAAGTAGTTTGTAATCGCAATATTGCGAATACATCGTTCGCAATTTTAAGAAGCTAAGATTCACTCCCAGTAGGCGGCGGCTTAGCGTGTGTAACTCTGCTAAAATCGCCTTGCGAGCGAACAACTCGGAATGAGGGCCCATGTGTGTATTTCTGACATCCGCAAGGTTTTTCCTAGTCGACTGTCAGGGAGAAATTCAGCTGTGGTAATTTCTATGGTAAACTCATTATAGGTGGCCTCAAATATCACCTAGAATAGTTAGTTTATGCACCCCAAATTAAATTGCAGCATTTATTTAAATGAAAAATAATTGTCTGTTTTATCTTTTTTGAGTATTTAAAAAATAAATTAAAAGTGATCTAAATTACCCCAAATTCACTTTAATTTCTTTCTTTTTTTACCTTTTTTCATTTGTAATTAAATGAAAAATGTTTGATTTACAGTATATAATTTTTAAAATTAAAAAAAGATCAAATCAGCCATTTAAAGTATTTATAAAGATCTAAGTATTTTTCTTTGGGATTGTATTTTTTTTTTTTTACTTTTCTTAGGGTTTTTTACTTTTCCTAGGGTAGAGGCAGCTAAAAAATTGCACATGGGTTTTTGTGCTAACAAATATCGCAACAATTTTTTTGTTCAATTGGATACTGCCGGTATCGGGACTGTGCATACATACATTAATGAAAAAATGGTCATGATAACTGCAGTAATTTTTACTGCAAAAAAAAAACCATGCACCAAATTGGATATTCTCCTTAGTTGGAGATTTATCAAACCCTGTAAAGAGTGCCACTGGACGTGTTGCCAACAACAACCAATTACATTCTAGCTTTCATTTATCTAGTACATTTTATAAAATTCAGATTAGAAGCTGATCAGTTATTATGGGCATCATCTCCATTTGTTCTTTTCAGGTTTGTTTAATTTTTATAAAAAGTTAAATAATGTAAAAAGCTTACAAATGTAATTTAATTACAAAGGAATTAAATGAAAAATGCCAAAAAAGTTGAAAAAGTTAAGGGTAATTTGATGCCACTTTTATTTTTCATTTAAATAAATATTATCATTAAATTTGGGGTGCATAAACTAAGAAAAAAAGTTGATTATGTGGTAATTCGAGGCCATTTTTTAAACCCCAACAATGACATGTAATTATTGCCCCAATTAAGCTTGAAATAGTCATGGGAGCATGGGGGGGGGGTGTCCAAGGGGTTTCTGAAGCAAGTTCAGGCATTTTTACATTGAAATAAAGGTTTTTCCCTACATATTCACATGTTCGGGGGGATGCAAACGAGAACACCCAAATTTACTGTGAAAAATCAATGTGTGTTTCAATTTGCATTACAAATATGAATTTGCTATGAATTTGGCTTGCACCTAATTGATTTCTCCATTTGTGTTAAATCGTGTGAGATACATTCTCATGGCAGCAGGAAGAGCATCTTGGCAAAGTCATAAATACATTTATGATTTAATAAGAGTCTATGGAAGGGAACCTATTAAAAAAGTTTTGCTTGTTTTTTAACAAAAAAACAGTGCTAGTATTTATCAATTTTGTTAAATATTTGAAAAGGTCAATAAATAGACCTTTCCTTTGACAATGAAATCTCCCGTGGCGTTCATCTGTATATAAGGTCAAAATTCCCCTTTAAGAAAAATGTCACTCATTGACAGAAGATGTTACAAAAAGAATTCAAAGTTTGTTCTGCAGTTTTGTCTGACAAACTTATCCAGCTGTGGCCAGAAGATAAAAGTCAATCTTTTCTCTAAACGTATCCCACATGTGGATTTCCTACAAAACAAGGTCAACTACTTAAACAGAAAAAAATGGCTTCCCTGGTGCGAATAACCATAGGTCACGCACTCTGACTTTCTTTTGTTTTAGCTACTGTCTTAGACTTTATAAAAAAGAAGAACTGATAAATCAAAAGCAATAACTTCTCGGAAACTGATCTTAGCCTACTGCTGGGAATGCTCTGTTAGGCAAGTCCATTCGTGTCCTCTGCTGTCTGCTCACAAACACTTAAAGGAATAAGATGTTCAATTTGATACAACTGGATTTTATGGTTCATATGATTCAGCCTAGTCACTGCCATCATCGTCTGGTCTTAATAGTTAACCAGGGACGTGCAGTCAGGGGAGGCAGAGCCTCCCCTGTCATATTTTGATCTGATGATTAGAATAATACAAAAGAGATATATATAACACAGATTCTGTGTTATAACTAACTTCTTTGTATTATTTTATTGTTTTTTGTAGTAAAAAACTTAACCAAACCTGGATGGGAGGCAGCAAGAGCACTGCCTCCCACTGACAATTAAAAACTGTACGAAGCGGGGGGCGGAGCCACAGTTGCAGGCAGGAAAAACCCATTGGAAAAAGCGATGGAATGAGGCACCTCTAACTCTGCCTCAATGACAGGCAGATGCAGGGACGGATCCAGAGGTGGCGTGACACACTGATGTGTGATCCTACCTAACTGGTTGCCATAACTGTCCGTCTGCCCTTCAGCCCTCCCCTGGGCAGGCTTGCATGATCAGCCCATCAGCTCCACCTCCAGCATTCTACCTGCAAGGCTAGGCTTGAAACGGATTGGTTGTCTGCATACATTTGACGTGTGCAGTGCTGAGGAGCCCAGCAGCTAACGTGCTGGGCTCAGTGATGGCCCAGCTGTCAGTCTGGAACTTGGAGGAGTCAGACAAAGTCAGCGCCGCCGAGGGAAGATGCGCCACCACAGGGACTAAGGCAACTAGCAAAGTCCCAGCCCACTGTGGTCCCGAGGACGCCGGTGTCGCGGTCCAGGTGCCCAGCAAGGAGGATGTTAATTGAAGCAGAAGATGGCTCCATTGCCCTAGCCCTTACTTTATTCAGTCTGGAATAGGATCAGTGGGTGAGTAGTGGTGCTGCTGGGTGCGGGGAGAAGGGGCAGGGCCAGAAGGTGAAGGTTAGAAGGCTGCTGCTGAGGAAGGAAGTCTGTAGTGGGTGAGGTCGGCTGCTGCTGAGGCCTGGGGAGGGAGTGAACGAGGAGCAGAGTAGCGGTGCTGGGTGTACAGTAGCGCACACAGGGGGAAGGGGGTTTCTGAGTACTCAGAAACCCCCCCTGATCTGGCAAATTCTTGTTTTTAGAGATGGTGACAGTTTGGTCTCTGTCTCAATACAAACTGCAATCGCGACCGCTACCGCGATCACAGCTTCTGCTGCTGCAGGGAGCTCTAGTCATCAGAGCTCTCTGCACAGAATATACGCCGGAGCTTTTGTGCAAGATCACATTATATCTACAGTGACCAGGCGGCCACCAGTCTACTCCTCTCAGCCTGGGGTATGTGTGTGTGTTTATATGTACAGTATGTTATGTATGTATATATGTATGTATGTATGTATGTGTGTGTGTTATGGATGTGTGTGCCACACTGTATATAGATTTTTTTTTACACACACCCTCTTTATTGCACTCTTTATTTTAAAGGTGTCACGTGCGTGCTGCAGTATATATATATATATATATATATATATAATGTCAATGAGCCCGGCACTCCTCCGCAATATAAGTTAGTACCTTTCCCGTTGCCCTCCGTGAAAGAGACCTCTGCAGCTCCCTCATATATACACGTGTACAGCGGCACTCGGATGAAATAAAGACCGGACAGCAGCCTCTGTAGCCAATGTTTCAAAGCCTGCGCTATATGCTCTGACGAAGAAGCGGAGGCTTTGAAACGTTGGCTACAGAGGCTGCTGTCCTGTCTTTATTTCATCCAAGTGCCGCCGTACACGTGTGTATATGTATATATATATATATATATATATATATATATTTATTATGTATTATATGAAGTTCATGAGGCAGCACTCCCATATGTAAATAACAGCCCCGATGCCTTCTGATGGTGCCCTCCAGCCAGGAGCCCAAATATGGCTGTGATGTCGGCGGCACTCAGGTAGTGAAAAGTCTTTTCACTACCTGAGTGCTGCTGACACCGCTTGCTATATATGTATATATATAAAAAATAACGTAACACCCCCCCCCCCCCCCCCCCCCCCCCAAGTAAATCCTGCGTTTGCCCCTGGTGTAGGTAGAACTTAGAGAAGGGCCAGAAGGTGGAAATTATAATGCTACATCTGAGGAGGGGAGTAAGCGAGGTTGGCTGCTTCTCAGGGTTGGGGAGGGGGTGACTTGTCTACACTGAGGCCAGAGGCTTTCAATTTTGGAATTTTGGACCGTGCCTCCCCAGCCATTGACCTCACCACACGTCACTGTAGTTAACTGTAACGGTAATTTACTAACTGTGAAATATTCAGCTACATAGGGACTGATTTATGTTTGTAAGTAAAGCAAAAAAGCAAGCAACTGGGCAAAACCATGTTGCATTCCAGGTGGGGCAGATGTAACATGTGCAGAGAGATTAGATTTGCGTGTCCAAACTCAGGAGTATACTGGAGTATAACAGGTGAGGCTCAGCCTACCCTGACCACACGTCACTGGTCTCCATGCATGTTTGCATGAACATTTGTGGGACTGTGGGAAGATAGGAATGTTCTTGCTTTAAAAAAAGTAAACAATTAGGGATATATTTAATAATGTTCGATTTTTTGGACAATTTATATCAATTTGGAATCATTCATTTGCTGACATTCATTTTTGAAATTGATGACAAATTAGAATTCGATGTGTGTCGATTTTGACTATTGACTAGTGGTTTCTTGTTCGCTTTTGGATGTCATTTCAAAATTGAACATAAAATCACCTATAAAATCAAAATGAAATGAAATGAAATAAAATAAAAATTGACAAACACTTCCTTATGTATTCCTATTGCACAAAACATATCACATGCAAGAAGCTGCTACCGTTCCTCTAAAACTGGTTTACATACATCTCCGATATTGGGGCACCTGCGCTAGTTTGCGTAAATCTCTGATGGTGGGTCAGATGGTCCTGTGCATGTGCAAAATGGGTCCTGCGTCATCGCACACAGTGCCCCATAAGCCGCAGACTGTCACTGTTTGGGGGTGGAGATTACAAAGACACGGTAATGATGTGCACAGCGTCCATCTCTGAATGAGACCCATAATTCCCACAGCCACAACGAACCACATGTTCGGGTCCCTTTTTAAGAGATGTGCGAAGATCCTCAAGTGTTTCCTTTTTTATTTTAAAATTGATAAAAAGATCTAAAATCATGTCATGTGTACCTGTCACAAAGGGGGTAATTCAGACTGCATCACTGCAGTAGCAGTGATCGCAATCTGAATTACTTTGTGGAGTGCGCAAGCGCATCGGCCGCACTGCACATGCGCACTATCAGCATCTCAGGACTGCGATCGCCGTTAGAACGCCGTTGGTGGGGGGAGTGGTCCAGACAACTGAGGCGTGTCCGGACCATTGGGGGGCAGGCCGCAGCGGCTGAGTGATGTCACATGCAGCCACTGCGACCCGGGATGGGGTGGATAGCTCCCTGCCAGCACACAGGAGCTGTGCAGGTATGGAGCTACTCGACAGGTACAAAAGCATCGCCGCCGTGCAATGCTGATTTACCTGTGTGTGGGTGTGTGGAGGGGGGGGGGGGGGTGCTGACATGCGGGGCGGACTAGCCCTGTGCTGGGCATCCCCCCGTATGTCAGAGTAAATGATCGTAGATGTGCTAAATTTACCACATCTATGATCACATCTGAATTAGGACCAAAGAGCGCAACTTACCAATAATCGTTCAATTGCAAAATCATTGGCATAGCATCCATTATCTTCGCTTTTATAGGCATCATAATGAAGGTTTTGGGAATTGAATGTTGTCTATAAGCTAAAATCGCCTGTCTGCTATTAGTCTATTATTTTGGAGAATTGTAGGTAAATTTTTTGTTTGATTTTTGTTCTATTTTCAAAACAATGTTGGTAAATCATGGGAGCCTATATTCGTCTATGTAAAAGTACCAATGTTCTGCCAATATTTGATTTTGAAAGGGATTCAGGGGGTCATTCCGAGTTGTTCGCTCGCAAGCTGCTTTTAGCAGCTTTGCACACGCTAAGCCGACGCCTACTGGGAGTGAATCTTAGCTTATCAAAATTGCGTACGAAAGATTAGCAGAATTGCGAATAGACACTTCTTAGTAGTTTCGGAGTAGCTCCAGACTTACTCGGAATCTGCGATCAGTTCAGTCAGTTTCGTTCCTGGTTTGACGTCACAAACACACCCAGCGTTCAGCCAGACACTCCTCCGTTTCTCCAGCCACTCCCGCGTTTTTCCCAGAAACGGTAGCGTTTTTCGCACACACCCATAAAACGGCCAGTTTCCGCCCAGAAACACCCACTTCCTGTCGATCACCAGAACGAAGAAAAAACCTCGTAATGCCGTGAGTAAAATACCTAACTGCATAGCAAATTTACTTGGCGCAGTCGCACTGCGGACATTGCGCATGCGCATTAGCAACTATTCGCTCCGTTGCGAGAAAAAAATAACGAGCGAACAACTCGGAATGACCCCCTCAGTTTTATATTTGATTTTACATTCGATTTTGCCTTTAGTAATTGCAAATTGCATAAAATTGAATGAAAATCGAATACACCAAAACCCCAACATCAACCAAAATCGCACATTGGTAAAATGTGTCACTTAATTTCAAAGTTTCGACTACTATGCAAATTTTTTGCTCCTCCCTAAATTATTAGTATTAATGTCCTCTTTGTATCTAAAATGCTGCACGTACAGGTATGAGTTTCATGCATGGGGACAGCAGGCCATCAGAACTGTCCTCGTGTCACATACAGTATTTAGTTTTCAGGGAGAGATGTATCAAATATTGGTGAAAGATAGCTAGAATCTGCTTGGTTGTTATAGGCAACTTTTCCACTCAAAGACTTTTAAAGATTGGTACATCTCCCCTTCCACTTGTAAATTTATGCCCCTAAATGTAATTTGTTGCACATGGATAATACAAATAAAATTGTCCCATTGACTCTAGATGATCTTGCCGTGTCAGCACGGTCACCATCGGGGATGGGGGGTTGTCTGGACTGGAGTCCCAGGCTCTGACAGACTGCCAGACTTAGACCCTTTATAATGGAGTAGAGGGGCCGCCCAGCCTGACTGCAAAATGCCGGTATACTGCAGCAGTACACAGTTGCTGGTGTGTCTGAGCCTTGGGGGAGTGTGCACGAGGAGCAGCGCTAGGTGTGGCTGAGGTGCTGATGCCTGCTTCAGACAGGATTCAGACAAGCTCCCATCCCAACTGCTTCCTGCTTCTGCCCAACTCTGAACCCTGTTGATGTCCTCTTTGTCACCAGGGGGTGGAGCTAAACAGGGTGCTGGGCGCTACAGCTGGGCCAGCTTTGGATGTTCTCCTTGGACAAATTAATCGCTCAGGTTGCACCTCCTATCCTGGCTGGCCCCCACTGTGTGCTTCCAGGACACCCTAACCTCTTCACTTTGTTTCAGCTCTCTGCTGCTGTGACAGACTCACTGTGCGAATCGCCAGGGGTCCCCTACATCTCAACCACCTGTATCTGTCCTGCAGTGCTCCCAGCAATACACTCTCCCTAGGACCTCTCAACAATATCTCCTCCCTTGCTATTTCCTTGTGTGGACATTCTCAATCTCAGTACCATCCGCTGTGCCCCTGTATTCTCACACAGCAGGTGTGTGTGGATCCTGTTTTTCTCAATTTTCATTATTATTTTAAAACTGTGCACCAATTGATGCCCCACTAAATGGTTATTTTTGGGGAGCGTCCTACTTTTATTATGTGGATAAGATCTCATTTGTTGTTTTGAAAAGTGGGGAATACCCTATGGATAGCATGAACATGCTGTTAATTAATTTTAACCTGTTTTCATGAGTGCACCCAATAATTCTTAAATGTATGTATACATTTATAAAACAATATATTATCAATAAAGCATAATTAAAACAGTTCACATTTACTATAAGTATAATTTTTCCTTATAAACATTATGAACACCCTTTGGTGTCAACATACAACCAGAGTGACTATTTGCCAGTAAGATACATTTGTACAGCAACAATAACGTTTTCACGCAATACGTTTCATCTGTGGTGACTTCTTCAGGGATGTCTTAGGAGTGGATGAAAAAGAGGGTATCTCAATAAACAGAACAGAATATGATTTTTCTAAATGTCAGTGTTCAAGATAAAAAGATGGTATAATAATTCACAATAGTACTCCATTATTCATAACTCTCTATAGTCAATTATAAATATTACGTATAACAGTAAAGAACAATAAAGACAATCTCAACATTTGTGCATTAATGATTATCAAATGAATGACTATAAAGTCTTTATATAGCTCAAACCACAAACCTGCTTTCACTGCTTGTACCTGGGGGGTGCCTATTTTGTCAGTCACGGGCCCCACAATTAGTCATGGCAGCCCTGCGTGTCACCCATATAATTATTACAAAATATTATAGGAACACATCTTGGAAATGTCACTAAGAATTCAACTCCATGTTACAGGTACTACTCGTTCTTTAAAAAGTTATACAAAAAATCTGTATTCAGGATTACAGCTTTAACTAAGCAACTGTCCCTATCCCACCCACTCCACCACTAACCCCATTCATATGTAGCTGTTTGGAATAATCCCAGCTAGTTTCAGCGCTTCCACTTGTAGTGACTAATAATCTTGGCTGTCTTCTCCGATGGCATTTCCAGAGGCTGTGCCAGTGTACTGTCTGCAGAAAAGCAACAGGTTTCATATATAAGCTCAAACAGAACAGTTGTTACTTGTTGGTTATAAAATGTCTAGATGGACTAATGCAAAACTGTACATAACAAAATGGCACTGTTGTACTAGAAAAGAGATGATGGGTGTGCCTGGCACGTGCAGTACTATTGGTGTAGTGGTTAGCATTACTGCCACACAGCACTGAGGTTATGAATTCAATTCCCAGTCATGGATGGTCTGTGCAGAGTTTGCATATTCTGCAGTGCATGCGTGGGTTTACACTGGGTTTGTAATTTCTTTCTACTCTCCAAAAACAGGCTGGTAGGTTACAGTAATTGGCTGCTGACAAACTAATTAATCCTAGATACTATGTGGTAGGGAATATAGATTGTAAACCCCACTGGGGCAGCTACAGATGTGAATGGGTTCGGTATGTAATACTGCTCGTCGGAATGCTGGCGCTCACATGACCAACACCGGAATCCAGACACTGGAGATCCTGAAGTCGGAGGGGGTAAGCATTTTTACATCCCCCTCACCCCTACCATAGCCTAACCCTAACCTTCCAGAGGTGGAGGGTAGGGCTAACCCTTCGGGGGTGGCGGCTAAGGCTAACCCTCAGGGGGTGGTAGTTAGAGCTAATCCCTCCCTTAGTGCCTAACCCCACCTAGTGTCTAACCCTCCCCCTGGGCCCTAACCCTAACAGGCAACCTGATACTTACCTTCAGGATGTCTGCTGTTGGTGTTTTCCGGTGCCGGTTTCCTGAGTGGTGTTGGGATTCCGCCATTGGTAACATGACTGCCAGCAACCTGTGAAGTGACCTGTTATTAATCAGCACTATTAATCTGCATTCTTATGAAGTTTCTGTACTGGTAAGTATGATTCGATATGTTTTGTTTAAACACCAGCTCATATATGACCAATATTTATGTTGAGTCATTTCTGCCATAAAAGTTGTTGTGATTCTGTTCTTCCTCATAGAATGATATGTCTCATGGTAATTATATGATTTTTTAGATATTCCATCTTTGGGACATTCATATTAATGCCATCGTACTGACTAACCTTCATAATTGAAATCCACATAGATGGCTATCTATAGTTCTACATTTTGGTATGTATATAATATTTGGCTGGGACTGTATACCACCCACTAGCAGGCCAAAACGTATTGATTTTCAGTTTAACACTTAGATATTAGACCCCTGATGAAGTCCATGGACAAAACGCATTGGGTTATTATCAACATTTATAGTAGACCTCTGGAAAAAGATTGAACCAGAAGTTTATCCTCCACAATCACATCTAAGCAGTACAACTGTTTTAATAATGTCAAAGATTTTATGTGGCTTCAATGTACAATACTGATTACACAAAAATTGTGAGTCATTTTTATGCATATAAATTGTTTGTATTAAGAATAAAAAAATGTATTCAAATGTTTGTGTCCAACAGTTAGGATATCTAGTTTTTTTGTGATTTTATACAAGTCATTCCTTAGCTCCCTTGGGAACATTTTCCTACATATATATATATATATATATATATACTAGGTGCTTCATCGCGCCCTACGGGCGCTCTTCACACCGTCGCAAGGGGCTACGCCCCTTTTAACCCTTGCATGCCTATATGGGGTTCAATATTTGTATTATATGGAGTATTACCTGCATTCCTTTGTTAGTGGTTAAATATTGCACAATGAAAGGGCGTGCGATGGTGAAGGAGGCGCAGCCCCTTGCGACGACGTGAACAGCACCTGCAGGGCACGGTGTACAGAATGAGCGGGTGCAGGGGGGACTGCAGATGGGGGAGGGTGTCTGTAGATGCTGCAGGTGGAGGGGGGCAGATGCGGGGGGGCCCGGATAGGGAAGGGTTGGGACGTGCTGCGGGTGGGGGAGAGACAGAAGAGTGGGGGCTGTAGATGGGGGAGGGGTCCGGAGGCACTGCAGGTGGGGGAGGGGCAGGGGTGCCACGGGGGAGGGGTAGGTGCAGGGATGTTGTGGATGGGTGAAGGGTTCCAGAGGTCCTTTGGGATGGGAAGGGGCGGGGGTGCCGGGGGTGGGGTAGGGGGTCCGGAGGCACCGCAGTGGGGGAGAGGCAGGTGCTGCGGACAGGGAAGGGGGTCCAGAGGCGCTGCAGGTGGTGGAGGGGCAGGTGCAGAGGTGCCGTGGGTGGGTGAGGGGGGGATCGCGAATGGAGGAGGGTGTCTGCAGATGCTGTGGGTGGAGGGGGGCAGGTGTGGGGGGAGACATATATGGGGGGTGGATGGTGGAGGGGGTCTGGAGGTGCTGTGGGTGGTGGGGGAGTGGAAGTCGCTGGTGGTGTAGGGGGTCTGGAGGCACAGCGTGTGGGGGAGGGGTGGAGTGTCGCATGTGGTGGAGGGGAAGGTGCGGAGGTGTGGTGCATTGGGGAGGGGTCTGGAGATGCTGCGGGTACTGTACCTGCCAAAAAGGTAGTTGGAGGGTATGCAGTAACAGGGCCAGGACAGGGGTGACGGGGCCAGGACAGGGGTAACGGGGCCAGGACAGGGGCGACGGGGCCAGGGTAGGGGCGGCAGGACCAGTATTTGGTTGACAGGGTCTGGATTTGGTTGACAGGGCCAGGATAGGGGTGACAGGGCCAGGATAGGGGTGACAGGGCCAGGATAAGGGTGACAGGGACATTACAGAACACAGGGCACGGGAGAGATTGGTATTAGGGACAGAACAGTGGTGACAGACAGATGTGTCTTACCGGAGTCACTGCTGCTGGCTGCTGCTGTTCCACTCCAACCTGTTGGGATCTGCTGCTGGTAGAGACTTGGCATGGTTGACTCTCTCAGGCTGGAGTCCTGCTTCCCCTGCACATCCGCATCTACCCCCCCCCCCCCCAGTCACACACCGCGGACCTCGCGCGGCTGCCGGGCACTGTGGTAAGGGGAGACTGGGAGTGACTGGTTAGCCCCCAGGAGACGCTGCGGCTGGAGGGAGGAGGGGGTCGGAGCCTGCAAGCAGCATGGACTTCTGCAACGCTGCCCGCCGGCAGTGTGTGAAGGGGCTGGGCGCACCTCACTGCAGGCGGCAGCGCTGCAGCTAGCGGTGGGGTTGCCGGGGCTGGAGATAACAGAGGCAGTACGGAACCTGCACAGCGGCAGGTGCCCCACAAAACTGCAGCTAAGAAGCGTGGAGTGTGCCAGAAAGTGACGCTCCTCCGCGTCAGAGAGTATGCTGATGTGGGGGGTCAAGTACACAGTGAGCCGGTGCCCATCTGTCTGTGTGGCATACCCCCTCACACACCCCCATACCTCCCAACTGTCCCATTTTCGCGGGACAGTCCCATTTTTTTGGGTATGTCCCACTGTCCCACCCGCGGGCCGCAGTGTCCCGCGGTGGGGGCAGTTGGGAAGCTCCTGTACTCGCTGTTCTGCTTAGCATGCACACAGCGTCTATTTAGTGGAGACAGAGGGAGAGGGGGCATCAGGGGGTACGGATTAAGGGTGGGCCCAGGGCAGGGACGTGCGGTGAGCTAAATTGCTCAGGAGACACTGGCTTGCACCAGAGCCAGATTTACACACAATATATGAGCCAAAGGGTACATGGGGGCATTATACACATGTGCAGCAGTATAAACTCCTGGAAATTTGGTGAGTTTTGATTAGAGATGTGCTGAAAAGATAGACAGGTGAGGCACTGCCTCACCTGCCATAGACTTTTTACTCCACAGTTTTGTCTATAAAAATGTTTAGAATAATGCAAAGAAGATATTTCAAACATATTCTTTGTATTTTTCATATACTTTATACAGTAAAAACTCTAGCACAAACGCTAGTATGACAGGAAAGGCTCTGCCTCACCCCACCGCACGTCACTGGCCCAGGGGGTACGTACCCCGGGCCTCACAGTTTTAGGGGGGCCCCCAGCTGGAGTAGCTCTGTCCCAGCTCTGAAGCTCCCCCGTCCTGCCAGCAACAGCAGCAGCAGCATTGTGCTACAGTCAGCACACGCTGCTGCGTGTTGGCAGGTCTGTGGTGTTGCAGGGAGGCAGCAGTCTCCCTGCTTTCTTCTGCCTGTGCGGGTGTGTAAGGGGGAGCTACCACTACCTCTGGATTTACCCCTAGCTGAGGGGCCAAAATCCCATAAAAAAAAAATCCCAGAATTTGCATAAGGGGCGTGGCCACGAGGGCCGCGATTAGGCCACGCCCCAAACTCACAGCAGGCACAGCAATGAGATAGGGTTCCTGTCTCAAGTGCCCTGGGCCCCCCGGACTCATAATCCGACGCTGGGGGCATACCAGCAGCTCACAGAGCGCTGGGCATGCCCCCTCACTGACGAAAACAGGGGCGTGGCTCGCGATCGCTGGTCCACCTGGGGTTCTGTATGATTATAATTGTTAGCAATATAATTTTTACCATTCAAAGGTTAAGAAATTACAACGGTACTTTGGAGCAAATAAACAGGTCATTTCCGTCGTGTCTAACCCTACTTCTATCAGAATATAGAAGTGCCATCTGTGCTCATATGCATGCTTTGATACTAGATACATGTGGGCCGCAATGACAAACTGGTAGAATACTTGGGTGTGGTTCATCAAATCGACAGTGTCTAGGTCGACAATGTTTAGGTCGACCACTATAGGTCGACAGTCACTAGGTCGACATGGATGGAAGGTCGACAGGGTTTCTAGGTCGACATGTGCTAGGTCGACAGGTCTAAAGGTCGACATGAGGATTTTTTTTTTATTATTTTTTGTCGTTTTCTTCGTAGAGTGACCGGGATCCCAAATTAGTGCACCGCGTCCCCTCGCATGGCTCGCTTCGCTCGCCATGCTTCGGGCATGGTGCCTTCGCTCCGCTACCGCTTCGCTCGGCACACTTTACTGTTCCAATCATAGTCTACGTGGATCGTTAAGTATGAAAAAATTCAAAAAAATAAAAAAAAATTGAAAAACTCATGTCGACCTTTAGACCTGTCGACCCAGCACATGTCGACCTATAAACCCTGTCGCCCTTCCATCCATGTCGACCTAGTGACTGTCGACCTATAGTGGTCGACCTAAACCTAAACATTGTCGACCTAGACACTGTCGATCTTCAGACCGGATCCCAGAATACTTACCATAGAGATATACATGTATATATATTTTCTGTATCCTTAACATTTGTGACACAAATATATGAGATATTAATACACATCTGTTTTGAAATCACATGTACATGAGCTGCTGGGATAAGAGCTTTGAGCTATCCATCATATATCCCTTACAGATAGGCGCTTTTATGACACGAGTATTCGAGACAGTTTACTTATTATCTACTCTCCAATACACACTGTCTTGTCAGCCACACATTGTTGCAGAATGGTGGATGCAAATCGTATCAAATTACATTAGCACTGTTACTGCAGTCTTGAACAGTAGACTGGTGTAAAGGGTGACCGTATGTTACAAAACTTTAAATTAATTTACTGGGCTCCTCTCTTTTCCTTTTTCACTCCCTGGAATAAATACGGGAATTGCTATCCTGGAAAGGCACCGATAGAAGGTCTCTGCGGAAATAGGAACCCCTCTATTAGAAGGCTATTAAGGCTATAATATTATAGAAATTATCACTATAATTTAATTCCGAAGGGAGCTTAACAGTAGCTAAACAGCACTGATTAATCTCAACAATATTTCACTTGGCTTATTAAATTGTTTACATTTTTCTTGCCTAACATGAAATTTATTGGACGTTGACACCATTTTGAGGTTCTAGTCCCGTAGGCAATTCTTTTATCTATCAATGTTTGCACTTTCAGGCTATCAGATTAAACACTATGCCTGTTTATGGTGACTATTTGTAAGTATGGAAATAAAAGTTAAACATTTTTAATATAGAACAATTATTTCAAAAGAGTGCGCCACACACTAAGCCCCTTTTTTAGTGACAGGCCCACTAGTGGCTAACACTAATAACCTCTAGAAAAAAATACAATATGCACACACCATAATGCCCCCGACACATTATGCCACACACCGTAATGCCTGTGACACATTATGACACACACCGCAATGTCCGTGATACATTATGCTACACACTGCAATGCCTCTGATACATTATAGCACATACAATGCCTGTGACACATTATGACACACACCGCAATGACCCTGAGACATTATACCACATACCACAATGCCCGTGATATAGTATACCACACACCGTAATGCCTGACACATTATGACACTCACCGCAATGTCCGTGATACATTATGCCACACACCGTAATACCTGTGACACATACCGCAATGCCCGTTATACCCTATGCCACACACCGCAATGCCCGTTATACATTATGCCGCACTGCAATGCCCCTGAGACATTATACCACATACCACAATGCCCGTGATATAGTATGCCACACACCGTAATGCCTGTGACACATTATGACACACACCGCAATGTCCGTGATACATTATGCCACACACCGCCCATTACACATGAAGTCATACAGTAAGGCTTCTAATTACTTTTAAATTACCTGTCGTTGCCAGGGGTTTTATGCTCTTGGTTCCATGCACGGTGCCAGGGGTTTTCATGCTCAGGGTGTCATGCTTGTTGCCAGGGGTTTCATGCACTGGGTGTCATGCTCGTTGCCAGGGGTTTCATGCTCTTGGTTCCATGCACAGTGCCAGGGGTTTTCATGCTCAGGGTGTCATGCTCGTTGCCAGGGGTTTCATGCACTGGGTGTCATGATCATTGCCAGGGGTTTCATGCACTGGGTGTCATGCTCATTGCCAGGGGTTTCATGCACTGGGTGTCATGCTCATTGCTAGGGGGTAATGCTTGTTGCTAGGGCTGTGTTCCCAGTGCCAGATATTCCCCCACAGTGCCAGATATTCCCCCACAGTGCCAGGTACACACATGCCCCCAATGCCAAATATGCCCGCCCCCCAAGTGCCAGGTACACATATACCCCCCAGTGTCACATATGCCCCCTCAGTGCCACATATGCCCCCCAAAGTGCCAAATATGCTCCCCCTCCCCCAGTGCCAGGTACAGCCCCCCCCCCGCTCCCCCGCTGTTTTGTGAAGGAGGGAGCACGTGCGCCTCTCCTGTGTCCCTCCTGCGTCTCCGGCGTGTCTGTTAAATGAAGTGCCGGTTCGTGAGCCAATCAGAGCTCACGAACGGGCACTTCATTCAATAGACACGCCAGAGACGCAGGAGGGACACAGGAGAGGCGCGCGCTGTGCCCTCCGTGTCCCTCCTTCACAGCAGCGGCTAGGGAAGGAGGGAGACAGAAGATTGACATGCGGACGGCTCATCCGCATGTCAATCTGTGCTAAATCATTGGCGGCACCCCCCGCAGCCCTGCGCCTCCAAGCCACCGCGAGGGCTGCGGGGGCAGTAGTTACGCCACTGGACAGGAAGTGAGCTTTTAGGGGTGGTAACATGGCAAGTGGTGGCAAAAATGCAGGCATGTCCTGGACATTTAACAGGCGGGTGTCTGACGTCATCTGCGATCACTTGCATGCAACAGCATGTGCAGATTTGTAGATGCTCTGACTTGGCACAGATTGAAATTACCCTTTCAATGATCACGATTTTGCGTATAGATTGCAATGTGTATCACAAACACTCCAGTGGGCATTTTTACCTTCTTTGGGCGGCAACTACCTGTGCGATACTTTGCAGTTGAGTTTGCAGAAAATAGCACTTTTAGTAGCAATAGCGATCCGTGCTGAATTAGGCCCTTTATGTAAAAATACTTTACTATTATTATTTTTATGTTGGTTTCATACATTAGAAATGTTTCAATAGTTTGTACATAGAAACGCGTAGAAATGTGCTTCTCCACAAAAATAAACGGAAAAGTGCAAAATGCATCCCATTGTAACTATCTGTAAGGACCTGGAAATCCATTTTTGCCATCTTAAATAAAAAATACAAAACCCTGGAAGAGTCTCAGAAGTGGCAATCAAGTCAGAGGTGGGGAAAAGGCGTGGCACCACAATCGGGTCATGGTGGCCCCGGCCCTGTCACTGTTATGAAGCCACGATTTGAGGCACTGTACAGTAGGGGAGGTCAACAATGAAGTGATTCAATGACAATTGTGTCATGAAACCCCACTCCATTGGACCACTCACTTCTGTAGGATTTGGGCAACAAGCAGGAGACTGGCCAACTCACCTAGGAGTCCAGGAGAACCCCCTGAAATTCAGGACTCTCAAATATATTTTCGCTTAGGGCCCGGCGGGTCCCAGAGGTCTGCCAACAGGGTTGAATCTGTGAAGGTGCGCCCAGCAACTCTTTCAGCCATGATCTCCCTGTAGCAAGGGCTGTCAGAAGCTGTAAAATTTGTGTAGTGCAGTGCCAGACTGTCTGGCGATGTCAACTTCCTTCCTGCCTCCCAGCGCCTCCTATAACAATAGTAGGTGGCGGCACTGTGCACTGAAACAGACTGCAGCAGCAGTCTTTCTCTCCTCCAGGTCAGTTCCTGTGTGCCCAGCTTCCGCTGTTGGCTCCAAGTTCCAGGCTGCCTCAGCTTGTCAGCTACAACCACATGGCTATCAGCCTCGTGTGTGTACTTGGTAAGGGGAAAACTACAATGGGCATGTTGTGTGTTAGTGGCACAACTACTGTGGACATTATATGTGTAAGCGACACAATTACCGTGGACATTATGTTTAGAGATGTGCACTTGAAATTTTTCGGGTTTTGTGTTTTGGTTTTGTGTTCGGTTCCGCGGCCGTGTTTTGGGTTCGACCGCGTTTTGGCAAAACCTCACCGAATTTTTTTTGTCGGATTCGGGTGTGTTTTGGATTCGGGTGTTTTTTTTTTAAAAACACTAAAAAACAGCTTAAATCATAGAATTTGGGGGTCATTTTGATCCCAAAGTATTATTAACCTCAAAAACCATAATTTCCACTCATTTTCAGTCTATTCTGAATACCTCACACCTCACAATATTATTTTTAGTCCTAAAATTTGCACCTAGGTCGCTGGATGACTAAGCTAAGTGACCCTAGTGGCCGACACAAACACCGTGCCCATCTAGGAGTGGCACTGCAGTGTCACGCAGGATGGCCCTTCCAAAAAACCCTCCCCAAACAGCACATGACGCAAAGAAAAAAAGAGGCGCAATGAGGTAGCTGTGTGAGTAAGATAAGCGACCCTAGTGGCCGACACAAACACCGGGCCCATCTAGGAGTGGCACTGCAGTGTCACGCAGGATGGCCCTTCCAAAAAACCCTCCCCAAACAGCACATGACGCAAAGAAAAAAAGAGGCGCAATGAGGTAGCTGTGTGAGTAAGATAAGCGACCCTAGTGGCCGACACAAACACCGGGCCCATCTAGGAGTGGCACTGCAGTGTCACGCAGGATGGCCCTTCCAAAAAACACTCCCCAAACAGCACATGACGCAAAGAAAAAAAGAGGCGCAATGAGGTAGCTGTGTGAGTAAGATAAGCGACCCTAGTGGCCGACACAAACACCGGGCCCATCTAGGAGTGGCACTGCAGTGTCACGCAGGATGGCCCTTCCAAAAAACCCTCCCCAAACAGCACATGACGCAAAGAAAAAAACAGGCGCAATGAGGTAGCTGACTGTGTGAGTAAGATATGCGACCCTAGTGGCCGACACAAACACCGGGCCCATCTAGGAGTGGCACTGCAGTGTCACGCAGGATGTCCCTTCCAAAAAACCCTCCCCAAACAGCACATGACGCAAAGAAAAAAAGAGGCGCAATGAGGTAGCTGTGTGAGTAAGATAAGCGACCCTAGTGGCCGACACAAACACCGGGCCCATCTAGGAGTGGCACTGCAGTGTCACGCAGGATGGCCCTTCCAAAAAACACTCCCCAAACAGCACATGACGCAAAGAAAAAAAGAGGCGCAATGAGGTAGCTGTGTGAGTAAGATAAGCGACCCTAGTGGCCGACACAAACACCGTGCCCATCTAGGAGTGGCACTGCAGTGTCACGCAGGATGGCCCTTCCAAAAAACCCTCCCCAAACAGCACATGACGCAAAGAAAAAAAGAGGCGCAATGAGGTAGCTGACTGTGTGAGTAAGATAAGCGACCCTAGTGGCCGACACAAACACCGGGCCCATCAAGGAGTGGCACTGCAGTGTCACGCAGGATGGCCCTTCCAAAAAACCCTCCCCAAACAGCACATGACGCAAAGAAAAAAAGAGGCGCAATGAGGTAGCTGTGTGAGTAAGATAAGCGACCCTAGTGGCCGACACAAACACCGTGCCCATCTAGGAGTGGCACTGCAGTGTCACGCAGGATGGCCCTTCCAAAAAACCCTCCCCAAACAGCACATGACGCAAAGAAAAAAAGAGGCGCAATGAGGTAGCTGTGTGAGTAAGATAAGCGACCCTAGTGGCCGACACAAACACCGGGCCCATCTAGGAGTGGCACTGCAGTGTCACGCAGGATGGCCCTTCCAAAAAACCCTCCCCAAACAGCACATGACGCAAAGAAAAAAAGAGGCGCAATGAGGTAGCTGTGTGAGTAAGATAAGCGACCCTAGTGGCCGACACAAACACCGTGCCCATCTAGGAGTGGCACTGCAGTGTCACGCAGGATGGCCCTTCCAAAAAACCCTCCCCAAACAGCACATGACGCAAAGAAAAAAAGAGGCGCAATGAGGTAGCTGTGTGAGTAAGATAAGCGACCCTAGTGGCCGACACAAACACCGGGCCCATCTAGGAGTGGCACTGCAGTGTCACGCAGGATGGCCCTTCCAAAAAACATTCCACAAACAGCACATGACGCAAAGAAAAATTAAAGAAAAAAGAGGTGCAAGATGGAATTGTCCTTGGGCCCTCCCACCCACCCTTATGTTGTATAAACAGGACATGCACACTTTAACCAACCCATCATTTCAGTGACAGGGTCTGCCACACGACTGTGACTGAAATGACGGGTTGGTTTGGACCCCCACCAAAAAAGAAGCAATTAATCTCTCCTTGCACAAACTGGCTCTACAGAGGCAAGATGTCCACCTCATCATCATCCTCCGATATATCACCGTGTACATCCCCCTCCTCACAGATTATCAATTCGTCCCCACTGGAATCCACCATCTCAGCTCCCTGTGTACTTTGTGGAGGCAATTGCTGCTGGTCAATGTCTCCACGGAGGAATTGATTATAATTCATTTTAATGAACATCATCTTCTCCACATTTTCTGGATGTAACCTCGTACGCCGATTGCTGACAAGGTGAGCGGCGGCACTAAACACTCTTTCGGAGTACACACTTGTGGGAGGGCAACTTAGGTAGAATAAAGCCAGTTTGTGCAAGGGCCTCCAAATTGCCTCTTTTTCCTGCCAGTATAAGTACGGACTGTGTGACGTGCCTACTTGGATGCGGTCACTCATATAATCCTCCACCATTCTTTCAATGGTGAGAGAATCATATGCAGTGACAGTAGACGACATGTCCGTAATCGTTGTCAGGTCCTTCAGTCCGGACCAGATGTCAGCATCAGCAGTCGCTCCAGACTGCCCTGCATCACCGCCAGCGGGTGGGCTCGGAATTCTGAGCCTTTTCCTCGCACCCCCAGTTGCGGGAGAATGTGAAGGAGGAGATGTTGACAGGTCGCGTTCCGCTTGACTTGACAATTTTCTCACCAGCAGGTCTTTCAACCCCAGCAGACTTGTGTCTGCCGGAAAGAGAGATCCAAGGTAGGCTTTAAATCTAGGATCGAGCACTGTAGCCAAAATGTAGTGCTCTGATTTCAACAGATTGACCACCCGTGAATCCTTGTTAAGCGAATTAAGGGCTCCATCCACAAGTCCCACATGCCTAGCGGAATCGCTCCGTGTTAGCTCCTCCTTCAATGTCTCCAGCTTCTTCTGCAAAAGCCTGATGAGGGGAATGACCTGACTCAGGCTGGCAGTGTCTGAACTGACTTCACGTGTGGCAAGTTCAAAGGGCATCAGAACCTTGCACAACGTTGAAATCATTCTCCACTGCGCTTGAGACAGGTGCATTCCACCTCCTATATCGTGCTCAATTGTATAGGCTTGAATGGCCTTTTGCTGCTCCTCCAACCTCTGAAGCATATAGAGGGTTGAATTCCACCTTGTTACCACTTCTTGCTTCAGATGATGGCAGGGCAGGTTCAGTAGTTTTTGGTGGTGCTCCAGTCTTCTGTACGTGGTGCCTGTACGCCGAAAGTGTCCCGCAATTCTTCTGGCCACCGACAGCATCTCTTGCACGCCCCTGTCGTTTTTTAAAAAATTCTGCACCACCAAATTCAAGGTATGTGCAAAACATGGGACGTGCTGGAATTTGCCCATATTTAATGCACACACAATATTGCTGGTGTTGTCCGATGCCACAAATCCACAGGAGAGTCCAATTGGGGTAAGCCATTCCGCGATGATCTTCCTCAGTTGCCGTAAGAGGTTTTCAGCTGTGTGCGTATTCTGGAAAGCGGTGATACAAAGCGTAGCCTGCCTAGGAAAGAGTTGGCGTTTGCGAGATGCTGCTACTGGTGCCGCCGCTGCTGTTCTTGCGGCGGGAGTCCATACATCTACCCAGTGGGCTGTCACAGTCATATAGTCCTGACCCTGCCCTGCTCCACTTGTCCACATGTCCGTGGTTAAGTGGACATTGGGTACAACTGCATTTTTTAGGACACTGGTGAGTCTTTTTCTGACGTCCGTGTACATTCTCGGTATCGCCTGCCTAGAGAAGTGGAACCTAGATGGTATTTGGTAACGGGGGCACACTGCCTCAATAAATTGTCTAGTTCCCTGTGAACTAACGGCGGATACCGGACGCACGTCTAACACCAACATAGTTGTCAAGGCCTCAGTTATCCGCTTTGCAGCAGGATGACTGCTGTGATATTTCATCTTCCTCGCAAAGGACTGTTGGACAGTCAATTGCTTACTGGAAGTAGTACAAGTGGGCTTACGACTTCCCCTCTGGGATGACCATCGACTCCCAGCAGCAACAACAGCAGCGCCAGCAGCAGTAGGCGTTACACGCAAGGATGCATCGGAGGAATCCCAGGCAGGAGAGGACTCGTCAGAATTGCCAGTGACATGGCCTGCAGGACTATTGGCATTCCTGGGGAAGGAGGAAATTGACACTGAGGGAGTTGGTGGGGTGGTTTGCGTGAGCTTGGTTACAAGAGGAAGGGATTTACTGGTCAGTGGACTGCTTCCGCTGTCGCCCAAAGTTTTTGAACTTGTCACTGACTTATTATGAATGCGCTGCAGGTGACGTATAAGGGAGGATGTTCCGAGGTGGTTAACGTCCTTACCCCTACTTATTACAGCTTGACAAAGGCAACACACGGCTTGACACCTGTTGTCCGCTTTTCTGTTGAAATACCTCCACACTGAAGAGCTGATTTTTTTGGTATTTTCACCAGGCATGTCAACGGCCATATTCCTCCCACGGACAACAGGTGTCTCCCCGGGTGCCTGACTTAAACAAACCACCTCACCATCAGAATCCTCCTGGTCAATTTCCTCCCCAGCGCCAGCAACACCCATATCCTCCTCATCCTGGTGTACTTCAACACTGACATCTTCAATCTGACTATCAGGAACTGGACTGCGGGTGCTCCTTCCAGCACTTGCAGGGGGCGTGCAAATGGTGGAAGGCGCATGCTCTTCACGTCCAGTGTTGGGAAGGTCAGGCATCGCAACCGACACAATTGGACTCTCCTTGTGGATTTGGGATTTCGAAGAACGCACAGTTCTTTGCGGTGCTTTTGCCAGCTTGAGTCTTTTCAGTTTTCTAGCGAGAGGCTGAGTGCTTCCATCCTCATGTGAAGCTGAACCACTAGCCATGAACATAGGCCAGGGCCTCAGCCGTTCCTTGCCACTCCGTGTGGTAAATGGCATATTGGCAAGTTTACGCTTCTCCGACAATTTTATTTTAGGTTTTGGAGTCCTTTTTTTACTGATATTTGGTGTTTTGGATTTGACATGCTCTGTACTATGACATTGGGCATCGGCCTTGGCAGACGACGTTGCTGGCATTTCATCGTCTCGGCCATGACTAGTGGCAGCAGCTTCAGCACGAGGTGGAAGTGGATCTTGATCTTTCCCTAATTTTGGAACCTCAACATTTTTGTTCTCCATATTTTAATAGGCACAACTAAAAGGCACCTCAGGTAAACAATGGAGATGGATGGATACTAGTATACTTATGGATGGACTGCCGAGTGCCGACACAGAGGTAGCTACAGCCGTGGACTACCGTACTGTGTCTGCTGCTAATATAGACTGGATGATAATGAGATGAAATCAATATATATATATGTATGTATATATAATATCACTAGTACTGCAGCCGGACAGGTAGATAATATATTTATTAGGTAATGATGACTGATGACGGACCTGCTGGACACTGTCAGCTCAGCAGCACCGCAGACTGCTACAGTAAGCTACTATACTATAGTAGTATGTACAAAGAAGAAAGAAAAAAAAACCACGGGTAGGTGGTATACAATTATGGATGGACTGCCGAGTGCCGACACAGAGGTAGCTACAGCCGTGGACTACCGTACTGTGTCTGCTGCTAATATAGACTGGATGATAATGAGATGAAATCAATATATATATATATGTATGTATATATAATATCACTAGTACTGCAGCCGGACAGGTAGATAATATATTTATTAGGTAATGATGACTGATGACGGACCTGCTGGACACTGTCAGCTCAGCAGCACCGCAGACTGCTACAGTAAGCTACTATACTATAGTAGTATGTACAAAGAAGAAAGAAAAAAAAAAACCACGGGTAGGTGGTATACAATTATGGATGGACTGCCGAGTGCCGACACAGAGGTAGCTACAGCCGTGGACTAACGTACTGTGTCTGCTGCTAATATAGACTGGATGATTGATAATGAGATGAAATCAATATATATATATGTATGTATATATAATATCACTAGTACTGCAGCCGGACAGGTAGATAATATATTTATTAGGTAATGATGACTGATGACGGACCTGCTGGACACTGTCAGCTCAGCAGCACCGCAGACTGCTACAGTAAGCTACTATACTATAGTAGTATGTACAAAGAAGAAAGAAAAAAAAAACCACGGGTAGGTGGTATACAATTATGGATGGACTGCCGAGTGCCGACACAGAGGTAGCTACAGCCGTGGACTAACGTACTGTGTCTGCTGCTAATATAGACTGGATGATTGATAATGAGATGAAATCAATATATATATATGTATGTATATATAATATCACTAG
This sequence comes from Pseudophryne corroboree, assembly GCF_028390025.1. Lineage (NCBI taxonomy): Eukaryota > Metazoa > Chordata > Amphibia > Anura > Myobatrachidae > Pseudophryne > Pseudophryne corroboree. The sequence goes on from NC_086452.1 coordinate 407,095,336, forward strand.
TACTGCAGCCGGACAGGTAGATAATATATTTATTAGGTAATGATGACTGATGACGGACCTGCTGGACACTGTCAGCTCAGCAGCACCGCAGACTGCTACAGTAAGCTACTATACTATAGTAGTATGTACAAAGAAGAAAGAAAAAAAAAAAACACGGGTAGGTGGTATACAATTATGGATGGACTGCCGAGTGCCGACACAGAGGTAGCTACTGTTAGGGTCTCCTGCCCTGTGCTGCCACGTCTTCATGGCAACCGGGAGACAAGTGCTAGTGGAGTAACCTGAGCGCAGCTGATACTCCGGTTCGGGTCTTTTGCTGTGCAGTGGTTATAGGCTCTGTGCACGGCAGAGGATCCGGTGCTGGTTTTTGTGCTCACAGTCTGTGAGGTCTGAGTGGGGCGTGGACAGCACCTGCTTTATAAGGCCTCTTTTCAGGGTAAGCAGATGCTGCTGAATCTCTGTTGGTTAGTCAGTTCATGAAAGTTAGCCAGTACTGTGTAGCTTTGTATTTGTTTGTTGCTTACTGCAAATAGGCCTGGGGATTTGGTATTACACTCTGCCAATCCAGACCTAGCAGTAAGACTGGAGTCAGTCGTTTAGCTTGCTGGGGTTCTGTTATTACTCTGTGAACTTAGCAAGTTTGCGGCTGTATTCTAACACTTGCCTGTCTAATCCTGTCTCACTGTGCTAGGTGTCAGGGGTCAGTTTAGTGGCAGTAAGCTTAAACCTGTGCACTGCAAGTGAGAATCAGGATTGTGGAGGCTCTCCTTGTGTCTATCATTCCATCTCTGACCAAGGAGTTTACTGCCACACCCGTTGGTAACCCTTTAGGGTTTTGCTGTTGCCCTTAGCAACAGCATTTCGGGTTCTCTACGTATTAAAACACAACATCTTGCTTTTTACATCTGAGCAGTTCTAATACAAGGGAGATACCCAGTTCCTTAGCCTCTGGGCTTCTCTGTTCACTGTGTGTGTATTTTGTTACCCTATCATCTTCTCTGTACGTTATGTCATATTCCCCAGTTTGTCTGTGAGTCCATTTGTTTTGCATAACAGTTCAAACACCAGTACATTCCTGCAGACACTGGAGTGCATAACAGTTCTGACACTAGTACTTTCCTGCAGGCACTGGTGTGCATAACATATTCAGCAGCCAAATACTCCTGTTGAAATTTTGTGGGAATATGGAGCATACCCCTCAAAATACGTTGCAACAGGTGGTCGATCAGGTGCAGGTCCTGACTCGACAATTTAATGATTTGTCCATTAAGATGCACACCTCCCAGGCTGCTGGCGGAGCTCCCGCAGCAGCAGCACCTGCAGGGGTTAAGGAGCCGAAAGTAAATCTCCCGGATCGTTTTTCTGGAGATCGCTCGCAGTTCTTTTGTTTCAAGGAGAGCTGCAAGCTATACTTCCGGCTTAGGCCTCAGTCTTCTGGGTCGGAGATTCAGCGGGTGGGCATAGTGATTTCCTTGCTACAAGGAGACCCACAGGTCTGGGCATATGGGTTGCAGCCTGACTGTCCGTCGCTTAAAAGTGTTGATGCTTTTTTTACGGCACTGGGCATGTTGTATGATGACCCTGACAAGACGGCCTCAGCCGAGGCTCAGATTTCGATCCTTAAGCAAGGGCGAAGGCCAGTTGAGGTTTACTGTACGGAGTTTCGGAGGTTGGCCCATGATACCCAGTGGAATGACCCAGCCCTGAGACACCAGTACCGAAGAGGTCTTTCTAACCAGATAAAGGACCAACTGGTACAATATCCCTTGCCTGATAGCTTGGATCAGCTCATGCAGTTATCCATCCGGGTGGATAGACGGCTGAGAGAGCGTAGGCTTGAAAGGGAGACTGAGATTTCCTTCCTTCCCAAGGGAACCTCAGACTCTGAGGAATTTTCTGAGGAGCCTATGCAGATTGGGGCTACCCGCCTCTCCTCGCGTGAGAAGACGCGGAGGAGACAGCAGGGGTTGTGTTTGTACTGTGGGAATAAAGGTCATGTGGTAGTATCATGCCCAGAAAAGCCGGAAAACTTCAGGGCCTGAGGGTGATGGGAAATATCCTGTCAGGCCAGAAGTCAGAATTTCCCAAGAAGACTTTTATCATTCCGGTGACCTTGAAGATCCTCGGTCAAACTGTCAAGACTGAGGCCTTTGTGGACAGTGGGGCCGACGGGGTTTTTATGGACCGCCAATTCGCCCTAAAACACTCTGTTCCCTTAGTACCCTTGGCATCGGAAATTGAGATTTGTCGGTTAAACGGGGAACCATTATCCCAAGGTAAAATTACCTCTTGCACTAGCCAGATTTCTTTGTTTATTGGAGCCACACACTCTGAAAAATTGTCCTTTTATGTGACTGTCTGTACTTTTGCCCCATTGGTGTTGGGGTTACCCTGGTTAAGGGCCCACAATCCTCAATTTGACTGGGTCTCTGGGGAGATTCTTAGTTGGGGTACTGATTGTTTCAGGAGTTGCTTGAGCCTTCCAGTCAGGCTCTCGCAGCTAAGTTTGCCAGGATTGCCAGGGTGTTATGCAGATTTTGCGGACGTGTTCTCCAAAAAAGTTGCAGAGGTACTACCTCCCCATCGCCCCTATGACTGTGCCATTGATTTGTTGCCAAATGCTAAGCTTCCCAAGAGCAGGTTGTACTCCCTGTCACGTCCTGAGACTCAGGCTATGGCAGAGTACATTCAGGAGAACTTGGCTAAGGGATTTATCAGACCATCACAGTCTCCAGTTGGGTCGGGGTTCTTCTTCGTGGGTAAAAAGGACGGTTCGTTGCGACCCTGCATCGACTTCAGGGAATTGAACCGTATCACGATTAAAAACTCATACCCACTGCCTCTCATTTCGGTCTTGTTTGACCAGCTTCGTACTGCCACCATTTTTTCTAAGATTGACCTACGCGGTGTGTACAATCTAATCCGAATAAGAGAGGGGGATGAATGGAAGACTGCCTTTAATACCCACTCAGGGCATTATGAATATTTGGTGATGCCTTTTGGGCTCTGTAATGCCCCGGCAGTCTTCCAGGATTTCATGAATGATGTGCTCAGGGAATATTTGGATAGATTCTTAGTTGTATACTTAGATGACATCCTAATCTTCTCCCATTCCCTGGAGGAACATCGGAAGCATGTACGCTTAGTCCTCCAGAAACTCAGAGACCACCGGCTTGGGGCGAAGCTGGAGAAGTGCGAATTTGAAGTTCAGCAAATCGCATTTCTAGGATATATTATCTCCCCAGAAGGTTTCCAAATGGAGGGTTCCAAGGTACAGGCAGTCCTGGATTGGGTGCAGCCCACTAGTTTGAAGGCGCTTCAGCGTTTCCTGGGCTTTGCGAATTTTTATAGACGATTTATCGCTGGATTTTCGTCTATAGTGGCGCCCTTGGTGGCACTCACTAAGAAAGGGGCGGATGTTGCTCACTGGTCTTGTGAGGCTAAAGCGGCTTTTGCCCGTCTCAAAAGGGCATTTGTTTCGGCCAAGGTGCTGCGACACCCAGATCCAGAGCGTCCTTTTGTGGTGGAGGTGGATGCCTCTGAGATGGGTATTGGGGCAGTGCTTTCTCAGATGGGAGTGTCTGATAATCGCCTTCATCCCTGTGCTTACTTTTCCCGTAAATTTTCGCCTGCCGAGATGAATTATGACGTGGGTAACCGGGAATTGTTGGCTATTAAGGATGCACTCGAGGAGTGGAGACACTGGCTTGAGGGGGCTAAGTTTGTGGTCTCAATTCTCACTGACCATAAGAATCTGGCATATTTAGAGTCAGCGAAGCGTCTCAATGCCAGGCAGGCACGATGGGCTTTGTTTTTTGCTCGCTTTAATTTTTTGATAACATATCGCCCTGGGTCAAAAAACATCAAGGCTGATGCGCTCTCGCGGAGTTTTGCTCCAATCCAGGAGACCACCGAGGAGCCGTTGCCCATTGTTTCCCCATCATGTATTAAAGTGGGCATTACCCAGGACCTCTTATCATTAGTCCTTAGAGCACAGGAGCAGGCTCCTCCAGACCTTCCGGTAGGTCTTTTGTTTGTGCCTCCTAGGTTAAGACAGCGAGTGTTCCTGGAATTCCATGCCAAGAAGTCGGCAGGTCACCCGGGTATTGCCAGAACTCGGGAGTTGCTATCTAGGGCGGTGTGGTGGCCCTCGGTGGCTAAGGATGTGGATCAGTGGGTTCGGGCATGTGACATCTGTGCCCGAAATAAGACTCCTAGAGGGGTTCCTGTTGGCCCATTACATCCACTCTCTATCCCATCTAAGCCATGGACCCACATTTCAATGGATTTTGTGGTGGACTTGCCCAAATCCTCGGGGATGACAGCCATCTGGGTTGTCGTTGACAGGTTTTCGAAGATGGCGCACTTCGTTCCACTGGTTGGGCTGCCATCAGCCAGACGCCTGTCTGAATTATTTATGCTGCATGTTGTGCGTCTCCACGGGTTGCCACTTGATGTGGTCTCTGACCGCGGATCCCAGTTTGTGGCCAAATTCTGGAGGGCATTTTGTTCCGATCTCCAGATTTCTGTCAGCTTGTCGTCAGGCTACCATCCGCAGTCTAATGGGCAGACTGAAAGGGTGAACCAGTCCTTGGAGCAGTTCCTCAGGTGTTATGTCTCCAAGTGTCAGACTGACTGGGTTGCTCATCTGTCCATGGCGGAGTTTGCCTATAACAACGCGGCTCACTCTGCTACAGGGATCTCTCCCTTCCTTTGTGTGTATGGGCATCATCCTAAGGCCAATTCTTTTGACCCCCTGGACTCCACGCCTGGTGGTTCCTCTGTGGTTTCGGTCCTTAGAGGTATTTGGCGGAAAGTGAAGAAAGCCCTTGTGTCTGTGTCATTAGTGACCAAAAGGGTTTTTGATAAGCGGAAAAGACCCTGCAGCTTCAAATTAGGAGACTTCGTCTGGTTGTCTACCAAGAATTTGAAGTTGAGACAGCCATCTCATAAGTTAGGGCCCCGGTTCATCGGCCCTTATAAGATCAACAGGGTTATCAATCCGGTGGCATTTCAGTTAGATCTGCCCCGTTCTTTGGGTATCAATAAAACATTTCATTGTTCCCTTTTAAAACGGGCGATTAGTAATCCTTCTTCCAGTGGAAGACCTTCCCCTCTTCTGATACGTGGCCAGAGGGAGTTTGTTGTTGAAAGGATTCTTGACTCCAAGGTGGTTCGGGGTCGGCTGTCATTTTTGGTGCACTGGAAGGGGTATGGCCCGGAGGAGCGGTCGTGGGTGCGCAGTTGTGATCTTCATGCCCCCAGACTGATACGCTCTTTCTTCTCGCAGTTCCCCGATAAACCCGGTGGTAGGGGTTCTTTGACCCCTCGTCAGAGGGGGGGTACTGTTAGGGTCTCCTGCCCTGTGCTGCCACGTCTTCATGGCAACCGGGAGACAAGTGCTAGTGGAGTAACCTGAGCGCAGCTGATACTCCGGTTCGGGTCTTTTGCTGTGCAGTGGTTATAGGCTCTGTGCACGGCAGGGGATCCGGTGCTGGTTTTTGTGCTCACAGTCTGTGAGGTCTGAGTGGGGCATGGACAGCACCTGCTTTATAAGGCCTCTTTTCAGGGTAAGCAGATGCTGCTGAATCTCTGTTGGTTAGTCAGTTCATGAAAGTTAGCCAGTACTGTGTAGCTTTGTATTTGTTTGTTGCTTACTGCAAATAGGCCTGGGGATTTGGTATTACACTCTGCCAATCCAGACCTAGCAGTAAGACTGGAGTCAGTCGTTTAGCTTGCTGGGGTTCTGTTATTACTCTGTGAACTTAGCAAGTTTGCGGCTGTATTCTAACACTTGCCTGTCTAATCCTGTCTCACTGTGCTAGGTGTCAGGGGTCAGTTTAGTGGCAGTAAGCTTAAACCTGTGCACTGCAAGTGAGAATCAGGATTGTGGAGGCTCTCCTTGTGTCTATCATTCCATCTCTGACCAAGGAGTTTACTGCCACACCCGTTGGTAACCCTTTAGGGTTTTGCTGTTGCCCTTAGCAACAGCATTTCGGGTTCTCTACGTATTAAAACACAACATCTTGCTTTTTACATCTGAGCAGTTCTAATACAAGGGAGATACCCAGTTCCTTAGCCTCTGGGCTTCTCTGTTCACTGTGTGTGTATTTTGTTACCCTATCACCTTCTGTGTACGTTATGTCATATTCCCCAGTTTGTCTGTGAGTCCATTTGTTTTGCATAACAGTTCAAACACCAGTACATTCCTGCAGACACTGGAGTGCATAACAGTTCTGACACTAGTACTTTCCTGCAGGCACTGGTGTGCATAACAGCTACAGCCGTGGACTAACGTACTGTGTCTGCTGCTAATATAGACTGGATGATTGATAATGAGATGAAATCAATATATATATATGTATGTATATATAATATCACTAGTACTGCAGCCGGACAGGTAGATAATATATTTATTAGGTAATGATGACTGATGACGGACCTGCTGGACACTGTCAGCTCAGCAGCACCGCAGACTGCTACAGTAAGCTACTATACTATAGTAGTATGTACAAAGAAGAAAGAAAAAAAAAACCACGGGTAGGTGGTATACAATTATGGATGGACTGCCGAGTGCCGACACAGAGGTAGCTACAGCCGTGGACTAACGTACTGTGTCTGCTGCTAATATAGACTGGATGATTGATAATGAGATGAAATCAATATATATATATATATGTATGTATATATAATATCACTAGTACTGCAGCCGGACAGGTAGATAATATATTTATTAGGTAATGATGACTGATGACGGACCTGCTTGACACTGTCAGCTCAGCAGCACCGCAGACTGCTACAGTAAGCTACTATACTATAGTAGTATGTACAAAGAAGAAAGAAAAAAAAAAAACCACGGGTAGGTGGTATACAATTATGGATGGACTGCCGAGTGCCGACACAGAGGTAGCTACAGCCGTGGACTAACGTACTGTGTCTGCTGCTAATATAGACTGGATGATTGATAATGAGATGAAATCAATATATATATATGTATGTATATATAATATCACTAGTACTGCAGCCGGACAGGTAGATATATATTTATTAGGTAATGATGACTGATGACGGACCTGCTGGACACTGTCAGCTCAGCAGCACCGCAGACTGCTACAGTAAGCTACTATACTATAGTAGTATGTACAAAGAAGTAGAAAAAAAAAACCACGGGTAGGTGGTATACAATTATGGATGGACTACCGAGTGCCGACACAGAGGTAGCTACAGCCGTGGACTAACGTACTGTGTCTGCTGCTAATATAGACTGGATGATTGATAATGAGATGAAATCAATATATATATGTATGTATATATAATATCACTAGTACTGCAGCCGGACAGGTAGATAATATATTTATTAGGTAATGATGACTGATGACGGACCTGCTGGACACTGTCAGCTCAGCAGCACCGCAGACTGCTACAGTAAGCTACTATACTCTATAGTAGTATGTACAAAGAAGAAAGAAAAAAAAACCACGGGTAGGTGGTATACAATTATGGATGGACTGCCGAGTGCCGACACAGAGGTAGCTACAGCCGTGGACTAACGTACTGTGTCTGCTGCTAATATAGAGTCTAGACTGGATGATAAATTATTGATAATGAGATGAAATCAATATAATATCACTAGTACTGCAGCCGGACAGGTACTATATATATTTATTATGTAATGACTGATGACGGACCTGCTGGACACTGTCAGGTCAGCACAGCACCGCAGACTGCTACAGTAAGCTACTATAGTAGTATGTATAAAGAAGAATGAAAAAAAAAAAAACACGGGTAGGTGGTATACAATATTATATATATATATATATTATATACAATTATATATATATATATATATATATATTAAACTGGTGGTGATTGATTATTAAACTGGTGGTCACTTCAGGTCACGTTGCAACTTGCAACTAGTACTCCGAGGCCTAAGCAGACAATCACAAAATATATTATTATACTGGTGGTCAGTGTGGTCACAACAATGGCAGTGTGGCACTGACTCTGGCAGCAAAAGTGTGCACTGTACGTTATATGTACTCCTGAGTCCTGCTCTCAGACTCTAACTGCTCCCCACTGTCAGTGTCTCCCCCACAAGTCAGATAATACACTTACAGTCACACTATCTATTATCTAATCTAGTATAAAATATCACTTCAGCAAGTAGTATAGTAGTATACAGTATAGTAGTACTCCTCCTAATAATGCTCCCCAAAATACTGTGTCTCTCTCTTCTCTAAACGGAGAGGACGCCAGCCACGTCCTCTCCCTATGACTCTCAATGCACGTGTGAAAATGGCGGCGACGCGCGGCTCCTTATATAGAATCCGAGTCTCGCGATAGAATCCGAGCCTCGCGAGAATCCGACAGCGTGATGATGACGTTCGGGCACGCTCGGGTTAGCCGAGCAAGGCGGGAAGATCCGAGCCTGCTCGGACCCGTGTAAAAAACCTGAAGTTCGGGCGGGTTCGGATTCAGAGGAACCGAACCCGCTCATCTCTAATTATGTTGTACTCAGCACAAATAACATTATTATTATTATTATTGTACAAAGGCCAGTACAGGGAGACAAAACTTAACATTACAGTAAATAAATAACAAAAACAGAGTACAGGTAACGAAGAGCACCGCAATTCTCAAAACATAATACAGCTTAGATGTAAGTAGCGAGTGAATGATCAGTGCACTACTGGGAGCGGGTGGCCATAGATAGAGATGAGCCTTTACCAGCAGGAGAACATGAGCAACTATCATGGGCATTTTGTGTGTAAGTAGCACAAATACTATGTCTATAAGGGGCATGTCTACTGTGGGCATTATGTGTACTGTATAAGGAGCACTACTACTGTGGGCATTATGTGTGTAAGCGGCACAACTTTCATGGGCATTATGTGTGTAAGCGGCACAACTTTCATGGACATTATGTATGTAAACACCACTACAACTGTGGGCAATATGTGTGTAAGCGGTACAACTACTGTGGGTATTATGTGTGTAAGGGGCACTACTACTTTGGGCATTATGTGTATAAGTGGCATAACTACTGTGGGTATTATGTGTATAAGGGGCACTACTACTGTGGGTATTATGTGTATAAAGGGCACTACTACTGTGGGTTTTATGTGTATAAAGGGCACTACTACTGTGGGCATTATGTGAGTAAGCAGCACAACTACAGTGGGCATTATGTGTGAAAGGGGCATAACTACCATGGGCATTGTGTGTAAGAGGCACAACTACCATGGGCATTGTATGTGTAAGTGGCACAACTACCGTGGGCATTATGTATGTAAGGGGCACTATTACTGTGGACATTATGTATCAGGAACTACTGTGTGGCATAATGTGTATAAGGGGTACTAATGTGTACTCTATCCTGAATAAGGAGCATTACTGTGTGTCGCAAAATCAGTGCCTTGCTTAGGTCCACATGAGGTCTAAATCTGTCTCTGCTTTGTATGCATGCACACATCTCTTCCCTCTTTGTATGTCCTTTAACCAGAGTGCCCCTGTGAGTTGGGGCTGGTGTTTGAGGGTCACATGGAGCCACGTTTGTGGAGGAGATGAGCTAAAAGAGCCAGCATGGAGGAGACACTAAAGAGAGCTGAAGAGAACAGAGCCAAGCTACACAGATGCATTACCGTTGGGGAACAGATCTGTTAGACATTTTCCATTAACCAGTTACAGTGAATATTGTTTCTGCTGTTAGTGTATGCATTTGAATTATTGCACTAACAGGTCTATATTGTCTTTGCCGATATTTTTATATTAAGTGTATGATGGCCGCAGTGTGAGTTTCTGTAGGGCTTTACAGTCATGTGACAGAATATTCTGGGTGTACAGTAACCAGATTGCCCCTATAGTGTATAGGAGAGGTTCTCAAACTCGGTCCTCGGGAGCCCACACAGTGCATGTTTTGCAGGTAACCCAGCAGGTGCACAGGTGTATTAATTACTCACTGACACATTTTAAAAGGTCCACAGGTGGAGCTAATTATTTCACTTGCAATTCTGTGAGGAGACCTGCAAAACATGCACTGTGTGGGGTCCCGAGGACCGAGTTTGAGAACCTCTGGTGTATAGTATCAAAAGTATTATTTTTTATTTTTTTTACTATTTTGAATATTACATTATTGACATTGCACTGTTCATCCACACAAGGCCCAGTAGTGTTGACCATAGCACCAGCCTGGATCTCAAGCATTAGGGTAAAAGTGGCCTTTACGAGTTCGCAAAATAGAGGTATTGTTTCATTATACACCTGCTAATTACTACTTTACCTTAAACATTTACTGTGACGCAGTATTGCAGTTTAATAAAATTAAATGTCACTTTATTTCCTGGTGTCTGCATTATTTCTGGAATTTGGTGTTATCTGTTCCTCTGCCATGCCGTGACAGGAAGACTAATAAGAAGGGCCTTCTAAGACCATGGGGGTAATTCAGACCTGATTGTAGCAGCAAATTTGTTAGCAGTTGGGCAAAACCTAGGGGGTCATTCAGACCTAATTGCTCGCTAGCTGGTTTTTGCAGTCCTGCGTTCGCATAGTCGCCGCCCACCGGGGAATGTATTTTAGCTGTGCAAGTGTGCGATCGCATGTGCAGCCGAGCGGTACAAAAAAACTTTGTGCAGTTAATGAGTTTTCCAGAACTTACTGAGCCGGAATTGACGTCAGACACCCGCCCTGCAAACACTTGAACACGCCTGCGTTTTTCCAATAACCCCCTGAAAACGGTCAGTTGCCACCCACAAAAGCCTTCTCCCTGTCAATCTCCTTGTGATCACCGGCGCATTTGCTTTCTTTGTTCATTTTGTCGGTTCCCGGCGACGACCAGCGCCGGCGGCCAATGTGCCTGCGCATTGCGGGTCACACGCATGCTCAGTACAGACCCGATCGCACGGCTGCGAAAAAATGCAGCATGTGATCACGCCTGAATGACCCCCATGGTTTTGCTCAACTGCTAACAAATTTGCTACACTTAGGGGGTAATTCCAAGTTGATCGCAGCAGGAAATTTTTTAGCAGTTGGGCAAAACCATGTGCACTGCAGGGGGGCAGATATAACATTTGCAGAGAGAGTTAGATTTGGGTGGGTTATTTTGTTTCTGTGCAGGGTAAATACTGGCTGCTTTATTTTTACACTGCAATTTAGATTGCAGATTGAACTCACCACACCCAAATCTATCTCTCTCTGCACATGTTATATCTGCCCCCCCCTGCAGTGCACATGGTTTTGCCCAACTGCTAAAAAATTTCCTGCTGCGATCAACTTTGAATTACCCCCTTAATACCCACCACTAGGGGAATCACAAATCCAGTTTCTGAAAAAGTCAAGTTCTTAGTAGGAAAAAGCACATACACCAAATCTTATGGTATATTTACTAAAGGTTGATGTTTAGCAATTACATATTGATGAAAACCAATCTCAATCAATGGTGAGTGTCAGGGGCTGAAACACACATTTGCTATAAAATAATTTGTGCTGCTAATTTTTAAATGTTAGTAAATGCAGGGGAGCTTTAAGAGAGGAGGAGGCCCATTTGCTGCCTCCTCCGTTCAGGCCCCCTCCTCTCTGCTGGTAGCGCTGGAGAATCTGAGCACTATAGGACTCTACTGCGCATGTGTAGATCACTGAGAAAATGGCACAGTGGCCATTTTCAGTGATTTCTCTACTGTGCATGCGCAGAACACCGGGAAAATAGCTGATGCACCATTTTCAAGGTAATTCCACAGCGCTGCTGATGTCGGGGTGGGACTCCAGAGGGGTAAGTATTCAAACAATGGGTGCAGCGTTCACGGTGGAGGCCCCCTCTGGACTCAGGGGCCCATGTACACTGCACACACTGCACCCATTATAGATACGCCAGTGAGTAACTGTGTAATTTAACCCTGGCAGTACAGCATTGATTTAGATTTATTTCTATCGATTTGAAACAAAACAAAATCTAAAGGGGAGGGTTGGCCATAGGGTTCACCAGGAAGATTCCTGGTAGGCCGTCTTGTCTGTGGGGTATGTCTTGTGTGCTGTCATGTGGCCCACAACCCAAATGACAGACAGCCCACCGCACTCAGGGGCCTAATTCAGACCTGATCGCAGCAGCAAATTTGTTAGCTAATGGGCAAAACCATGTGCACTGAAAGGGGGGTGGGGGGGGGTGGCAGATATAACATGTGCTGAGAGAGTTAGATTTGGGTGGGTTATATTGTTTCTGTGCAGGGTAAATACTGGCTGCTTTATTTTTACACTGCAATTTAGATTTCAGTTTGAACACACCCCACCCAAATCGAACTCTCTTTGCACATGTTATATCTGCCCCACCTGCAGTGCAGGGCCGTAACTAGGTGTGTGCCAGCGGTGCCTGGCACACAGCGCATGTGTACTGTGGGCGCAGGACCGCCGGCACAACCCGCAGGGCCGCTTCGCACTACTGCCTATCGTAAAATACAGCTCCATTGCCACTGCCACTAGCTGCAGTGCTGCCCGCGGTGAGGTGCGCCGCCCAGCTCCTTCTCACACCTACATTAGACACCTAGCAGCAGCTGCCCGTCCACAGGCTCTGTGTCCCTCTCCGACTGCAGCTATCTTGTCCCAATGAGTGTACATCCGAAGCCCTGCCCACTCACTCCTTCTGCACTGCAACCATGCCTGTAGCATGGAGATAGGGTGCACCCACTCCCTAGTCCCCCTCTCTTGCTGCAGCTACAGTATCTTGTCCCTGTGAGGGAGCAGCTGTAGCCCCGCCCACTCAGTCCTCCTGCACCTGCATCCATACCTGTAGCATGGAGAGAGTGTGCTTCCCGTGCCCCCCCCCCCCCCGCCCCCCCCAGCACATCCGGTAGTGTGTGGACTGGAGAGGAACACTTGCAGGAAACAGAAGCCGGCAGCTGAGTGTCAGTGCAGATGGGACAAGCTATGTATATGTAAGTGGTGCAATAGTTCATTTCTAAGTAGGGGAAGGGGGACGCAACACACACTCTCACTCTCTTTACACACACACATACTCTCTCTACTTGGCGGAATGTGTATAAGGGTTAATACTGTGCAGTGCAATGTGACTGGCGGTCACTACTGTCTTGTGTAACGTGACTGGCGGTCGCTACTGTGTCATGTAATGTGGCTGGTGGTCACTACTGTGACGTGTAATGTGACTAACAGTTGCTACTGTGTCATGTAATGTGACTAACAGTTGCTACTGTGTCATGTAATGTGACTGACGGTCGCTACTGTGCCATGAAATGTGACTAATGGACACTACTGTGCTTGGTAATGTGACTGACGGACGCTACTGTGTGGTGTAATGTGACTGACGGACACCACTGTGTGGTGTAATGTGACTGACGGACACCACTGTGTGGTGTAATGTGACTTATGGATGCTACTGTGTGGTGTAATGTGAATTGGTACTACTCTGTGGTCACACCCCTTCTCCGTAAGTCCATCTCCCTATATTTTTGATGCACGCCTTCAGTGCACACAGCCCTATTTTAAGTATGGAGGGGGGGGGGACAAATTTTCTTTTTGGCACAGGGCACCAAAATGTCTAGTTACGGCACTGCCCAGGCTGCCGTACTGTGTAAAAGGGAGCTCTGCCTGCCGTACTGTGTAAAAGGGGACTCTACCTGCCGTAATGTGTAAAAGGGGACTCTACATGCCTTAATTTGTAAAAGGGGAATCTACCTGGCATAATGTGTAAAAGGGGACTCTACCTGGTATAATGTATAAAAGGGCACTCTACCTGGCGTAACGTGTGACGGGCTCCACCTGGCGTAGTGTGTGACTGGGGCTCTATTCGGCGTAATGTGTAAAAGAGACTCTGCCCGGTGTAATATGTGTAAGTGGCTCTGCTGTGCAGCGTCAGTTGAATAATGGAGACTACTGTACATCGTAATATGAATTGGTATTATTTTGTGGCCACACCCCTTCCCCATGAAGCCACACGTGCACTGGCCCTATTTCAAAAATGGGGGGGCGCCGATACTGTTTCTTGAAACCATTGTTAAAATGGCTAGTTACGGCACTGCTGCTAACATATTTGCTGCTGCGATCAGGTCTGAATTAGGCACTCAGTACACTGTATTGTACCCATTCATTATGTTATTCCATCTCTGCAGTACAGCAACTCTGCCATCCACTGATGCTGCCATGGCTACATGGCATGTTATACCTCTTGTGCTGTCCAACTGAAGCAAAAGACACAAGGAAGGCCGCAATTTCATACGATAAGGCCCTATGAGGAGGGATCCCACCCCCTCAACAGACCCCATCCCCTCATGAGACCACACCTCCATTAGGGTTGCTTCAATAAACTTCCTGGGCTGGTTTTCCATCCCAATCCACCCCTGAAAATCTACCTTTATTAAATAAACCCCTTGGAATAAATGAACATGAATTTCAAACACCTCTTACCCAGTCTACATTTTCTAGAATAGCTGTTGAGAGGTGATTGTATAATTTTATGCTGTGAGACAGGAAGTGTAATGGAATAAGCTTATAGCGTTAATTATACAGCTCAGCAATTATCCTACCTACTATAACTAAATAAGAGGTTTCAGAGGAAAAGTAAGATCTTATAATACTTTCAGGGCAAGCTAAAACTAAATAGCCCAATCATGCATCCAAAATTCAATGTACTCTCTATAGATAACATACATTTCTTCCCATTGTTATGGTCTTCACAGGAGATCAATTAGTTTAATATAATTACAGCTATAAAAAGGAACTTCATTAACAAGAATATTTTTTTTCAGTATTGGGTTTAAATATTTTTTTTTACATTTTGAATAATCATAAAATTAGGGAAAACATTATATTCATGTCCTGCTTCTTTAACCAGTTGAGCTGGGTCTTTTTATTTAAATTTTCTACTGTCTTTAAATTGTGCAAAATCATATCCCCCTAGTACTGTAGTCTAGAAATTGCAATTGTTGGGTCCAGAAGAGGTGGTCTTTACACATACGAGGTTATGGCTTCTTAGAATGAGCAGAGATGGTCTCATGGCCAATTTTGTAACATTTTCTCCCCCTTTGAAATGTTGTGAGCATACTTACCGAAATTTAAATTTTAATACTCAGAACTGTTGAAAAGGAGCATATACATTTTACATTTCAAAATCCCTAGGGTAAGGGGGCACAACAAAGTCCTGACAATCATAACTCAAAACAGTTTCTTAAGGTCAAGATTGTCCTGTCTATATTAGGAATGGTAAGTCATTTGCAATTGCCACTGATGACACAGCTAATATCTATAGTCCACACATAGGGGGTCATTCCGACCCGATCGCTCGCTGCAGTTTCTCACAGCGCAGCGATTGGGACAAAACTGCACATGTGCCAGTGCCGTAGTGTGCCGGCGCATGCCAGCCGTCGTTGTCTAGCGATCGCCTCTGAGGCAGAGGCGGTTGCTGGGCAGGAGGGGGCTGGACGGCGGCGTTAAGCCGCCGTTTAGGGGGCGCGGTCCGGCCAACGCAGGCGTGGCCAGACCATTGGGGGTGTGGGCCGCAGCGGCTGCGTGACATCACGCGTAGCCACTGCGGGCCGGAGAGTGACGAGTAGCTCCCCGCCAGCACGCTAAAGCTGCGCTGGTCGGGAGCTACTCTGGAAGTGCAAAGGCATCGCCACTGTGCGATGCCTTGCACATCTGCGAGGGGGTGGCACTGACATGCGGGGTGGACTAGCCCTGTGCTGGGCGTCCCCCCGCATGTCAGTGTGAATGATCGTAGCTGTGCTAAAATTAGCATAGCTACGATCAACTCGGAATGACCCCCATAATGCAGATCAGAAAATGGGATGCAGGTCACATGTTATGCTGGCAATACATCTAAGGCTTGATTCCCTATTCTGCCAAACCGATCCGCTGGTCGACAGACCGATTATCAGCAATTTATCAGGCAATTGTGAAAATAAAGCATGTTAAAAATCCAGATAATTTTTTGGTCATAATCACTGAATCAAGGATTTCCATTTACAGTATGTTAGATTTTCGAATCCCCAGACCCAAGAACTTACCCTAATACCTACCAGATGTATGCGGCCCTTTTGGGGGAACGTCCAAGCCCTTGGAGTAAATTAAAACAAAATGTTATTAGAGATGTGTAGGCTCAGTTTCCTGAACTTCATACATTCAAGGAAATCTGAGTGCCGATTAGGGGTTTCCCGCCTTCCTGATTCCAAAACGAGGCAAAATGCCATCTTCCTGGTATAGGATCTCGTACGCTTTGGATCCAATATAAGTCCCTCGCATCATAATTCGGACAGCCATTTCACAACATGTGTGCTGATGACTGTTGAGTTGACCTATGTGGCTGAGTGTCCACTCCTCAGTCTCTTAGTGTTATTGGCTGAGTGCTGCTCACCTATGTGACTGTGTCCTCAGGCTCTAATGTTAATATTGGCCAAACTAGATAATCATGATAGGCAGTTAACAAAACATTGTTTTTTAATTTTTATAGTGCATGAAGTTACATCTATTGTCTAAGTGTGTCACACTTGTGCTGCTTGTAACCCTAAGTGTCACACTGGTGCTGAGAAATAACCCTTTAGTTTTTGCACATCGATTTGTTTTTGTCACTACCTGCAGTGCAGCTGCAGCCCAGAGCTCCATATATGGCAGCATTAACCCTTGGTGCACAGCAAACTGGTGTTTTTTGTCGCTGTCTACATTGCAGCCCAGAGCTCTTAATACAGGGCAACATTAGCCCTTTATTGATGCACAGTGAACGCTGGTGGCAGCAAATTTCTTTGGTGAAGTTGTTGTCATTTGAAAACAGAAAAACTGGGGGGAAAAAATATTTTTATACAGCTTGTGTGTATCCAATAAAGCCCAGTAGATGCCATGCCCCACTGCATTGATAAATATATGCACTGAGAGTCCACAGTGTGAGTTGCCATTTGTGGAATAACAGAAAAATAAAATAATTGTTGTTTTATTTTGTACAACTTGTTGTGTGTATTTAATAAAACCCTGTAGGTACACAACTGTGTTAATAAATATAAGCACTGTGAGCCTGTTGTGTGAAGTTATTTGTGGAAAAAATAAACACAAAAAAATAGTTGTTTTAATTGTGTCACTGCGTTAATAAATACAAGCACTGAGTTGATATGAATCATGATCAGACGGTAGAAGAACAGGAGAACAGGAGAACAGGAGCAGCAACCAAGCACTAGTGCTGTGGCTGCTGCCAGTAATTATAGATGTAATACTACAACATCTATTAAAGGTGGTCGAGGTGGCAAAAAGTTTAGGAAAGGGCACATAAAATCGAAAATCTTTCACAATGATTAAAAAAGAGGTAGCAGTGTCTTAAAAAGTGACAAATCAGTGCCTATAAAAAGAACACTAAGGCTAAAACTGTGTGTTCACAGATTTCTGAGGAGAGTCTAGGGTTGTCCACATTAGCTATGTGTGAGCCTGCCATTCATCACGCAGTCCTCATTCACCTCTTTCCACCATTTCTGCACCATCTGCTCTTGTGGAGAGCAGGAAAAGTAAAGATGGTGATATGGAAGAAATAAAAATTGAGGATGCTTGTTTGGAAGTGGATCAGGATTTCGGGGGATATCAGAAAGAGGGGGCTATGTGTGTACTACTTCTATCTGACACTAATGAGGAAGATTAGGATGTTGCCTGTGTAAGTTAGCCACCAGTGGCTGCAGTACTTGCCCGTGATAAAAAGAAAGTGATTGTGATGCCTGGGCATAAGACCAAAAACACTACCTCTTGAGTGTGGAATTATTTTTACCTAAATCCTACAATGTTTATGAAGGCATCTGCTCCATTTGTAAGGCCAATGTTAGTAGAAATAAAGATATGAACAATCTAGACACATACTTCATGTTACGTCATTTGCAGTGAGTTCATGAAATTTATTTTAATAAATTATAGTATTTTTTATTTAACACCCTCATCATCAACCTCCTCATTAGTGATCAGAGGTAGTCCATCCAAAATATTGTTTTGTGGGGGCCCAAACATATCATAGACTTTAGCCATAGAAGTGACTGTTCCTGTCACTGAAGTGCTTGGTTTGTTAAACTGTGCATGTCCTTTTTCAATATCCAACATAAAAGTGGATGAGAAAGCCCAGGACAATTATATCTTGCACTATTTTTCTTTTCTTAATGAGCTCTATTTCGGGGACGGTCTTTTGTTTGCATAGACATTTTATTGGATATAGTTATAAAACATTTCTAATTTGCAACACGGATACATATACATGCCCTGTGTTTGTGCCACTGCTTTGTTGCTTAGCCAGCCAACCTTTGGCCAATATACTGTAGATGAAGAATATTGTAAGCTGTAAGGTAGTTAAAATTGACTGGAAATGAATGTTACTGAGGTTAATAATACTGTAGGAACAAAAACAGGCCCAAATTACATGATTTTAGCATTTAAAAACAACAACACACATCCAAAACCAAAACACGGAGAATGGTGCATATCTCTAAATCTTATTGCCTCAGAGTGGATTCACCTGCCTCCCTGAATACCTCCCAGCACTGCAGGAAAATAGGACAAATGTACCTCAAATTAGGACCGCCCTGGCAAAATTGGGCTCTATCAAAGTCTCCAAAAAGTCAGCATCCTCATCCTGGAGTGCATAAATGTAATAAACAAATTGATCCAATATGACGCTACATCCCACAAACATTAAATATTTTGCAAAATTGATGATGCAGAATATGATGCAATATACTTGGTGTAACGTTTATTTATACCTGATGCAATTTCTGATCTAAGCTTTGTGCATTTTGTGGATCGTTACTTGATGTCATGCTCTAATTCTGCTTTGTAAAATGTACTGATTAATATTTCATGCAATATTCTATTTGTACTTGGTACAATGCTCTGATCAAGAGAAAACACAATATATTTATATGTTCTGAAGTGTGAGGGCACTGGCTGTGATATTTGTGCTATTTTATTAGTATAACCATTTATTTTAAAACGTTTTTTTTTTTGTTTCAGTTTTTGAGGGATTATATAACCCACATGTCCCTGGCTATTCATTTGGTAGAACATCACCTTTTGAGAAAACAACAAACTGAGCCTAAACTTAATTGTTTAAATCTGATGCATAGAGGCGACGGCTGGATCCAACACCCTGGTGCAGATGACAGATGTCTCCTGATTGGATGGGCCTTAGCATTTATCCAAGATACTGGAACGGTCTCCAGTAGTTACTTTTATTTCCAGTCAATGCAATAGAGTCTGAGGCACAAACTTGAATTCTGCAAACAGTGGATATTCCAAAGTAATATTTTGAGGAAAGAGTAGAAAAGTGGAAAGAAATGATAACATATATCATTTAGAAGTTCAGTATTTACATAAAAATTTACTGTCTTTCCAAAAAAAAAATAGTCAATGCTGTATAAATTGACTGATTGTCCCAGCCACAAAAAAAAAATTAAATAAAATTGTTTTCAGCAATATAATAATGGCGTGAGCCAAAAGAAGCAGATTCAGCATAGCTCCGTGTGGATGAAACATCTCTGTCGGCAGCAATCCAGTGATTTTCTGAACAGAATACAATTGTGGAAAAGGAAATGAGCTTCTCAGAACACATTTCAAAAGTGAACAAGCTGTCAAGGCATCTTGAAGAAGTCCAACAGAGACAGAAGGAAAGATAAATCGTGTGGGACATTGAGTGGGCACATCCAAAGAACATAACTTCAAACGCTCCGTATTGTGGAAAGGAACAAAATGTATAACGTTTTAAGGCAGCATGTGGGAAATTTTCTTAAATTATTAGACAAGTATCTTACAGTTTGGTTTGTTAAGTAATTTTCTTTCGCTGTCCACAATTTTTCGTGCATTCGCTCCATGTGTATCACATCATTACAGGAAAGATGTGTCCGCCATGTTTAATCTTTCCGTATCCCAGTGTCATTTTGTTCCTGCATGTGAAGACGATACAATGTCCATTTCTAGACTACAAACCGAGACAGTTCATGCTGTTCTTATTTATTTTCTACCACACACACAGAGAATTGATATCTACCATGGTAAAAATGACAGATGTTGCTGATTTTTTTTGTTTTGTTCTGTTATTGCTTCGTTGTTTAACGTGCCTTGTGTGTTCCATGGTTTGTGTTGTTTTTAGATTGTTTTTAAATAATTCTAGAAATTATTTATTGAAATTATTATTTACTTATTAATATGACGATCCATTCTCCACAGATTCAGCACCCTGGAGAGGTCTGGATGATTACAGGGAGCGGTGAAGTGTATAGCGTAGCAAGCTGCCATGCTGTCCAGTCAGCACTGTCAAAATATTTCACAGCTAGCAACTCATTCAAAGTTCTCCAAGGTATCAATCCTTGGAGAACATGCTTTTAACTGGCAGAGACAGGGGTGAGAATAGCAGTAAAACAGCAAGAGTCCCAGGCACAGGCCCTACGGTTTATACTAGACAGAGCAAGGTGGTTGTCTAGGATGCATTTTTCTAGTAAAATAAAGGTAAACTGGAAACAAACTGACTTTATTTAGATTGTTGTCCAGCAATCAGTAATAACACTGTTTGCAATTTGTATTTATCTTCTTTTTTTATCTAATGCTGGTTAAATAAAGAATGTATTATTGAAATTTTAAGATTACCCAAAGCAAGGGACAATGAGATTGGTGCAGTAATGGACACAGGGGATAATTCAGACCTGATCACAACAGCAAATTTGTTAGCAGTTGGGCAAAACCATGTGCACTGCAGGGGGGGGGGGGGGGGGCAGATATAACATGTGCAGAGAGAGTTAGATTTGGGTGGGGTGTGTTGAAACTGAAATCTAAATTGCAGTGTAAAAATGAAGCAGTACAAAGAAATATAACCAGGCGCTAATACGTCTTCACCATATCCTGGTGATCAAATACTGATGTTAAAAATTAAATAAAAATATAACTGTAAAATAATATATATTTTTCTCTAACGTCCTAAGTGGATGCTGGTACTCCGTAAGGACCATGGGGAATAGCGGCTCCGCAGGAGACTGGGCACAACTAAAGAAAGCTTTAGGACTACCTGGTGTGCACTGGCTCCTCCCACTATGACCCTCCTCCAGACCTCAGTTAGATTCTTGTGCCCGGCTGAGCTGGATGCACACTAGGGGCTCTCCTGAGCTCCTAGAAAGAAAGTATATTTTAGGTTTTTTATTTTACAGTGAGATCTGCTGGCAACAGACTCACTGCAGCGAGGGACTAAGGGGAGAAGAAGCGAACCTACCTAACTGGTGGTAGCTTGGGCTTCTTAGGCTACTGGACACCATTAGCTCCAGAGGGATCGACCGCATGGAACCGGCCATTGATGTTCGGTCCCGGAGCCGCGCCGCCGGCCCCCTTACAGAGCCAGAAGCAAGAAGAGTCCGGAAAATCGGCGGCAGAAGACATCAGTCTTCACCAAGGTAGCGCACAGCACTGCAGCTGTGCGCCATTGCTCCTCATACACACTTCACACTCCGGTCACTGAGGGTGCAGGGCGCTGGGGGGGGGGGGGCGCCCTGAGCAGCAATAAAAACACCTTGGCTGGCAAATATATCACAATATATAGCCCCAGAGGCTATATATGTGATAAATACCCCTGCCAGAATTCATTAAAAAGCGGGAGAAAAGTCAGCGAAAAAGGGGCGGAGCTATCTCCCTCAGCACACTGGCGCCATTTTCTCTTCACAGTGCAGCTGGAAGACAGCTCCCCAGGCTCTCCCCTGTAGTTTTCAGGCTCAAAGGGTTAAAAAGAGAGGGGGGGCACTAAATTTAGGCGCAATATTGTTTATACAAGCAGCTATTGGGGGAAAAATCACTCAGTTATAGTGTTAATCCCTGCATTATATAGCGCTCTGGTGTGTGCTGGCATACTCTCTCTCTCTGTCTCCCCAAAGGACTTTGTGGGGTCCTGTCCTCAGTCAGAGCATTCCCTGTGTGTGTGCTGTGTGTCGGTACGGCTGTGTCGACATGTGGGATGAGGAAGGTTACGTGGAGGTGGAGCAGAGGCCGATAAATGGGATGTCGCCCCCTGTGGGGCCGACACCAGAGTGGATGGATAGGTGGAAGGTATTAACCGACAATGTCAACTCCTTACATAGAAGGCTGGATGACGTAAAACAGCTGTGGGACAGCCGGCTTCTCAGCCCGCGCCTGCCCAGGCGTCTCAAAGGCCATCAGGGGCTCAAAAAAAAACGCCCGTTACCTCAGATGGCAGACACAGATGTCGACACGGAGTCTGGCTCCAGTGTCGACGAGGTTGAGATATATACACAATCCACTAGGAACATCCGTTACATGATCTCGGCAATGAAAAATGTGTTACACATTTCTGATATGAACCCAAGTACCACATAAAAGGGGTTTTATTTTTGGGGAGAAAAAGCAGCCAGTGTTTTGTTCCCCCATCAGATGAGTGAATGAAGTGTGTGAAGAAGCATGGGTTCCCCCAATAAGAAACTGGTAATTTCTAAAAAGTTACTTATGGCGTACCCTTTCCCGCCAGAGGATAGGTCACGTTGGGAGATATCCCCTAGGGTGGATAAGGCGCTCACACGTTTGTCAAAAAAGGTGGCACTGCCGTCTTAGGATACGGCCACCTTGAAGGAGCCTGCTGATAAAAAGCAGGAGGCTATCCTGAAGTCTGTATATACACACTCAGGTTCTATACTGAGACCTGCAATTGCCTCAGCATAAATAGTGCTACTGCAGCGTGGTCTGATACCCTGTCAGATAATACCCTAGACAGGGATAATATTTTGCTAACATAGAGCATATTAAAGACGTCGTCTTTTATATGAAGGATGCACAGAGGGATATTTGCCGGCTGGCATCCAGAATTAATGCAATGTCCATTCTGCCAGGAGGGTATTAGAAACCTGGCAGTGGACAGGTGATGCTGCCTTTAAAAGGCACATGGAGATTCTGCCTTATAAGGGTGAGGAATTGTTTGGGGATGGTCTCTGGGACCTCGTATCCACAGCAACAACTGGGAAGAAAAATTTTTACCTCAGGTTTCCTCACAGCCTAAGAAAGTACCGTATTTTCAGGTACAGTCCTTTCGGCTTCAGAAAAGCAAGCGGGTCAAAGGCGCTTCCTTTCTGCACAGAGGCAAGGGAAGAAGGAAAATGCTGCACCAGACAGCCAGTTCCCAGGATCAAAAATCTTCCTCTGAGTCCACCGCATGACGCTGGGGCTCCACAGGTGGAGACAGGTGCTGTGGGGGCGCGTCTCGGGAACTTCAGGGACCAGTGGGCTTGCCCACAGGTGGATCCCTAGGTTCTGCAAGTAGTATTACAGGGATACAGGCTTGAGTTCGAGGCGACTCCCCCTCGACGTTACCTAACATCAGCCTTGCCTGCTGCCCTCGGAGAAAGGTAGTACTGGCGGCAATTCACAAGCTGTACTTCCAGCAGGTGAAATCAAGGTACCCCTCCTTCAACAAGGCCGGGGTTACTATTCCAAAATGTTGTGGTACCGAAACCAGACGTTTCGGTGAGACCCATTCTAAAATTGAAATCCTTGAACACTTATATACGAAGGTTTAAGTTCAAAATGGAATCGCTCAGGGCGATTATTGCAAGCCTGGAGAATTTCATGGTATCACTGGACATCAAGGATGCTTACCTGCATGTCCTTATTTACCCTCTTCACCATGAGTACCTCAAAATTGTGGTACAGGATTGTCATTACCAATTCCAGACGTTGCCGTTGGTCTGTCCCCGGCACCGAGGTATTTACCAAGGTAATGGCCGAAATAATTATCCCGTACTTGGAAGATCTCCTTATAAAGGCGAGGTCCAGGGAGCAGTTGTTCGGCGGAGTAGCACTATCTCGGGAAGTGCTACACCAGCACGGCTGGATTCTGATTATTCCTAAGTCGCAGCTGGTTCCTACGACGCGTCTACTGTTCCCGGGTATGGGCCCTCATTCCGAGTTGTTCGCTCGGTATTTTTCATCGCATCGCAGTGAAAATCCGCTTAGTACGCATGCGCAATGTTCGCACTGCGACTGCGCCAAATAACTTTACTATGAAGATAGTATTTTTACTCACGGCTTTTTCTTCGCTCCGGCGATCGTAATGTGATTGACAGGAAATGGGTGTTACTGGGCGGAAACACAGCGTTTCAGGGGCGTGTGGCTGAAAACGCTACCGTTTCCGGAAAAAACGCAGGAGTGGCCGGGGAAACGGTGGGAGTGCCTGGGCGAACGCTGGGTGTGTTTGTGACGTCAACCAGGAACGACAAGCACTGAAATGATCGCACAGGCAGAGTAAGTCTGGAGCTACTCTGAAACTGCTAAGTAGTTAGTAATCGCATTATTGCGAATACATCGGTCGCAATTTTAAGAAGCTAAGATTCACTCCCAGTAGGCGGCGGCTTAGCGTGTGTAACTCTGCTAAATTCGCCTTGCGACCGATCAACTCGGAATGAGGGCCATGGTTCTGGACACAGAACAGGATAAAAATGGGTTTCTCCGGGAGGAGAAGTCCAAGGAGTTGTCGTCTCTAGGCAGAGACCTCCTAATACAAATACAGGTGTCGGTGCATCAATGCACGCGAGCCCTGGGAAAGATGGTAGCTTCTTACGAAGAAATTCCATTCGCCAGGTCCCATGCAAGAATCTTCCAGTGGGATCTGTGGGACAAGTGGTCCGGGTCGCATCTTCAGATGCATCGGCGGATAACCCTGTCTCTAAGGGCCAAGGTGTCGCTGTTGTGGTGGCTGCAGAGTGCTCATCTTCTAGGGGGCCGCAGATTCGGCATACAGGACTGGGTCCTGGTGACCACGGATGCCAGCCTTCGAGGCTGGGGGGCAGTCACACAGGGAAGAAACTTCCAAGGCTATGGAAAAGTCTGGAGACTTCCCTGCACATAAATATTCTGGAACTAAGGGCCATTTACAATGCCCTAAGTCAGGCTAGACCCCTGCTTCAACACCGGCCGGTGCTGATCCAGTCAGACAACATCACGGCGGTCGCTCATGTAAACCGACAGGGCGGCACAAGAAGCAGGATGACGATGGCAGAAGCCACAAGGATTCTCCGATGGGCGGAAAATTATGTGTTAGCACTGTCACAGAGGACCCATGGCCTCTGCCGCTCAGACAGGACCTGCTGCAGCAGGGGGCCTGTCTGTTCCAAGATGGACCGTGGCTGCGTTTGACGGCATGGCGGTTGAACGCCGGATCCTTAAGGAAATGGGCATTCCGGAGGAAGTTATCCCTACGCTATTTAAAGCTAGGACAGAAGTGAACGCAAACCATTATCACCGCATATGGCGGAAATATGTTGCGTGCTGTGAGGCCAGGAAGGCCCCAAAGGAGAAATTTCAGCTAGGTCGATTTCTGCACTTCCAACAGTCAGAGGTGACTATGGGCCTAAAATTGGGTTCCATGAAGGTCCAGATTTCGGCTCTATCGATTTTCTTCCAAAATAGAACTGGCTTCACTGCCTGAAGTTCAGACTTTTGTTAAGGGAGTGCTGCATAGTCAGCCCCCGTTTGTGCCTCAAGTGGCACCGTGGGATCTCAACGTGGTGTTGGATTTCCTGAAGTCGCATTGGGTTGAGCCACTTAAATCCGTGGAGCTACAATACCTCACGTGGAAAGTGGTCATGCTGTGGGCCTTGGTGTCGGCCAGGCGTGTATCAGAATTGGCGGCTTTGTCATACAAAAGCCCTTATCTGTATTTTATATGGATAAGGCGGAATTGAGGACTCGTTCCCAATTCCTTCCTAAGGTGGTATCAGTTTTTCATGTGAACCAACCTATTGTGGTGCCTGCGGCTACTTGGGACTTGGAGGATTCCAAGTTACTGGACGTAGTCAGGGCCCTGAAAAGTATATGTTCCAGGACGGCTGGAGTCAGGAAAACTGACTCGCTATTTATCCTGTATGCACCCAACAAGCTGGGTGCTCCTGCTTCTAAGCAGACTATTGCTCGCTGGATCTGTAGCACGATTCAACTTGCACATGCTGCGGCTGGACTGCCGCACCCTAAATCTGTAAAAGCCCATTCCACGAGGAAAGTGGGCTCTTCTTGGGCGGCTGCCCGAGGGGTCTCGGCTTTACAACTTTGCCGAGCTGTTACTTGGTCGGGTTCAAACATTTTTGCAACAGTCTACAAGTTTGATACCCTGGCTGAGGAGGACCTAGAGTTTGCTCATTCGGTGCTGCAGAGTCATCCGCACTCTCCCGCCCGTTTGGGAGCTTTGGTATAATCCCCATGGTCCTTACGGAGTCCCAGCATCCACTTAGGACGTTAGAGAAAATAAGATTTTACTCACCGGTAAATCTATTTCTCGTAGTCCGTAGTGGATGCTGGGCGCCCGTCCCAAGTGCGGATTGTCTGCAATACTTGTACATAGTTATTGCTTAACTAAAGGGTTATTGTTGAGCCATCTGTTGAGAGGCTCAGTTATATTTCATACTGTTAACTGGGTATAGTATCACGAGTTATACGGTGTGATTGGTGTGGCTGGTATGAGTCTTACCCGGGATTCAAAATCCTTCCTTATTGTGTCAGCTCTTCCGGGCACAGTATCCTAACTGAGGTCTGGAGGAGGGTCATAGTGGGAGGAGCCAGTGCACACCAGGTAGTCCTAAAGCTTTCTTTAGCTGTGCCCAGTCTCCTGCGGAGCCGCTATTCCCCATGGTCCTTACGGAGTCCCAGCATCCACTACGGACTACGAGAAATAGATTTACCGGTGAGTAAAATCTTATTTTAAGCTGCAGGAGAGAGCTTGACTTGGGGTAAAACAAGTCAAAAAGAACCGGCACCTGGAGATCCCCAGTACCAATAACCAAAGGACACTAAACAAATCCCCTCTTGCGCTTTAAATAATATGGTATGGCTCAAAGTTCAATAAAACAAACTTGTTATTCCATAAGTTTTATATATTTTAATACATAAAAAAGGTATATATATATATATATTGCTGAAATAAACGATGTACAGGTGCGCTGGTAGTCTTTCAATAGTTCATTCACAGTTCACAGGTAGTGGACCTTGTGCTGTTGGCACTGGTGTAATGGACACCGCAGCAATTCCCCAGAGGCTCAGAATCCCTTTGAGCAGAAAGATACCTGGAGAAAAAATTTAGGAGAATGCGCCCATAGTGTAAATCATTTTTTATTTTATGCATGCATCATTAGACACAAACAGATAAAAGGTAAGTGTGTTCCCGTACCAGATAAGACCCACACTTTGGGCCAGTCACAGAGCATAAAAAACATCCACCGGGCAAACCTCCGCCTCTGTGTACGAACGCCAGGACCATGCACCGCGCCGATAATCCGGACCAGTCTGGCCACTCGCAGCGGACACAGGGAGAAGAAGGCCGAGTGGAACAGAAGCACACACGTCTGGCAGGCTCCGTCCCAACGCGTTTCGTGGATACTTCGTCAGGAGGCTGGCCTGTCAGACGTCAGTAATCTATTTAAAAGCCCCCATCTTAATTAAACACAGGTGGTATGAATCATCAATGACTATTTATGTCTCCAAAGCGCTTTAGAAAAACAGTTCTAACATAGATATATAGCGCGTGGGTTCAGGTAATAGTAACATCTGCATAAAAGTACATAAACAGACAAACTGTTTAACAATATAAAACACAATAAAAATTAAAATAATACATCATAAACAAACACGTAATAAAAAGGAGAAATGTTTTTCATTGACTGCTAAATGGAACATCACATCAAACATACATGGTGGTTTCCCTTAGTAACCTGGAAGCACATATGTCTCATTTCTACCGCCTCCACGTCTCTGTATATTTGTAAGTTAATCACTATTCCTATCATGAGGAGAAAATCACAATCTGTAAGATCCCATTTATAAGTAAAGACAGGCATATATTGCACTCTCCATTTTAAAAACGAGGTATATATATATATATATATCTTTCTTATATAGTCATTGAAGAAATATCTATATTAAGAATACATTTATAAAAGAATGACTATATTCCCTATATTTAGAGATGTAGATATATAGCACACAAGACAAAAGGACAAAAACTACAATTATCACATGCCGCGTAGCTTTAAATGAACAGATATTATTTCTCCCATTTTTTAATCAATATCTGAAACAGATTCTATAGACTATTGGGTCAAATAAATCCGAACTATCCACACCTTCTGTTATTAGCAGAATTATACACATCAGTTAGAGGCATTATTTAAAAGCTTTAAACAAAGCTACAGGCTGAACGTTATCATCAGCCACAAAACATTAGGTGCTTGCAGGAGAAAAAAGGAGAAAAACCACCGGTCACTAACGTTCCCTAATAAAGGGGGTGATCTCGTAATTTTCGTTTAAACCACGTGGCACCAATGTGTTCAAAGTCAAAATCCAGAAGGTTTCCCTTCTGAGAAGACGTTCTTCTCTATTTTTCTCCATATATATATATATATATATATATTTTACAGATAAACTAGTAGACCGGTCAGTAAAAATCACTAACAATATATATTCATATAAAATAATATAGACTTCCTAAGGAGGTGGATCTAGGTAAACTCTGTGCACAGAGAAATGTAATTTGATAGTATTACGGTAAAAAATCAGTCCATATATTGGAAAAAAATCAAATACCAGCTGTAATTTGAGCCCATGTAACAAATAGTATCTTTACAAGTTACTTTGTAATGGAATTCCTCCGTGAGTTGCCGCTCAGCAAAGAAGAATGATACTGTGCAGAAAAACCGCTCCACACTGGAACCTTACGTGTGGCTTTCACCAGTTGTTAAAGCACGGGAGAGTCCAAATGACAGACGAGGCGGTCTCGGGCTGCGGGAACGGCACCTGTGCTGGCGCCTGCTGCAGTGATTGTTACCCGACTTCCAAGCTCTGTGAGTACACACCTCCAAGTGACGTCTGCAAACACCACAATCGCGGCTTCTCTCCTCCCAATCTCCGTTTGTCTGGAGACAGTGACGCTGGATGGCAAAGTGGTTACGGGTTCAAAAAAGCTGGTATAGGGGTCCAATAATCTGCTTCTGACGCGTTTCGCTCCTCTTACGGGGGCTTTATCAAAGAATGAGCTCCAAATGTTCCAGGACCCTTTTTAAAGGAGAGATCTTGACTCCTATTGGTGTTTATATTGATGAATATAAGAAACACCTGTTCCAACATCTACCTAATTCCACCTCCTGATCCAACCTCCTCATAAACATCATTTAATCTATAGAAAACTGATACGACATGAATTCTAAACAGTTTTATACTAAAAATAATAATACAGATTAATATATATGTATATACATGCGCCCGCTTGTCCATAAAACCTTTCTACATATTCAGTTGTTCCTTCAACATCCAATAATAAAAAGCGTAAAAAATATATATAAATATGCACACATCTCCTATATAATAGCCCTATTCTGTGACCTTGTGATTCATTTGCTAACGCTGGGCGGAGTCACAACAGTGGGCGGAGTTATTCAAATGAGTCACAGAGATCTGGCCAAATCTACAGGAGACTAGGAGCAGAAGCAGATAGCATGGACATTGGGCATGTCACAGACAGGGCTGCATACCTCCCAGCTTTCTGCAGGAGCTTTCTCCAGGCAGAAGGAGGGAAACACTCGGCGAAAAGGGGGCGTGGCTTCACGGGAGGGTCCCCGTTTTCGTCAGTGAGGGGGCATGCCCAGCGCTCTGTGAGCTGCTGGCATGCCCCCAGGGGCTGATTATGAGTCCGGGGGGCCCAGGGCACTTGAGACAGGGGAGCCCTATCTCATTGCTGTGCCTGCTGGGGGTTGGGGGCGTGGCCTAATCGCGGACCGCGCGGCCACGTCCCCTTATGCAAATTCCTATTTTTGTTTTTATTTTTTTTATGGGATTTTGGGCCCTCAGCTAGGGCTAAATCCAGAGGAGGTGGTCGCTCCCCCCTACACACCCGCACAGGGAGAAGAAAGCAGGGAGACTGCTGCCTCCCTGCAACACCACAGACCTGCCAATATGCAGCAGCGTGTGCTGACTGTAGCACAATGCTGCCACTGTTGCTGGCAGGACGGGGGGGGGGGAGCTTCTGAGCTGGGACAGAGCTACTCCAGCCGGGGGGGGCCTCTAAAACTGTGGGGCCAAC
Organism: Pseudophryne corroboree; assembly: GCF_028390025.1. Classification (NCBI taxonomy): domain Eukaryota; kingdom Metazoa; phylum Chordata; class Amphibia; order Anura; family Myobatrachidae; genus Pseudophryne; species Pseudophryne corroboree. Next base: position 407,125,391 of record NC_086452.1, read on the forward strand.
GGTACGTATCCCCCCCCCCCTTAATCCGGCTCTGCTGCTGGAACCCCCCCATTAATCCGTACCCCCTGATGCCCCCTCTCCCTCTGTCTCCACTATTCACCGCTGCTCTGCTAAGCAGAACAGCGAGTACAGGAGCTTTCCAACTGCCCCCCCCCCCACCGCAGGACACTGCGACCCGCGGGTGGGACAGCGGGACAGACCCCAAAAAATGGGACTGTCCCGCGAAAATCGGGACATTTGGGAGGTATGGGGGTGTGTGAGGGGTATGTCATACAGACAGACGGGCACCGGCTCACTGTGTGCTTGACCCCCCACATCGGCATACTCAGCAGGGTCTCTCTGGTGCGGAGGAGCGTCACTTTCTGACACACTCCACGCTTCTTAGCTGCAGTTTAGTGAGGCACCTGCTGCTGTGCAGGTTCCATACTGCCTCTGTTATCTCCAGCCCCGGCAACCCCACCGCTAGCTGCAGCGCTGCCACCCGCAGTGGAGTGCGCCCAGCTCATTCACACACTTTAGCTGGCGGCTAGCGCTGCAGAAATCCGAGCTGCTTGCAGGCTCTGACCCACTCCTCCCTCCAGCCGCAGCGTCTCCTGGGAGCTAACCAGTCACTCCCAGTCTCCCCTTACCACAGTGCCCGGAAGCCGTGAGGTCCGCGCCACGTGCATGCTATGACCCCCTCCTCCCTCCAGCCGCAGCATCTCCTGGGGGCTAACCAGTCATTTCCAGTCTCACCTTACCACAGTGCCCGGCAGCTGCGCGAGGTCTGCGGTGTGTGACTGAGGAGGGGGGGGAGGGATGCGGACTGGCAGAGAAAGCAGGACTCCAGCCTGAGAGAGTCAGCCATGCCAAGTCTCCAGCAGTAGCAGATCCCAACAGGTTGGAATGGAACAGCAGCAGCCAGCAGCAGTGACTCCGGTAAGACACATCTGTCTGTCACCACTGTTTTGTCCCTAATACCAATCTCTCCCGTGCCCTGTGTTCTGTCATGTCCCTGGCCTTGCCCTGCCACCCTTATTCTGGCCCTTTCACCCTTATCCTGGCCCTGTCACCCTTATGCTGGCCCTGTTACCCCTATCCTGGCCCTGTCACCCCTGTGCTTGCCCTGTGAACCCTATACTGGCCCCGTCACCCCTGTCCTGGTCCTGCCGCCCCTACCCTGGCCCTGTCACCCCTATCCTGTCCCTATCATTTCTGTCCTGGCCCTGTCACCCCTGTCCTGGCCCCGTCACCCCTGTCCTGGCCCCGTCACCCCTATCCTGGCACCGTCACCCCTGTCCTGGCCCCGTCAACCCTGTACTGACCCTGTCACCCCTGTCCTGGCCCTGTTACTGCATACCCTCCAACTACCTTTTATGGCATGTACAGTACCCGCAGCGCCTCCAGACCTCTCCCCAATGCACCACACCTCCGCACCTTCCCCTCCACCACATGCGGCACTCCACCCCTCCCCCACATGCTGTGCCTCCAGACCCCCTACACCACCCGTGGCTCCCACTCCTCCACCCCTTCACCACCCACAGCACCTCCAGGCCCCTTCCACCATTCACCCCCCTTATACGTCTCCCCCCACACCTGCCCCCCTCCACCCGCAGCATCTGCAGACACCCTCCTCCATCAGCGGTCCCCCCCTCACCCACCCCTCCCCCACCAATGGCACCCCTGCACCTGCCCCTCCACCACCTGCAGCACCTCCGGACCTCCTTTCCCATCCGCCGCAACACCCGTACCTGCCCCTACCCTACCCATGGTGCCTGCGGTCCCCTACCCAACCCCCGGCACACCCGTCCCTTCCCATCCCACAGCACCTCCGGAACCCTTCACCCATCCACAACATCCCCACACCTGCCCCTCTCCCACCCGTGGCACCCCTGCCCCTCCCCCACCTGCGGTGCCTCCGGACCCCTCCCCCATCTGCATCCCCCACTCCTCTGCCCCTCCCCCACGCGCAGCACCTCCCGAACCTTCCCCATCCGGGCCCCACCCCCACTTCTGCCTCCCCTCCACCCGCAGCATCTACAGACACCATCCGCAGTCCCCCCCGCACCCGCTACATTCTGTACATCGTGCCCTGCAGGTGCTGTTCACGCCGTCGCAAGGGGCTGCGCCTCCTTCACCATCGCACGCCCTTTCATTGTGCAATATTTAACCACTAACAAAGGAATGCAGGTAATACTCCATATAATACAAATATTAAACCCCAGAAAGGCATGCAAGGGTTAAGGGGGCGTAGCCCCTTGCGACGGTGTGAAGAGCGCCCGTAGGGCGCGATGAAGCACCTAGTTCACTTATAGTGTCAGTATAACTTGTGAATCGAACTCAGTGCCCTATCTCTCATAGTCCGATGCTCTACCATTCGTCCATCGTCAACCCCTAATAGCCATGCTGGATCTTGATCCCATTAGTGATTATAGCAGAGAATAAGACATTAATTGTAAATGTATATCTATGTATATCAGGTGAGACTTCCCCTCTAGAAGGATGGGTTTTTGAATTAGTCTCATGTATTATTCTATTCCCAACTCTATGATACTCTAATACAGAAAATTACTATTTTCACACTATATAATAATCTACCGATACCATCATTATTCGCTATTTTCCCAATCCATAGATCGAACTCCCAATCTCACCCTTCCCAAACCGTTAATCTGTCATTCCTCCATCAGCGACCCTTATGTCCGAAATGTTCAGCCATTATATTTCATCTCACTCTTACCCCTTTTATTATTAAGTGGATTCCAATATCAAAATTAACCAATATTTATTTTTAATTTTTAAATCCTTAGGAAGTCTATATTATTTTATATGAATATATATTGTTAGTGATTTTTATTGACCGGTCTACTAGTTTATCTGTAATATATATATATATATATATATATATATATACCTTTTTTATGTATTAAAATATATAAAACTTATGGAATAACAAGTTTGTTTTATTGAACTTTGAGCCATACCATATTATTTATAGTGCAAGAGGGGAATTTGTTTAGTGTCCTTTGGTTAAAAATGAAGCAGCCAGTATTTACCCTGCACAGAAACCAAATAACCCACCCAAATCTAACTCTCTCTGCAAATGTTATATCTGCCTCCCCTGCAGTGCACATGGTTTTGCCCAACAGCTAACAAATTTGCTGCTACAATCAGGTCTGAAATACCCCCATAGCGCCATCCTCAGATGAGTACATGAGCACCCCTGGCACTAAAAAATTTGGATGGCCATGTCCGGGCACATTGAGGAGGTAAATACCGGAAGTTGAGTAGTCAAAATTGACTGGAAATGAATGTTACTGAGGTTAGTAATACTGTAGGAACAAAAACAGGCCCAAATTACATGATTTTAGCATTTAAAAAACAACAACACACATCCAAAACCAAAACACGGGGAACGGTGCATATATCAAAATTTTATTGCCTCAGAGTGGATTCAGCTGCCTCCCTGAATACCTCCCAGCACTGCTGGGAAATGGGACAAATGTACCTCAAATTAGGACCGCCCTGGCAAAATTGGGACAGTTGGGCTCTATCAAAGTCTCCAAAAAGTCAGCAGCCTCATCCTGGAGTGCATAAAGGTAATAAACAAATTGATCCAATATGACGCTACATCCCACAAACATTAAATATTTAGCAAAATTGATGATGCAGAATATGATGCAATGTACTAGGTGTAACGTTTATTTAGACCTGATGCAATTTCTGATCTAAGCTTTGTGCATTTTGTGGATCGTTACAAATGTGGGTGAGAGTCTCTTTTGGCGTAAGACTTTAATCTTGCCAGCATTATGTCACTGTGACAGTGAGAGACGTGGTTGGAGAATCTCACTGCACATGTCATAGATAGATATTTTAGCCAGTTATATATTAGATTGTTCCACTGGTCAAAAGAGATTACTGCTTAAGATTGTTGTACTATTATTTAGCTTGTCTTGTACTGTTTTGTTAGTATAACAAAACTATATGGCATTTACACTTATTTAGTTGAGTATCCACTAATTTATAAAAGTATTACTATTATCATTATTATAACTAATTTTTATGTTGTATGGTTAAAATATATTACTTTTCACTGCTGTTTAAATGTTTCTGTTTCTCTACAGCAGAGGTGGCCAACCAGTCAGAGGCAAAGAGCCAGAAAAGATCTGTAGTCAAGGGCAAGAGCCAGTATCATGCGCGCGCCAAAGGCGCACGCGCAAAAATGGGGCGTGACCTAGTTTTCACAAAGCCACACCCCATTTTGTGCGCACACCTTTCGGTATGACGTTTGTAGGAGTATGACCTTGTGTCATAACTCCGTTTTTAGTCATGTTGTACAGTGCCAAATACATATAATGCCCCAGTACAGTGCCACATATATATATAAAAATGCCAAAAAATGGGTGCCTCCACACTGCCAGAAACATATGTCCCCACAGTGCCACATACACATATGTCCCCACAGGGCCAGATACATATATGCCCTCAGTGCCAGATACACATGTACCCACAGTACCAGATACATATATGCCCCACAGTGCCAGATACATATATGCCCCACAGTACCAGATACACATGTCCCCACAGTACCAGATACATGTATGCCCCACGGTGCCAGATACATATATGCCCAACAGTACCAGATACACATATGTCCCACAGTGCCAAGTACACAGATGCCCTCAGTGCCAGATACACATATGCCCGACAGTGCCAAATACATATATGCCTCACAGTTCCAGATACATATATGCTCACAGTGCCAGATATACATGTCCCCACAGTGCCAGATATGCCCCCAGTGCCAGATATACATGTCCCCACAGTGCCAGCTATGCTCCTAGTGCCAGCTCTGCCCCTAGTGCCAGAAATACATGTCTCCACACAGTGCCAGCACCGCCCAATGCCAGATATACATGTCCCCCCAGTGCCAGATATACATGTCCCCCCAGTGCCAGCTATGTCCCCAGTGCCAGATATACTTGTCCACCCCATGCCAGCAATGCCCCCAGTGCCAGATTACATGTCCCCACAGTGCCAGCTCTGCCCCTAGTGCCAGAAATACATGTCTCCACACAGTGCCAGCACCGCCCAGTGCCAGATATACATGTCCCCCCAGTGCCAGATATACATGTCCCCCCAGTGCCAGCTATGTCCCCAGTGCCAGATATACTTGTCCACCCCATGCCAGCAATGCCCCCAGTGCCAGATTACATGTCCCCACAGTGCCAGCTATGCCCCTAGTGCCAGATATATATGTCCCCAAAGTGCCAGCTATGCCCCCAATACCAGTGTCCCCACAGTGCCAGATATGCCCCTAGTGCCAGATATACATGTCCCCCCAGTGCAAGATATACATGTCCCCCCAGTGCCAGCTATGCCCCCAGTGCCAGATATACTTGTCCCCACACTGCCAGCTATGCCCCAGTGCCAGATATGCCCCCAGTGCCAGATATACATGTCCCCACAGTGCCAGATATATATGTCCCCACAGTGCCAGCTATGCCCTAGTGCCAGATATATATGTCCCCACAGTGCCAGCTATGCCCCCAATGCCAGTGTCCCCACAGTGCCAGATATGCCCCCCAGTGCCAGATATACATGTCCCCCCAGTGCCAGATATATATGTCCCCACAATGCCAGATATATATGTCCCTACAGTGCCAGCTATGTCCCCAATGCCAGTGTCCCCACAGTGCCAGATATGCCCCCCCCAGGCATATATACATGTCCCCCAGTGCCAGCTATGACCCCAGTGCCAGGTATACATGTCCCCCCAGTGCCAGCAATGCCCCAGTGCCAGATATACATGCCCCCCCCCTTCCCCCGTGCTGCTCACCGCACTGCTGCTGGGGAGAAGAGCGCAGCGTGCACCTCTTCTGACCCTCACTCTCCGGCGGCGGTGTCTCTCTTCAATTAGGCGCCGGTCCGTGAGCCAATCAATGCTCGCGGCCCGGTGGCCAGGAGCCGGTCGAGCCGCATGCGGCGGATGAAAGAGCCGCATGCGGCTCGAGAGCCGTGGGTTGGCCACCGCTGCTCTACAGCATTAAGAGGATATAGGGTGGGATTCATGATGCATCTCATTTGCATGCAATGCATCCCGCCACTCATCCAGTGGCGTAACTACTGCCCCCGCAGTCCTCGCGGTGGCTTGGGGGCGAGGGGCTGCGGGGGCGCCACTGACTTAGCACAGATTGACATGCGGATGAGCGTCCGCATGTCAATCTGCGGTCTCCTTCCCTCCGCTGCTGTGATGGAGGGACACAGGAGGGACACAGGAGGGCACAGCGCGCGCCTCTCCCGTGTCCCTCCTGGCTCTCCGGCCGGTCTAATAAAGGAAGTGCCGCTCGTGAGCTCTGATTGGCTCACAAACCGGCACTTCCTTTATTAGACCAGCCGGAGAGCCAGGAGGGACACGGGAGAGGCGCGCGCTGTGCCCTCCGTGTCCCTCCAACACAAAGGAGCGGGGGAGGAGCAGGCACTGAGGAGGGCATATGTGGCACTGTGGGGGAATATCTGGCACTGGGGGCATATACCTGGCACTGTGGGGGGAATATCTGGCACTGGGGGCATATACCTGGCACTGTGGGGGAATATCTGGCACTGGGGGCATGTACCTGGCACTGTGGGGGAATATCTGGTACTGGAGGCATATGTGGCACTGGGAGCACGGCCCTAGCAACAAGCACTAACCCCTAGCAACGAGCATGACACCCAGTGCATGAAACCCATGGCAACGAGCATGACACCCTGAGCATGAAAATCCCTGGCACCGTGCATGGAACCAAGAGCATTAAACCCCTAGCAACGAGCAGGTTATTTAAAAGTAATTAGAAGCCTTACTGTAGAACTTAATGTGTAATGGGCATTACGGTGTGTGGCATAATGTATCACGGACATTGCGGTGTGTGTCATAATGTGTCAGGCATTACGGTGTGTTGTATACTATATCACGGGCATTGTGGTATGTGGTATAATGTCTCAGGATCATTACGGTGTGTGTCATACTGTGTCACAGATATTGTATGTGCTATAATGTATCAGGGGCTTTGCAGTGTGTAGCATAATGTATAACGGGCATTGCGATTCCTGTCATAATGTGTCACAGGCATTACGGTGTGTGGCATAATGTGTCGGGGGCATTACAGTGTGTGCATATTGTGTCATGTGCATTATTGTGTGTGGCATAATGTCTGAGGGCCTTTGCAGTATGTGGCATAATGTATACTGGGCATTACTATAAGGAGGAAAAATGACAAATAATGTAAGGGGCATGAATCAGGATTATTTTTCTTTCCTGTGGTGGCTAACGTCTGGGCGTGCAGGTTGCAAAACTGGGGTATAAGGTAGTCTTTTCCTGCAATGCCACGCACCTTTATGCAAAGCCACACCCATTTCAACGAAGCCACACACCCTTTTTGGCGGCGCACGCATGTTTCTCCCTTTATTAGTGCCAATTATGGGGGGGGGGGTGCCAAAGAATTTTTTGGCTTGGGGGAGAAAAATTTCTAGTTACGCCACTGCACTCATCGCTAGCATAATGGCATTTATTAATGCCATATGCTTGAAGAAAATCACAAAGGACTGCTCTCCCGGTAAGAGCTGTCCTTTGTGACACAAGGACTTCCAGGTTTAGGACCCAGGAATCCTTCTGTGCATGTGTCAATTGAGGCATGAGCCACAGGGGGTGCTGGAAGGTATAAAGAAGATGAGTCTGCACTGGTGGATTAATCAGATAAGTATAATGTAGTTAAAACCAATATATTAAACTGTTTAGTTACATTCAGTACAGTATTCTATTGGTGATGCTCCCGGAGAATTTTGTAGATACAAGCTACACAATTCCACGGAAGAGAGAAAAAGACAAAAAAAATCTCTTCCGGGAGCACTCTTATTCAATAATTATGTATGAACGTATTTACACTGCATGAGACAGTGAGATGTCCAGTTCTGCATTACCAAAGTACATAGGCCCTCATTCCGAGTTGTTCGCTCGGAAAAAATCTTCGCATCGCAGCGATTTTCCGCTTAATGCGCATGCGCAATGTCCGCACTGCGACTGCGCCAAGTAAATTTGCTATGCACTTAGTAATTTTACTCACGGCTTTTTCATCGTTCTGGCGATCGTAATGTGATTGACAGGAAATGGGTGTTACTGGGCGGAAACAGGCCGTTTTATGGGCGTGTGGGAAAAAACGCTACCGTTTCCGGAAAAAACGCAGGAGTGGCCGGAGAAACGGGGGAGTGTCTGGGCGAACGCTGGGTGTGTTTGTGCCGTCAAACCAGGAACGACAAGCACTGAACTGATCGCAGATGCCGAGTAAGTCTGAAGCTACTCAGAAACTGCTACGAGATGTGTAATCGCAATATTGCGATTACTTCGTTCGCAATTTTAAGATGCTAAGATTCACTCCCAGTAGGCGGCGGCTTAGCGTGAGCAACTCTGCTAAAATCGCCTTGCGAGCGAACAACTCGGAATGAGGGCCATAGTCCAAGACCAGGTTCGCATTTAGACCCAATTTCTTGGTGTAAATAGCTTGTCTAACAGCTGGAGAGATTGGTGATTGTGTGGAGGTGAGACTCTCCTATATTCAACCAATTTTGGGATCAATTAGAGTGTCGACATTGTTCAAGCCATATTTTCACTTAAAGTAATAGGATGATTTGATCTAATATTGGGGGTCATACCGAGTTGATCGCTAGCTGCCGTTGTTCGCAGCGCAGCAATCAGGCTAAAAATCAGCACTTCTGCGCATGCGGCTAAATGCGCACGCGTTGTGTACTTTCACAAAAGCCGATGCAGTTTTACACAAGCTCTAGCAACGCTTTTCAGTCGCACTGCTGGCCGCAGAGTGATTGACAGGAAGTGGGTGTTTCTGGGTGGTAACTGACCGTTTTCGGGGAGTGCGTGTAAAAACGCAGGCGTGTCAGATACAAACGCGGGCGTGCCTGGAAAAATCCAGGCGTGGCTGGCCGAACGCAGGGCGTGTTCGTGACGTCAAAACAGGAACTAAACAGTCTGAAGTGATCGCTAGCTAGGAGTAAGTCTCGAGCTGCTCAGAAACAGCACAATCTTTTTTTGTAGCAGCGGTGCGATCCTTTCGTTCGCACTTCTGCTAAGATAAGATACACTCCCAGAGGGCGGCGGCTTAGCGTTTGCACGGCTGCTAAAAGCAGCTGGCGAGCGAACAACTCAGAATGAGGCCATTGTACGCAAGATGCTCACAATAATAGGTGTGCACCAGGGGATGATGTTTCCCATCTAATATATTTTATTGATACTAAGCACTTCTAAGAACTCTCTTTCTTGATTGTTCTTTTATACTTGATTACAGAAATAAAAGTTAGGTTTTACTGTAAACCCATGTTTTCCCTCCTTTGGTAATGCAGAACTGGACATCTCACTATCTCATGCAGTGTAAATACGTTCATACATAATTGTTGAATAAGAGTGCTCCCGGAAGAGATTTTTTTGTCTTTTTCTCTCTCCCATGGAATTGTGTAGGGTGCTAGAAGGTATCTGATTGGATCCCCCTCAGGGGAAAATAAGACCATAGGCTTCTCTAGAGTAATGTAATCTAAAGAAGGCGATGCCCACCGTGTCCAAGCTCCAGAATGTAGTGCATTCCGGAGCTTGATGCATATGAGACAAGTGGCTCCAGTTTTAGCATTGTTGCATCCTTCCCATAGTCATAAGATCAACATTGTAAATGTCAACATCGACGTCATCACTACAATGTTGACATTTATTATGTCAACATTGTTCAAATGTTGACATTGGACATGCCAGCACCTGCAGAATGTTGACAATATCGATAAGAAGCAGCAGAAGTTTAAAGTTAGGTTGATGGAGGGTAGAGCTAGGCACTAGGAGGTGGGGTAGGGTTAGGCTACAGGAGGGGAGGTTAGAGCTAGGCACTAGGAGGTGGGGTAGGGTTAGGCTACAGGAGGGGAGGTTAGAGCTAGGCACTAGGAGGTGGGGTAGGGTTAGGCTACAGGAGGGGAGGTTAGAGCTAGGCACTAGGGGGTGGGGTAGGGTTAGGCTACAGGAGGATAGGTTAGAGCTAGGCACTAGGGGGTGGGGTAGGGTTAGGCTACAGGAGGAGAGGTTAGAGCTAGGCACTAGGGGGTGGGGTAGGGTTAAGCTACAGGAGGGGAGGTTAGGTTTAGGCACTAGGGGGTGGGGTAGGGTTAGGCTACAGGAGGGGAGGTTAGAGCTAGGCACTAGGGGGTGGGGTAGGGTTAGGCTACAGGAGGATAGGTTAGAGCTAGGCACTAGGTGGTGGAGTAGGGTTAGGCTACAGGAGGGGAGGTTAGGTTTAGGCACTAGGTGATGGGGTAGGGTTAGGCTACAGGAGGGGAGGTTAGGTTTAGGCACTAGGGGGTGGGGTAGGGTTAGGCTACAGGAGGGGAGGTTAGAGCTAGGCACTAGGGGGTGGGGTAGGGTTAGGCTACAGGAGGGGAGGTTAGAGCTAGGCACTAGGGGGTGGGGTAGGGTTAGGCTACAGGAGGAGAGGTTAGAGCTAGGCACTAGGGGGTGGGGTAGGGTTAGGCTACAGGAGGGGAGGTTAGGTTTAGGCACTAGGGGGTGTGGTAGGGTTAGGCTACAGGAGGAAAGGTTAGAGCTAGGCACTAGGGGGTGGGGTAGGGTTAGGCTACAGGAGGGGAGGTTAGAGCTAGGCACTAGGAGGTGGGGTAGGGTTAGGCTACAGGAGGAGAGGTTAGAGCTAGGCACTAGGGGGTGGGGTAGGGTTAGGCTACAGGAGGAGAGGTTAGAGCTAGGCACTAGGGGGTGGGGTAGGGTTAGGCTACAGGAGGGGAGGTTAGGTTTAGGCACTAGGGGGTGGAGTAGGGTTAGGCTACAGGAGGAAAGGTTAGAGCTAGGCACTAGGGGTTGGGGTAGGGTTAGGCTACAGGAGGGGAGGTTAGAGCTAGGCACTAGGAGGTGGGGTAGGGTTAGGCTACAGGAGGGGAGGTTAGAGTAGGCACAAGGGGGTGGGGTAGGGTTAGGCTACAGGAGGGGAGGTTAGAGCTAGGCACTAAGAGGTGGGGTAGGGTTAGGCTACAGGAGGGGAGGTTAGAGCTAGGCACTAGGGGGTGGGGTAGGGTTAGGCTACAGGAGGGGAGGTTAGAGCTAGGCACTAGGGGGTGGGGTAGGGTTAGGCTACAGGAGGGGAGGTTAGGTTTAGGCACTAGGTGATGGGGTAGGGTTAGGCTACAGGAGGAGAGGGTAGAGCTAGGCACTAGGGGGTGGGGTAGGGTTAGGCTACAGGAGGGGAGGTTAGGTTTAGGCACTAGGTGATGGGGTAGGGTTAGGCTACAGGAGGAGAGGGTAGAGCTAGGCACTAGGGGGTGGAGTAGGGTTAGGCTACAGGAGGGGAGGTTAGGTTTAGGCACTAGGTGATGGGGTAGGGTTAGGCTACAGGAGGGGAGGTTAGAGCTAGGCACTAGGGGGTGGGGTAGGGTTAGGCTACAGGAGGGGAGGTTAGAGCTAGGCACTAGGCGGTGGGGTAGGTTTAGGCTACAGGAGGGGAGGTTAGGTTTAGGCACTAGGGGGAGGGGTAGGGTTAGGCTACAGGAGGAGAGGTTAGAGCTAGGCACTAGGGGGTGGGGTAGGGTTAGGCTACATGAGGGGAGGTTAGAGCTAGCACTAGGGGGTGGGGTAGGGTTAGGCTACAGGAGGAGAGGTTAGAGCTAGGCACTAGGGGGTGGGTAGGGTTAGGCTACAGGAGGGGAGGTTAGGTTTAGGAACTAGGGGGTGGGGTGGGGTTAGGCTACAGGAGGATAGGTTAGAGCTAGGCACTAGGGGGTGGGGTAGGGTTAGGCTACAGGAGGAGAGGGTAGAGCTAGGCACTAGGGGGTGGAGTAGGGTTACGCTACAGGAGGGGAGGTTAGTTTTAGGCACTAGGTGATGGGGTAGGGTTAGGCTACAGGAGGGGAGGTTAGAGCTAGGCACTAGGGGGTGGAGTAGGGTTAGGCTACAGGAGGGGAGGTTAGGTTTAGGCACTAGGTGATGGGGTAGGGTTAGGCTACAGGAGGGGAGGTTAGAGCTAGGCACTAGGGGGTGGGGTAGGTTTAGGCTACAGGAGGGGAGGTTAGGTTTAGGCACTAGGGGGTGGGGTAGGGTTAGGCTACAGGAGGGGAGGTTAGAGCTAGGCACTAGGGGGTGGGGTAGGGTTAGGCTACAGGAGGGGAGGTTAGGTTTAGGCACTAGGTGATGGGGTAGGGTTAGGCTACAGGAGGGGAGGTTAGAGCTAGGCACTAGGGGGTGGGGTAGGTTTAGGCTACAGGACGGGAGGCTAGGTTTAGGCACTAGGGGGTGGGGTAGGGTTAGGCTACAGGAGGGGAGGTTAGAGCTAGGCACTAGGGGGTGGGGTAGGGTTAGGCTACAGGAGGGGAGGTTAGAGCTAGGAACTATGGGGTGGGGTAGGGTTAGGCTACAGGAGGGGAGGTTAGGTTTAGGCACTAGGTGATGGGGTAGGGTTAGGCTACAGGAGGAGAGGGTAGAGCTAGGCACTAGGGGGTGGAGTAGGGTTAGGCTACAGGAGGGGAGGTTAGGTTTAGGCACTAGGTGATGGGGTAGGGTTAGGCTACAGGAGGGGAGGTTAGATCTAGGCACTAGGGGGTGGGGTAGGGTTAAGCTACAGGAGGGGAGGTTAGGTTTAGGCACTAGGTGATGGGGTAGGGTTAGGCTACAGGAGGGGAGGTTATAGCTAGGCACTAGGGGGTGGGGTAGGGTTAGGCTACAGGAGGGGAGGTTAGATTTAGGCACTAGGGGGTGGGGTAGGGTTAAGCTACAGGAGGGGAGGTTAGGTTTAGGCACTAGGTGATGGGGTAGGGTTAGGCTACAGGAGGGGAGGTTACAGCTAGGCACTAGGGGGTGGGGTAGGGTTAGGCTACAGGAGGGGAGGTTAGATTTAGGCACTAGGGGGTGGGGTAGGGTTAAGCTACAGGAGGGGAGGTTATAGCTAGGCACTAGGGGGTGGGGTAGGGTTAGGCTACAGGAGGGGAGGTTAGATTTAGACACTAGGAGGAGGGTTAGGGGTTAGAGTTAGTAATATTTACCATCAGAAGTTGCGTACTATCCATTCAAAGTCATTAGGAAGACATCATACAAGGTAAGTCACCACCACCAGACCACCAGGTACATTTTATTGACATTCTAATCATGTTGACATTTCATCAGTATCAACCATGTCGACACTCTCTCAACATTATGAACAAGCCTGCATTAAGGGTTTGCGGTTTTTCAAGCCATTATTTATTTATTATTTAGTAACAGTTTCTGACATAGGGGGTCATTCCAAGTTGTTCGCTCGTTGCCGATTTTCGCAACGGAGCGATTAAGGCAAAAATGCGCATGCGCATGGTTCGCAGTGTGCATGCGGTTAGTATTTTAACACAAAACTTAGTAGATTTTCTCAAGCCCAAACGAAGATTTTTCATCGTTGAAGTGATCGTAGTGTGATTGACAGGAAGTGGGTGTTTCTGGGCGGAAAATGCCCGTTTTCTGGGAGTGTGCGGAAAAACGCAGGCATGCCAGGGAAAAAAGCGTGACTGTCTGTAGAAACGGGGGAGTGGCTGGGCGTGTGTGTGACGTCAAACCAGGAACGAAACTGACTGAACTGATCGCTATTTGTGAGTAAGTCTCGAGCTACTCAGAAACTGCTAAGAAATTCTTTTCGCAATCCTGCTAATCTTTCGGTCGCAATTCTGCTAAGATACACTCCCAGAGGGCGGCGACTTAGCGTGTGCAATGCTGCTAAAAGCAGCTAGCGAGCGAACAGCTCGGAATCACCCCCATAGTGCAGAAAATTCCGTTACGCTGTACAATTGGAACAACAGTGATACAGCAAAACTGGGTAATAATAGAAAGACTAGAGGTAGGAAGGCCCTGCTTGCAAGCTTGGGAAATAGGCATTTATACACAAGGTTAGGTGCTGCCTATTGCATTATGGTTCTGCCAAATCACACAGCAATGTTGACCTTGGGTCAGGAGGATGGGAGAGCTAAGAAAGAGAAAAAATTTGAGGATGTGTGTACTGTACTGAGGGACCGTAACTAGGAAAGTTTAAGAAAGTTATGTGGGTTGTTTTGGAATTTCATAAGCTTGCCTGAAGAGGTGAGTTTTCAGGGAGCGCTTGAAGGTTTGGAGACTAGAGGTGAGTCTTATTGGGCATGGTAGGGCATTCCGCGGAGTGGGTGCAGCCCGAAGAAAGTCCTACAATGGGAATGGGAGTGAATAATGAGTGTGGATGAGAGATGTCGATTTTGTGATGAGTGTAGTGGTCGGGTTGGGAAATATTTTGAGATGAGCGTAGAGATGTATGTTGGTGCAGTTTGGTTAATGGCCTTGTGTGTGAGTAAAAGTATTTTATACTGAATACGGTAGAATACAGGTAGCCAATCGAGGGACTGACAGATTGGATCCGCAGAAGCTGATTGTTTAGCGAGGAAGATTAGCCTTGCAGCTGTATTCAGAATGGATTGTAGTGGTGAGAGTCTCCATTTGGTAAGACCAGTTAGAAGAATATTGCAATAATCAATGCGGCAAATAATGAGAGCATGGATTAGCGTTTTTGAGGTGTCTTGTGTAAGGTATGGTCATATTTTGAATATGTTTTTTAGATGTATTCAACATGATTTTGAGACAGATTGAATGTGGGGAACAATGAACAGTTCAGAGATAAGGAAAAAACTCCTAGGCAGCGAGCTTGTGGGGTAGGATTCATTGTTCTCAACAGTGATAAAGATATCAGATTGGTAACTACTATTGGTCGGTGGAACTATAATTAATTCTGTTTTGAAAATATTAAGTTTGAGGTGTCAAGATGACATGCAAGATGAAATGGCAGAAAGGCATTCAGTGACACGGCCCAATACAGATGGTGACACATCAGGGGAGGATAGGTAGATTTGGAGTTTGCCCCGAGATGTGGAATAGATTGAGAAAAGCAGAGGACCGAAGACTGAGCCTTGCGGTACTACACCTGGCAGAGGTGTCATAAAGGAGGTGGATTAAGAGAAGTGGACACTGATGGAGCCATTAGATAAGTAGGATGAGAACCAAGAAAGAGCTGTGTCCTGAGGACCTACAGATGTGGCCTCACACATCTTGGCTTAAAACAGCAGTATAGCATGGCGTTCATCCACCAGCCCTATGAGATGCTAGTAATCGCGGATGCGTGTGTACGCACATGCCCATGAATGCCATCCAGCAAAGTCTCTTACACCAACTACAGGTAGCAGGAACATAACATCCCACTACCCCCTCCCAAGCAGTGCCTCTGAGTCCCTCTCTGTACGCAGGCAGCGGGAGCATCTTAGTCCCGCTGCCTGCGATCGCACAGCAGTGGTTTTAGTATACAGGGAATATGAACCGCTCATCTCTAGTTTGAAGTAATAGAGGAAAGCAAGCAGATGATGAGGTTGTGATCTGAGAGAGGGAAGGGAGTGTTCATGAATTCAGAAACTGAGCATATTTTGGTGAACACAAGATCGAGGCAGTGGCCCCCCATTCAGACAATTGGTAGAGGCAGAGAGAAGGGGTTAGAGAGAAGAGTTTGGAGACATGAACAGCAGATTTTGGTCTATCAATAGGGATTTTAAAATCACCCACAATGATGGTAGAGATGTCAGAGGATAGAAAGTGATGAAGCTAGACAGAAAAATCTTCCAGAAATTGTTTGGGTTGCCCAGGTGATAGCTGCAACACGCAGAGAGAAAGGAGTGTAATTCCTAATAGAATGTACTTCAACTGGGTTCACTACGATATGCCGGCGGTCGGGCTCCCGGCGACCAGCATACCGGCGCCGGGAGCCCGACCGCCGGCTTACCCACAGTGTGGCGAGCGCAAATGAGCCCCTTGCGGGCTCGCTGCGCTCGCCACGCTACGCGCGCCACACTATTTTATTCTCCCTCTAGGGGGGTCGTGGACCCCCACGAGGGAGAATAAGTGTCGGTATGCCGGCTGTCGGGATCCCAGCGCCGGTATACTGTGCGCCGGGATCCCGTCAGTCGTCATACTGAAGACCACCCCTTCAACTGATGTGAATGTGAGTGATGGAGCCGCTCAAACGATGAGGATTGTCTAGCTGTTTAAGGGGTCTATTTACTAAGCCTTGGATGGTGATAAAGTGGATGGAGATAAAAACAAAAACAAAAAAAAACAACCAATAAGCTCCTAACTACTATGTTACAGGCTAGGCTTGAAAATTACAGTTAGGATCTTGTACTTTATCTTTATCCACTTTTATCTTCATCCAATGATCAGTAAATAGACCCCTAAATCTATTGTCATGGGTAAGTGAAATGTGAGTTAAGGGGGGTACACACAGAGAGATCCATGTTTAAAATCTAAGCAATCTGACTAGATTGCTTAGATTTTAAGCACGGATCTGCCGTGGGTATGCCTCCCAGCGATAGCGATGCGCGGCCCCGTGCATCGCTATCGCCGGTGCTAGATTGAGCATGCAGGCTCAATCTAGTGGGTCGCTCACTTCACCGATGTGTGAAGTGAGCGCCCCCCCCCCCCCCCCCCCCTCCGTCCGTCCGTCCGTCCCCTCGCTCAGCACATCGCGCTGAGCTGAGCGGGGGGGGAGATGTGTGCCATCAATGATCGGCGATCCATCAGGGAATCAGGGAAATTCTGCTTGTTAGACCACAGCCTGATCTAGAAGTTGGATCCATGCACTGCACAGAAACATAGAATTTGACGACAATGCATTTTACATGCAGACATTTTTTCATATATGGAAATAAACATTAACGGATATTTTTGACTTGTCATTAGATACAAGCTATTTTCAGAAAATAATTGTGACACTGATTACTGTACTGTGGGTTACAAAATCTATTAAATAAAACAAAATGTAAACGATCCCTCTTTCTAGAATGAGTTTTGTATGGCTAATGGATAAAAGTGCATATTTCGTGTTCTTTAACTGATTAGTGTAAAAAAAACAGCACATTATTAGCATTGATTGCCGGGATAAAAGCAGAGCCGTGATTTCTGTGGATTTGCTGCTCTGAACTTTGGCTTATATATCATTAGTCTCAAATTGTGCCGCATTATTCTCCAGACAACTAAATTAAATCATTTGTATAACTGATCTGACCGTAACCTTAAGATGAATTTGTGTATTGCACAAAACATTTCTGGGAAATTATTATGACAAAATGCAGTAATGTGAAATTAAATGGCCAGTTAACCCAAAAAGTTACATTTCATTACATGTGAAATATGAACGCGAAAAGTTTTATTGTCTCAACTTGCAGCTACTGTAGGAGTCAGTTTGAAGCTAAAATGTACATTTCCACATAGAGAAAAAGAACACAACTGTCAACCAGTGAATAATCGGCCACTGAAAATGATTGAAACCCTCAAGTATCAAAGGATAATGTGGTCCTAAAAGCATCCAATCCATGCCTCTGTCTTCCCTAATCAGTACACAGCAGTTCCGTTACCTAGAAGACTGCTCGATAATCAAATTGCTCCTCACTTGTATTAATTCACTTTCCTGTGCATTTAACATGTTCACTCACACCAAGGAAATGATGAAGGTGATATGCTTGGTGGATTTTATCAATACATTAATTTTGAGCTAAATTATATCTGAATAATAATGAAACAGCCTATGGTAGAACTGAATAACAAATAGTGGCTTTGTTAGCTCTTTTTAAAATGATCATCTTCCACCATTGATGATGATCATAATATTACAGTGATGGTTTATTTGTACACCAGTTACATTTTACTTGTAATATTACCCTGCTTAGTATTTTGCTGGCGGGTGAACCAATCAATATGTAATGAGCGTTTATTTGTTGCCTATAACCAACTGTTTATCAGAGTAGTCACCATTAGAAAGGGCACTGAGTGAGGGGGGTGATCAGTGTTGGACTGGGTCCATCGGGGGAATGCAGTGGTAGGGGACAAAGTTTAGGGGTGTACTGTAGCTAGTCATCAGCCACCATATTAGTTTGCCTAACCATTAGAGAGTTCATGGGCCAGGCCCCTTGATAAATATATATAGTAAATACTGCTAGCACATGCATGATAATGTAGCAGATTAATACCAGAAATGCACTGTAGAAAATACTCAATAGTCCTATGCAATATAAAGTAACATATTGTGACAAGAACACTGGAATAGTGTTTGAGGGCAGGTATGTTTGTCCCAGGTTCTTGTCTTACATGTATTAGAAAAATGAAAACTTCTAGGAAAATGTTTTGTTTTGTCAGAACCTTTTCAGTGTATTGGAAAAGCTGGATAAGGGCCCTGAAAGAGAGATAGGGCAAGTTCCAGACATTGGGCCCAGTTCGGGTCTTTTGCCTCACAGAGGGCTAATCAGGGCTTTCAGCTGTGCAAGAGCCTTTTAGGGCTGCTAGCCTGATTAGTGTGGGCAGATTGCCTGGGGAGAGACTGCAGAATCTCTGTGAGAGGAGCTTCCTTATACAAGTGAGCTATACAGTGTTTACTGGAGAACTCTGTGTTTTTGTTTAGTGATAGTTAGGAACGTCTTATGTTTAGTTAGTGCCGGACAGGTAAGGTATTTTCTTTTGATGTTTGTTTAGTTTTCTGTTCAATAAAACTGGTCGTGGCTAGTTACACCAC
Source organism: Pseudophryne corroboree (assembly GCF_028390025.1). NCBI lineage: Eukaryota > Metazoa > Chordata > Amphibia > Anura > Myobatrachidae > Pseudophryne > Pseudophryne corroboree. Next base: position 407,143,987 of record NC_086452.1, read on the forward strand.
ACACTGGACTTGTGTGATTCCTCAGCTGCTGCATAGCTGCCATTTACCCCACGAAACGGCACCTTGTTCCCTTACAGTGTTACAACTTGGTGGAGAATGCGAGCATTCCGTTCTGCGCATAAGTGAAAGCAGCAGCTTTATGAGGCCTGCAGAAAACGGGGGTTTATGCAGATACAGCCCAGTGTGAGGTTGCTGAGATTCACCCCTGAGGATTTGATATATGTCCTGGGTGAAAGCAGCTACAAAGCCGCCTGAAAAATCTGTCGACATGGAGGAACTGCTTAAAGCCTTGCTGCAAGCTACAGCGGCTCAGCAGGAGGCCAACAGACAGCAGCAGGTGGCAATGGAGGAAAATGGGAGACAGCAGCAGGTGGCAATGGAGGAAAATTGGATACTACAGCAGGAGGCCAACAGACAGCAGCAGGTGGCAATGGAGGAAAATAGGAGACAGCAGCAGGTGGCTATTGATGAACTTTACAGGCAACAGCATCAGGATAGAGAGGCCTTAACAGAAGTGGTGCAGAGCTTTGCAGCCCAGATTGGAGATGTGGCCGTCAGTGCTCCGACCAGCTCTAGTTCTATACGGGCCAGTCACTTCCTGCAGAAAATTACAGAGGCTGATGATGTGGAGGCCTACCTGACCACGTTTGAAAGGATTGCCGAGCGTGAGAACTGGCCGAAAGCACAGTGGGCCAGTCTGCTGGCACCTTTTCTGTCACGTGAGCCCCAAAAAGCGTACTTTGATTTAAGCCCTGCTGAGGCTCGGGACTATGATAAACTAAAGACTGAGATCCTGACCCGCCTGGGAATCACGCTGTCAGTACGAGCACAACGGGTGCACCGTTGGGTGTACGCCATGGAGAAGCCTCCTCGCTCCCAGATGCACAACCTTATTCAGCTAACAAAAAAATGATTACATCCAGAGACATTAACTGGTCCCCAGATGGTTGAAAGAGTCGTCATGGACCGCTACTTGAGATCTTTGCCCATGGTCCTGCGCAAGTGGGTGAGCCATGGAAACCCGGGTACTGCTGACCAATTAGTGGACATGGTAGAGAGGTATATGGCAGCAGAGGAATTACTGATGACCACCCAGCAACCCATAGATCCTCGACAGCGCCCTTCAGTAAAGACTGGTAAGACTGTTCCGTGGGAAAATGTTGCTGGGCGGTTAAGAGAACTCAAGGCTGGAGAGACTGTAAACACTGGCCCTGGAGACAGGCCAATGGGGCTAGAATGGTCTATGCTTCCCAAACGGGTTGATAATCGTGTGGTTAAATGTTTTAGCTGTGGTATGCCAGGTCATGTTATTGCCAATTGCCCAGTCACGCAAGAACCCATGCAATGTGATGCTGCCTTTGAATGTCACAGAATGTCTTTCTTTGCTAGGTTAGCCTGTACTGTGGTACCTTCACCTGAGTTGGAAAAACAAATGTGTGACGTGTTCTTAGAGGGTAACCGGGTAGAGGCCTTGCTAGATTCAGGAAGTTTAGTTACCCTCGTGAAAGCTGGGTTAGTGAACCCCTTAAAGCTCCAGCAAATACCTATTGGGGTAACTTGCATACATGGGGATACCCAACATTATGTCACTGCTGAAGTGAATATAGAAACTTGTTGTGAGTCAGCAATGGTTAAAGTAGCAAGGGAGAAATTACCAAGGTAATAAGCCCGGCGCTTCAAAATGTGATGTTTAACCCAAGCAGCTGTTGACAGAGATAGTTAGTCCCTGAGAATAAATACGTGGAAAAGGATATACAGCGCTATTTACTGGATAAAGATAATATAACTTCTTTATTATACAAAATAAAATATTTGGTTGCAACCATAAATATAATTAGACATTTTAAAATATATATATATATATATATATATATATATATATATAAAAAAAGGGCAAGCACAGCACAGCACTTCATTCGGTATATTACCACTTGTAGAGGCCACACACAGTCTCCTGTATAGAATCCTTTGGAAAATATTGCCACAGTCCAAGGGGTGTAGATATCACTTGTGGAATGTAGAGTCCATACGGAGTGGATGGAGAGCCTTTGAAGCTTGATTGTGGACAATTATAGTCCTATTGAAAGCGTTTCAGCGTTTCGCTGTGTCAACAGCTTCATCAAGGTGTATTGATGAAGCTGTTGACACAGCGAAACGCGTCGGTTTACAGAGGCCTCCGCTACAACCAAAACCTCCTATCCTGGAATACGCCTAGAAGTCCTGCACGCCTGAAACGGGGAACTTGTTGGTGTCCGCAAGAGGAGTTCGAGACCATGCTTTCAATAGGACTATAATTGTCCACAATCAAGCTTCAAAGTCTCTCCATCCACTCCGTATGGACTCTACATTCCACAAGTGATATCTACACCCCTTAGACTGTGGCAATATTTTCCAAAGGATTCTATACAGGAGACTGTGTGTGGCCTCTACAAGTGGTAATATACCGAATGAAGTGCTGTGCTGTGCTTGCCCTTTTTTTATATATATATATATATATATATATATATATATTTTTTTTTTTTTTTTTTTTTTCTAATTATATTTATGGTTGCAACCAAATATTTTATTTTGTATAATAAAGAAGTTATATTATCTTTATCCAGTATATAGCGCTGTATATCCTTTTCCACAAATGGTTAAAGTAGGACTGGTCCCCACCTTGGTGCATGAGGCCATAATAGGGAGGGATTTTCCTCATTTTTGGAAACTGTGGGGATCACGTTTATCAACAGATGTGAGAAGTAAAGAGCCAGTTGATAATACCGGTGATTTTATGGATGTACGTGTGTCTTCGGAACTTTCTGACCCTTTGCCTTTTGCTAGTTTGGCTGGGGAAGTGACAGATGGGAAGTCCAGTGAGGACCCTCTTGCTGGGAACAGAGACATAGTAGTTAGAAATGAAAGCGTGCCTGACCTGGAGGTAAAGAAGGATCTGTTTGCATCTGAACAGTTAAAGGATCCTACCTTGATAAAGGCTAGAGAGAATGTTAAGATTGTTAATGGGGAACCTGTGGTACCAGGTGACAGGGTTATGTATCCCCACATGGCCATCTGTAATGAGCTCTTGTACCACATTGTCAAAAGGGTGAGGATGTGGTGGAACAGCTGGTAGTTCCCCAGACTTATCGGAGAACGGTACTAGATTTAGCTCATAGTCACATTACAGCAGGACATTTAGGGGCATAAAAAAACACTGAAAGAGTTTTACAAAGGTTCTTTTGGCCAGGGGTTTATAAAGAATATTGTTCTTCCTGTCCTGAATGCCAGTATCATGCCCCTAGACCCCATTTCAGGAGCCCACTAGTTCCCATGCCTATTATAGAGGTCCCGTTTGACAGAATAGCCATGGATCTCGTGGGGCCCTTGTTAAAGTCCGCTCGGGGCCATCAGTATATCCTGGTAATAATGGACTATGCCACTCGATATCCTGAGGCTGTCCCTCTACGCACTATAACAACCAAAGCGATAGCTAGGGAGCTGGTGCAGGTTTTTAGTAGAGTGGGAATACCAAAAGAAATTTTGACTGACCAAGGTACTCCATTTATGTCAAGGATCATGAAAGAATTGTGCAAATTATTTAAGGTCACTCACCTCAGGACGTCCATTTACCATCCCAAAACTGATGGGTTGGTGGAAAGCTTTAATAAAACATTAAAAAGTATGTTAAAAAAGGTTGTTGATAAAGATGGGAAAAACTGGGATTGTTTGTTGCCCTACTTGTTAATGGCCATCAGAGAAGTTCCTCAGTCCTCTATGGGGTTTTCTCCATTTGATTTGTTGTATGGTAGACACCCCAGAGGGCTGTTGGACATTGCCAAAGAGACGTGGGAAGGTCAGCCCACTCCTTATAGAAGCGTTGTTGAACATGCAACACAAATGCAGGATAGGATTGCAGCCGTGGTACCTATTGTCAGAGAGCACATGGAACAGGCCCAAAGTGCTCAACAGAGGGTATATAACTGGAGTGCCAAGATACGGGAATTTGCTCCTGGAGATAGAGTTCTTGTTTTGGTACCCACTGTGGAAAGCAAGTTCTTAGCTAAATGGCATGGTCCATTTGAGATTAGGGAAAAAGTGAATGAGGTTAATTACAAAGTATACCAACCGGGAAAAAGAATACCCGAACAAATCTACCATGTTAACTTAATCAAACCCTGAAAGATAGGTTGTCTCTGTCAGTGGAGCCTTGCCCTTCGGTGTCTTCACCTCGGTTGCTTCCCGCAGTAAAGGTGTCAGAGACATTATCAGCTGATTAGAACAATCAGGTTAAAGAATTTCTCATCCAAAATAAGGAGATATTTTCAGAGCTGCCTGGCCAAACGACCATAATAAAACATGATATTGTCACAGAACCAGGGGTCAGGGTCCATTTAAAGCCATATAGGATTCCTGAAGCTCAGCGAGAAGCTGTTTCTAAAGAAGTTAAAACCATGTTAGAACTTGGAGTCATAGAGGAATCTAACAGTGAGTGGTCCAGTCCCATAGTTCTCATCCCGAAGCCAGACGGTAGCATACGCTTCTGTAATGACTTTCGTAAGTTAAATGAGGTGTCCAAATTTGACGCATACCCCATGCCCCGTGTGGATGAGCTTATAGAAAGGCTGGGAACAGCAAGGTTTCTCACCACGTTGGACCTGACCAAAGGTTACTGGCAAATATCTTTATCTGATAGCGCAAAAGAAAAAACAGCCTTTTCGGTTCCGGAGGGGCTGTACCAGTATAAGATGTTACTCTTTGGGTTGCATGGGGCTCCAGCAACCTTTCAACGGGCAATGGATAAAATTTTGAGGCCCCATAGAAAATATGCAGCTGCCTATTTGGATGATGTGGTAATTCACAGTACAGACTGGGGGTCCCATTTGGTTAAAGTACAAGCAGTACTGGACTCAATCAGAGAGGCAGGGTTAACTGCTAACCCAAAGAAGTGCTGCCTTACAATGGAGGAGGTCAAATACTTGGGCTTCACCATAGGTAGAGGTCTGATTAGGCCCCAATTGAATAAAATTGATGCTATTCAAAACTGGCCTCGTCCAGTGAATAAAAAACAGGTAAGGGCTTTTTTGGGAATAACTGGGTACTATAGACGGTTTATTCCCAATTTTGGGACCACAGCAGTGCCGTTGTCAGACCTTACCAAAGGGAAGCAGTCAAATATGGTGAAATGGAACCCTGATGCAGAAAAAGCGTTCCAAGCATTAAAAGTGGCTTTGTGTTCACAACCTGTATTGATAACACCAGATTTTTCAAAAGAATTTGTGGTACAGACAGATGCCTCAGAGGTAGGGATAGGGGCTGTGCTGTCCCAAACCAGAGATGGGGACGAACACCCTTTCATTTATTTGAGTAGGAAACTCAATGAGCATGAAAAAAGGTATGCCATTGTGGAAAAGGAGGCTTTGGCCATTAAGTGGGCACTAGATACCTTGAGATATTACCTCTTGGGTAGACAATTCAGACTAGTGACAGATCATGCCCCTTTAAAATGGATGTATGTAAATAGAGGCAAGAATGCTCGTGTAACTAGATGGTTTCTAGCATTGCAGGATTTTAAGTTTACTGTCGAACATAGACCGGGTACACAATTGGCCAACGCAGATGCATTGTCCCGCATCTTCTGTTTGGGGGCTACAAGTGTTCCGGCCCCTAGGTCGAAACAGGGGAGGGGGATATGTGACAAGAACACTGGAATAGTGTTTGAGGGCAGGTATGTTTGTCCCAGGTTCTTGTCTTACATGTATTAGAAAAATGAAAACTTCTAGGAAAATGTTTTGTTTTGTCAGAACCTTTTCAGTGTATTGGAAAAGCTGGATAAGGGCCCTGAAAGAGAGATAGGGCAAGTTCCAGACATTGGACCCAGTTCGGGTCTTTTGCCTCACAGAGGGCTAATCAGGGCTTTCAGCTGTGCAAGAGCCTTTTAGGGCTGCTAGCCTGATTAGTGTGGGCAGATTGCCTGGGGAGAGACTGCAGAATCTCTGTGAGAGGAGCTTCCTTATACAAGTGAGCTATACAGTGTTTACTGGAGAACTCTGTGTTTTTGTTTAGTGATAGTTAGGAACGTCTTATGTTTAGTTAGTGCCGGACAGGCAAGGTATTTTCTTTTGATGTTTGTTTTGTTTTCTGTTCAATAAAACTGGTCGTGGCTAGTTACACCACACACTGGACTTGTGTGATTCGTCAGCTGCTGCATAGCTGCCATTTACCCCACGAAACGGCACCTTGTTCCCTTACAGTGTTACAATATGTATAATGTATAAATTATAATCAGGTTTGGAACCTGATCCCTAGAGGAGGAGGAGGGCCCCAGGCAGTGGGGCCCACCCGGGGGGGTTCCCCTGTACCCCTATGGGCCCGTCCAAACCTGTGGGTGGTTACTAATTACCCAGACCCTAGGCATGTATGAAGGGTCCAGCATGCTCCCTCCATAGCTTTTGTGACAGCGTGCATATTGCTTTCAGATATTTTTTTCACAGAGAAGGCATGGACATGCCTCATGGATTGTGGCCACGCCCTTCTGTATACCCTGGGTCCGTGGTATGTATCAGGAACATTGGGCAATAGTGATATGCAAAAATGCAAAATAATGACAAGAATGCAGCACACATTGCAGTGGCAAACAGTGGCAGTGGTAGAACCTCCGCGCTAGCAATGAAAGCAGCTGCAGAGCCTCCCCTGGCTAACGCACATATTACAGCAGTAATGCTGCAGAAAATATCTCAGCTCTTCTGGCAGTCATACTTTGGCAGGTTTGGATCACCAATTGCATGATCCAGGCCCTACAACCTAATCACACTGGACAGCACTGTTGGGGGTGGGGCCTAGATTGCCTGGTAAATGAACTGGATCATTTGTGTTTCAGTGTTATGTGGGGGCTGATACATGTGAGAGCAGTAATGGTCACACTCCTTTATCAAGGATTGAGAAGGAATTACACACCCCTATTACACACCTCTCACACTGATGATATTGGAGGTGAGGTCACCTGCAAAGGAATGTCTTGAATACCCTATTGTCCTCACTAAACATGCGCTGAATGGTAAGATGGATGCCACATTATAATACACATGCAGGTCAAAGATGTGTGATGTCAAATGCGTTTATGGTAATAACGTAAAAAGTTAAGAATTGTAACATGTCCACTTTTTCCTATCTAGCAAATGGGCAACTCCCTGATTGGTGGCACCTGTTACTAGGACAGTAGAGAACCTGGCTGGACCCAGGTACTTTTCATGGGGCGTGGCCTAATCACAGGAGATTTTTTTTATTTTAAGCACCTTCCTGGTCACACAGCAGCATGTCCTGGGCTGAGGAGAAGAGCTGCATCTGCTGCTGCCAGGTAAGGGGGAGGGGGCCCAGTGTCCCCACTGGGCCCCTCCATCAGACCTGGACCCGGGTACATAGTACCCTACCCCCCTACCCCTCCTCTCGGCACCACTGCCCGTTACCCGGCAGCATTGCCCATTATACCATATCTCATGGCATTGGAGGATTCAATCCCTCTAGTTTTTTGGAGAGATTGTACAGCAGTTCTCAGTTTTGGGTTGCAAAATTGCTACTGTAAAAATGGCCACGCTTATTTGATCCAGCTTCATGTAACCAGGGTGTGGGATCCAAGGTAGGTGGCAGAATTAAGTGTGATGGTGGGGAATTTCCAAAAGTGGACAACCCATTAATTGATCTACCACTGACTTCCTTAATATGCCACCACTGTTCCACCATTAATTGTTAACTGTTTTTTCTTTAATTGTGTCAGCTCAGGCCATCAAGCACTGTCCCAGCATTGCTACTTTTCATTTAAAAAGACACAATTACACCTGAAATACTTGGTGGCCTAGGTGGCCTCACTGAGACTTCCAACTAAACAAAGAGATGTAGACACACATGTAGCTATGTCGTTCCTGGAGACAACCAGCATAATCGCTGCAGTCACAGTCAAGAGATTACACAGTATCAAAAGGGGTGTAAATGGGCACTTTGGAGGTACTTAGGGCAGTGCAGGGACAATGTTTGAGTCCTTCCCTGCCTCAGCTCAGATCTACCTGAACCCTACTGGCTCTGTTAGATGTAAATGTAGAATGGGCAAAGGCATACCTCCCAAATGTCCTGCTATAGTAAAACAGTCCAAGTTTGAGTATTATCAGGAGTTTGCCCATATTTGGGAACAGTTGAGAAGAATGTCCCACGCTATTTGATGTTCTTTTAGAAGAGAGAAGAAGGTTTGGGTCAGCTTACCCCATTCAACTGTGTCCTGATTTAGGATTTTCCAAAGTAAGGATCTATACAGTAGGTATAACATTTTGACCCTCATGTTTATTTCAGTGTAAGTTAATAAAGGCTATCAGTGTATCTTTTAATTTTTGACTTTTTTTGGCTCTATAATTATTAATAATTTCCGGGGTTAGAAAAAAAACAGTTTTAAAAAAAAAAGCATTTTTTTGGGTTTAAACCATTTTTTTTGTTTGTTTAAACAATTATTATTTTTGCATTAATGTTTTAATGGAAAAAAAATGTAATCCTGTTTGTTATAATACTGTGAGACATTGCTATGTATTAGAAACCTTGATCAACCATGTTTTAATGCTTTCTAACATTAACAGTCCAAAGTTATTAGGCTTTAATATGATTTATTTGAAATCTTTCAATAAAATCAATTTTAGACTAAATATAATTTAAACATGCAAAAGTACTTTCAGAGAAACGCACAAACACAAAAAAAGAAGGAGTTAAGCACTAGCACTGGATATGTCTCTGGCATTTAGCATTTTGATTAAAAACACTAGTTTAGATGCCTTTTTAAGTTCCCAGTCTGTTTCGAAGCTTTGAATGAACTAAACCAAAAGAAGAAGAAAATCTTTCTACACTAGCTGAAGATGATTGAGCAGTCATAAGTTGTTCAATAATAAGAAATACATTAGGTTTTGAATTGAAGTAAACATGAAGATTAAACCATGAGGTGTTTTTCTGTGTATTGCCTGTTTAATATGTTGGTGTTGTTTACTCTTTAAGACTGTGAGTGTTAACTGTGGTTTTTTCCTATCCTATGGGAATGTTGGGGGAGAAGCTTGATGCTAGGCAAATTTAGCGCCTCTCCTATCTGATTCACCTCCCTATATCTTTGTTGTGTGTGTGATTTACTTCATTGGTTCAGCTTACATAAATGAAGACCACAAGCAACAAGAATGTGGGATAATACCAGGGATTCCCTTACAATAGGCTTTTTTTTAAGAAGTCGCGGTGTTGTGCCTGTAGTCACAGCATTTTTTTTTTTTTTAAACAGAGTGGATTTTTAAAAAAAACAACATTTGGTTTAAACCAGGGTGGTTTAAACTAGCCAACCCTGATAATTCCCAATTCCTATGATTAATGGTTTGGTAGATATAGTCTGAGTATGTAGAAGTTGCCCCTTCTGTCCATTATACATTTTTTGGGGAAGGGTGATGGGGTTCTCTGTGTATGCCTGTTCCTCAATGCTGTATCACAGCCTTGACATCAACTAGATTGATAGGAATAGTGAGAATAGCTTTTCATGCACTGTGTGGGTGGTGACAGTATTGTTGTAGTATTGGTGTGGTGTTGTTGTAATGTGTGGAAAATGTATGGTTATAATGTGATATTGATCTAGCCAATTGTTGTAACGTGGGAAGACTGACATGCAGTGCCAGATTATGGTCCACATGGGCAATGTGGGTGTTACGAGTAATGTGATGGCATGACCACTTTTGTGGGTGTGTGGTTTGCACAGGGCATGTGGTCTGTGCCATGGGGCGGGGTTAGCACCATGGAGGGATCTATAATAGTGACTACAGTGCCTTCAAGCACCTCACTCTCTTTCCCCTCTTTGTTATTTTATGACCATTGAATAAAAAAACCCCACAAACTATGGTTGTCCAACCCTCCATCTTAATGTTACTTCATATGTGCTCCCACCCTCATTTGTATGTAAATTCACCTGTATGTCTATTCATGTGCCCTCCCCTCCATCTGTATGTCTATTCATGAGCCCCCAACAACCTGTCTATCCATTTATTTGTGCTCATTTCCTTATCTGTATGTCTATTCATGAGACCTCCCAAACTGCACTTTGTTTATGTCAATTCATGTGCCAGCCCTCTTCCTGCTGCCCCAGTATACTAATCCTCTCCATGTCTGACCAATGTGATTCTGTGATAAGCATCTTAGGGCCGGTTTAATTGTTTTCTGTGCCCACTGCTTAGCCTCTATAGCAATGGGCGTCTATCAGAGCTATACAAATGTTGCTCCGATCAGACGCTAAAGCACTTGAATGAGCGTCCAAAATCCAGGTTTGGGCGCTTTGGGTGCCAAAACTACAGACTTTTTAACACATTTTTTTTCATACCTCCAAGGCTGCACTAAATGTTTTTTTACTGCCGGGGCAAATGGTTGTCCATCAGAGAAACAAATGAATAGCTCTCATAGATGCCCATTGCTTTAGACAACCAGCAGGTGGCACACTCCACAACTGAATCGGCCCCATAGCGCTCAGACAGTGCAGTGCAGGATTAAGCACAATGGGCACCGGCACTGTCAATAGTTCCTGCTGATCATTGGTTTATGGATAGCACAACTGAACCTCTCAACCTGGTCTCAAACACAGGGGCGACATAAAAGGGAGGGTTTTTGTGTATATGTATGGGGCCAGGGTCAGATGCTAAGGGAGTCAAATGCCGCACTTTGCAATGCCGCTGATAGGGACAAATGTCTTTCGCAGTGCTAGACCCCACGCATATTTTGTCATGGCCAAGCTTATCGAATTTGGGCATGCGTCACAGTTCCCGGGCATCGTTGAGCTCTATATTCCTATATTCATGATGAGCATAGAGCTGTAGCTCCCTCTCACCCATTGCCTGCCGAATGTTCTGGAGTTCTGGACAATTTACTAGGATTGCTAAAGGTAGAGATAGATAGATAGATAGATAGATAGATAGATAGATAGATAGATAGATAGATAGATAGATAGATAGATAGATAGATAGATAGATAGATAGATAGATATTAAAAAAGTATATAGAAGCATATAGTAAAGACTGATAGATTATGTCTGCCTGTGCAAGACGTGTTCTAGATTCATGATCTGCTTGTCACAGCAGTAATTGGTTGCAATCAGCAAACGGTTCAAATACTACCTTGGGTAAGTATGACTGATACATTCTGACTCCTTGAAGATGGATTCCCATTTCAAAAGTAACATCAAGATGATAAATAATCTATTACAAGCAAGCCTCTGGAATTCATTGAATAATTCTTTGTATATTTCTTACAGCACAATTTTGTAAGACTAATGTTTGATTTTCCGTGATCTCCTGGAAAACGTCTGTTCAATAAGTTCTCCTACAGAAGTCCAGGGACATGGGAATAAAAACAGATTTATTTATCTTTTTAAAGATATACTTTTACATGACCTGTAAAATAGTTTAATATTATTTAACATCCCCCTTGAAAATAAATAAATCACAGCCTTCAGAAACATGTTCACCTCTGCCTGCCGTGGGATCTGCTATCCTTATAGAAATGTGAGCCAAAAGTATTCAAAAGGATTCAATTGCTAAAGGCTCGTTTGCTGGTTCTTGGCAAATATAATATATTTAGCTTCCCTCTCTGGTATCATTCCAGAGCGTAGAGAGAATCAAACCATGCAACGAAATGCCAAATTCATTTTCAAATCTATCCACTAAAAGAAACTTTGCTTCTAAACTACAAGACAGAAAAATATTTAAATATCAGGTTTCTAAGATTTCTTCTCTTTTAGCAGAATTTTTTGTTATGCTGCCACAAATTGTTCAAAAACTGATTTCTTTTTAAACAAAGAACTTTATTGATCGGTTGTGCATTGCACCACCCCCGCTATATCAAACATAAATATATACAGCTACAGTAGTAAAGGGTCACCTCAGTATGTCCACTGCTCAGCTCTCTTGACCTCCAAGCCCTACCCACCTCCTCTATTCCTAGCTCACCTTGACATCTTATGGAAGTAGGGCAAAAGTGAGGTGGAATGCATCTCATACGCATGTAGACAATTAAGCACCCTAGTCTGAGTGTCAGCTTCCACACAGAAACTGTTTTTGATGAGGTAGTGTTGTAGGTTGGGGTTAGGTTTGCCAGCCAATAGGAATAGTGAAGGGCAATGGTGCCAAGGGGGTGGAGGGCAGATTCAGATTCTGATGGAGGGGCCCAGCGGAGGCCCAAGCCCCCCCCCCCCCCCCACCACCACCACACACACACACACACACCTTTCTGTATGTTTTTCTAAGTGTACCAGGCCACGCTTCCTGTGATTAGGCCATGCCCCTTGAAAAGTACCTGGGCCTGGCCAGGCTCTCTACTGCAGTGGTGCAGGGGCGAGTGATTCAGGGCCATTTTATGTTTGACTGTGTTGCAGCCATCTTAGAAGACTTCTCTGTGGACCTACTTCAGTAACAGAATGTTTGAGTTGAACTAGATAATTGTTTTGCGCTTTCCAAAATCTAGCACTGGTCTTCTGCCTTTCATCTGCACTGTGGTTTTTTTGTGCTGCTACAGTGCATCCGGAAAGTATTCACAGCGCTTCACTTTTTCCACATTTTGTTATGTTACAGCCTTATTCCAAATGGGGAAAAAATATTTTTTTCCCTCAAAATTCTACACACAATACCCCATAATGACAACGTGAAAAAAGTGTTTTCGAGATGTTTACAAATTTATTAATGCTGAAAGATGAACCGTCGCCCCAGTCTAAGGTCAAGAGAGCTCTGGAGCAGGTTTTCATCCAGAATATCTCTGGATGCTGCAGAGATATACATTGCTGCATTCATTTTTATACATTGCTGCATTAATTTTTCCCTCTATCCTGACTAATCTCCCAGTTCCTGCCGCTGAAAAACATCCCCACAGCATGATGCTGCCACCACCATGCTTCACTGTAGGAATGGTATTGGCCTGGTGATGAGCGGTGCCTGGTTTCCTCCAAACATGACGCCTGCCATTCACGCCAAAGAGTTTAATCTTTGTCTCATCAGACCAAAGGATTTTGTTTCTCATGGTCTGAGAGTCCTTCAGGTGCGTTTTGACAAACTCCAGGCGGGCTGCCATGTGCTTTTTACTAAGGAGTGGCTTCCGTCTGGCCACTTTACCATACAGGCCTGATTGGTGGATTGCTGCAGAGATGGTTGTCCTTCTGGAGGGTTCTCCTCTCTCCACAGAGGAAAGCTGTAGCTCTGACAGAGTGACCATCAGGTTCTTGGTCACCTCCCTGACTAGGTGCCTAATTCACATCTGATTGCTGGATTGCGTCTTTTGCTGTCCTGCGATCAGATAGTCGCCGCCAACATGGCCTGTATTTTCGCTGTGCAAGTGTGCGATCACATGTGTAGCTGAGCTGCAAAAATCCACTTTGTACAGTCTGTGCGCAACCCAGGACTTACTCCTCCAGTGCGATGAGAACGGCCCGAAGTCAGACACCCTCCCTGAAAACGCTTGGGAACACCTGCTTTTTTCAGGACACCACCAGTGAACGCTCAGTTGCCACCCACAAATGGCCTGTTCCTGTCAGTCACCTTGCGAATGCCCATGCGATCGGATTTTTCGCACATCCCGTCGCTGACCGGCGATGACAGTTGTTGTTGTTGTCCGAAGCACGTGCGCATTGCCCGCTGTGTGAAAATGCACAGCAACGATCAGATCTGAACTACCTGCTTGGGCCCTTCTCCCCTGATCGCTCAGTTTAGATGGCCGGCCAGCTCTAGGAAGAGTCCTGGTGGTTCCGAACTTCTTCCATTTACAGATGATGGAGGCCACTGTGCTCATTGGGACCTTCAAAGCAGATATTTTTCTGTACTCTTCCCCAGATTTGTGCCTCAAGACAATCCTGTCTCGGAGGTTTACAGACAATTCCTTTGACTTCATGCTTGGTTTTTGCTCAGACATACACTGTCAAGTGTGGGACCTCATATAGACAGGTGTGTGCCTTTCCAAATCATGTCCAATGGACTGAATTTACCACAGATAGACTCCAATTAAGCTGTAGGAACATCTCAAGGATGATCCGTGGAAACAGGATGCACCTGAGCTCAATTGTGAGCTTCATGGCAAAGGTTGTGAATACTTATGTACATGTTATTTCTTAGTTTTTTATTTTTAATAAATTTGCAAAAATCACCCAAAAACTTTTTTTCACATTGTCATTACAGGGTATTGTGTGTAGAATTTTGAAGGAAAAAATAAGATTTTACTTACCGGTAAATCTATTTCTCGTAGTCCGTAGTGGATGCTGGGGACTCCGTAAGGACCATGGGGAATAGACGGGCTCCGCAAGAGACATGGGCACTTTAAGAAAGAATTTAGATTCTGGTGTGCTCTGGCTCCTCCCTCTATGTCCCTCCTCCAGACCTCAGTTAGAGAAACTGTGCCCGGAAGAGCTGACAGTACAAGGAAAGGATTTTGGTAATCCAGGGCAAGATTCATACCAGACACACCAATCACACCGTATAACTTGAGATAAACATACCCAGTCAACAGTATGAACAACAACAGAGCAACAGGTCAACCCTGATGCCACCATAACATAACCCTTATTTAAGCAATACTATATACAAGCATTGCAGAAGAAGTCCGCACTTGGGATGGGCGCCCAGCATCCACTACGGACTACGAGAAATAGATTTACCGGTAAGTAAAATTTTATTTTCTCTAACGTCCTAGTGGATGCTGGGGACTCCGTAAGGACCATGGGGATTATACCAAAGCTCCCAAACGGGCGGGAGAGTGCGGATGACTCTGCAGCACCGATTGAGCAAACACAAGGTCCTCCTCGGCCAGGGTATCAAACTTCTAGAACTTTGCAAAAGTGTTTGAACCTGACCAAGAAGCCGCTCGGCAAAGTTGTAATGACGAGACCCCTCGGGCAGCCGCCCAAGAAGAGCCCACCTTCCTAGTGGAATGGGCCTTAACTGATTTTGGCAGCGGCAATCCAGCCGCCGAATGAGCCTGCTGAATCGTGTTACAGATCCAGCGAGCAATAGTCTGCTTTGAAGCAGGAGCACCAAGCTTGTTGGAAGCATACAGGATAAACAAAGACTCTGTTTTCCTGACCCTAGCCGTTCTGGCTACATAAACCTTCAAAACCCTGACTACATCAAGCAACTCGGAATCCTCCAAGTCCGTAGTAGCCACAGGCACCACAATAGGTTGGTTTATATGAAAGGATGAAACCACTTTCGGAAGAAATTGTGGACGGGTCCGCAATTCTGCTCTATCCGCATGGAAAACCAGATAGGGGCTTTTATGTGACAAAACCGCCAACTCTGAGACACACCTAGCCGAAGTCAAGGCTAATAGCATGACCACCTTCCACGTGAGATATTTCAACTCCACCGTTTTGAGTGGTTCAAACCAGTGGGATTTCAGGAAACTCAACACCACGTTAAGATCCCAAGGTGCCACTGGAGGCACAAAAGGGGGCTGAATATGCAGCACTCCCTTTACAAACGTCTGAACTTCAGGTAGAGAAGTCAACTCCTTTTGAAAGAAAATGGATAGGGCCGAAATCTGGACCTTAATGGACCCCAATTTTAGGCCCAAATTCACTCCTGACTGTAGGAAGTGAAGGAAACGGCCCAGCTGGAATTCCTCCGTAGGGGCATTCCTGGCCTCACACCAAGCAACATATTTTCGCCATATACGGTGATAATGTTGAGCTGTCACGTCCTTCCTAGCCTTTATCAGCGTAGGAATGACCTCCTCCGGAATGCCTTTTTCCGCTAGGATCCGGCATTAAACCGCCATGCCGTCAAACGCAGCTGCGGTAAGTCTTGAAACAGACAGGGCCCCTGTTGCAACAAGTACTGTCTTAGAGGAAGAGACCACGGGTCCTCTGTGAGCATTTCTTGCAGATCTGGATACCAAGTCCTTCGTGGCCAATCTGGAACAATGAGTATCATTCTCACTCCTCTTTTTCTTATTATTCTCAGCACCTTGGGTATGAGAGGAAGAGGAGGAAATACATAGACCGACTGGAACACCCACGGTGTCACCAGGGCGTCTACAGCTATTGCCTGAGGGTCTCTTGACCTGGCGCAATACCTCTGTAGTTTTTTGTTGAGGCGGGATGCCATCATGTCCACCTGTGGCAGTACCCACCGACTTGCAGTCTGTGCGAAGACTTCCTGATGAAGTCCCCACTCTCCCGGGTGGAGGTCGTGTCTGCTGAGGAAGTCTGCTTCCCAGTTGTCCACTCCCGGGATGAACACTGCTGACAGTGCGCTTACGTGATTTCCGCCCAGCGAAGAATTCTGGTGGCTTCCGCCATCGCTACCCTGCTCCTTGTGCCGCCTTGTCGGTTTACATGAGCCACTGCGGTGATGGTGTCTGACTGAATCAGAACCGGTTGGTCGCGAAGCAGGGTCTCCGCTTGACGTAGGGCATTGTATACGGCCCTTAGTTCCAGGATGTTGATGTGAAGGCAAGTCTCCTGACTTGACCACAGACCTTGGAAATTTCTTCCCTGTGTGACTGCTCCCCACCCTCGGAGGCTTGCATCCGTGGTCACCAGGACCCAGTCCTGAATGCCGAATCTGCGGCCTTCGAGAAGGTGAGCACTCTGCAGCCACCACAGGAGAGGCCCTGGGGGATAGGGTGATTAACCGATGCATCTGAAGATGTGATCCGGACCACTTGTCCAGTAAGTCCCATTGAAAGGTTCTCGCATGGAACCTGCTGAAGGGAATGGCCTCATATGATGCCACCATCCTTCCCTGGACACGAGTGCAGGGATGCACTGACACCTGTTTTGGTTTTAATAGGTTCCTGACCAGTGTCATGAGCTCCTGAGCTCTCTCTATCGGGAGATAAACCCTTTTCTGGTCTGTGTCTAGAATCATGCCTAGGAAAGGCAGACGAGCCGTAGGAACCAACTGCGACTTTGGAATATTTAGAATCCAGCCGTGTTGCCGTTACACTTCCAGAGAAAGTGCTACGCTGATCAGCAACTGCTCTCTTGATCCCACTTTTATGAGGAGATCGTCCAAGTATGGGATAATTGCGACCCCTTGCTTCCGCAGGAGTACCATCATTTCCGCCATTACCTTGGTAAATATTCTCGGTGCCGTGGAGAGACCAAACGGCAACGTCTGAAATTGGTAATGACAATCCTGTACCACAAATCTGAGGTACGCCTGATGAGGTGGATAAATGGGGACATGAGGGTATGCATCCTTTATGTCCAGAGACACCATAAAATCCCCCCCTTCCAGGCTTGCGACGACCGCTCTCAGCGATTCCATCTTGAACTTGAACCCTTTCAGGTATATCTTCAGGGATTTTAAACTCAATATGGGTCTGACCGAACCGTCCGGTTTCGGGACTACAACATGGTCGAATAATAACCCCCTCCTTGTTGAAGGAGGGGAACCTTGACCACCACCTGTTGAAGATACAATTTGTGAATTGCAGTTAACACTGTTTCCCTTTCATGGGGGGAAGCCGGCAGGGCCGTCGGTGAGGGGGCATCTCCTCGAAGTCCAGCTTGTATCCCTGAGACACAATATCTATTGCCCAGGGATCCAACGGGGAGTGAACCCACTTGTGGCTGAAATTTCGAAGACGTACCCCCACCGGGCCTAGCTCCGCCTGTGGAGCCCCAGCGACATGCGGTGGATTTTGTAGAGGCTGGGGAGGACTTCTGTTCCTGGGAACTAGCTGTGTTGTGCAGCTTCTTTCCTCTGCCCCTGCCTCTGGCAAGAAAGGACGCACCTCGGACTTTCTTGTTTCTTTGTGATCGAAAGGACTGCATTTGATAATGTCGTGCTTTCCTAGGCTGTGCTGTAATATAAGGCAAAAGATCAGAATTACCAGCTATAGCTGTGGAGACCAGGTCCGAGATCCCTTCTCCACACAATCCTCAGCCTTGTAAGGTAAACCTTCCATATGCCTCTTAAGTCGGCATCACCTGTCCATTGCATGTTCCACAGGACACGTCAAGCAGAAATCGACATAGCGTTAACTCTAGAACCCAGTAGACTAATGTCTCTTTGGGCATGTTTTATATATATATCTAAGACAGCATCTTTTATATATATATATATATCTATATATATATATATATATATATATATATATATACATTTATATATACATACTAGGGTCTCAATCTCTGCTGATAAGGTATCTGTCCACGCTGCTACAGCGCTATAAACCCATGCTGACACAATCGCCGGTCTGAGTAGTGTACCAGAATGTGTGTAAATGGACTTCAAAGTACTTTTACTACATGCTATCTACAGGATCCCTGAGGATAGCTGTTAAGTCAGCGCTACCTTTTGGGCAAACGTGACACCCTAGGGGAAGATTCCCATCGTATCCTGTCCCTAGTAGGGAAAGGATACTCCCTGAGAATTCTTTGTGGGAAACTGCAGTCACTTGTCTGGAGATTCCCGCTCTTTTTCTTCATGAGAGGAGGGAAATTTACCTCAGCTTTCTTCCCCTTAAACATGTGTACCCTCAGAGCCGGCCCTAACCAATATGATGCCCTAGGCAAGATTTTGGATGGTGCCCCCTAGCACAACCGCTGGTTCCGCCTCTGACCTTGCACCTCTTTACCAGCACTATCACCCCTCACCCATAGCAGTCCTTATTTTGGGGTTTGTACCCCTCTATTTTAAATAGGAACAGTTCGCACATTTTGCGCACAGCCCAAAAAGGGGTGTGTTTTTGCTGGCAATGGGCATGGCCCCACAATAGTAACCCCATTTCCAATTACGCCACACAGTACTGCAACTTTATTCACATTTGATCATGTGATAGTGTCAATAATTCATATTACATCCCACAGTAGTATCACTTTACCTTAAACGTTACTCCTCACAGTAGAGCCCCTTATTCACATTACATCACAATGAATTGCTCCTAATTCACATTATACCACACCCTATTGCTCTTTATTCACATTAGACAACACAGTAGTGCCCTCTCTATACGCAACGCCACATAATAGAGCACCTTATACACATAATGCCACACAGTAATGCATTTATACACATAATTCCACACAGTAATGCCCCTTACACATATGAGACACATTATTAATGTCCTTATAAACATAATGCGCCTTACACAATATGACAACCTTTATTAATGCCCTTTTACACATAATGTTCCTTACACATATGCTGCACATTATTAATGCCCTTATACACATAATGACACACATAGTGCCCCCTACACATATGTTGCACTTTATTAATGCATTTTTACATGACACATAATGCTCCTTACACATATTCCAAAAACTACTGCACAATCAACCCACTCACATGCACACAGCACTCACACTGCCACTAACACTGTGACCTCTGCCTCTGCTTGGATACAGATGTGTCCTCTTAAATCTTGCCTCAATGCTAACGTTGGGCACCTTTTTTTATGAAAATGCATCTTATTGGCATTGCTATGTGGCTAGGATGCACAAGCAGCTTCTGCTGATTAAAATGATATGCAGCATGCCTATATATTGTGTTAGACTGTGGCTGTATCTGCATATGAAATGCTACACACAGACTATAGGCATGCCGCATATCATTTTAATCAGCAGAAGCTGCTGATGCCCCTAGGCATATCAAATGCCCTAGGCAATTGGCTAGTTTGCCTATGCCTATGGCCGGCTCTGTGTACCCTTGTGTCAGGGACAGATGAGTCATCAGTGATATGTAAAACATTTTTTTATTACAATAATCATATATTGAATACTTTCCTGCCATTTTGGCTGTAACTTTGCATTATCGTAGTCGACACTGGAGTCAGACTCCGTGTCGATATCAGTGTCTATTATTTTGGATAGTGAGCATTGAGAGACTCTGAAGGTCTCTGCGACAAAGGGACAGACATGGGTAGATTCCCTGTCTGTTCTCTATTCTTTTGTGCAATATATTTACCTTAGCACTTAACTTCACATATCCAAACAGGTGTCTGCGTTGTCGACGGAGACACCACTCACACACACATTTGCTCCATCTTCTCCTTAGGGGAGCCTTTTACCTCAGACATGTCGACACACACGTACCGACACACCACACACTCAGGGAATGCTCATCTGAAGACAATTCCCCCACAAGGCCCTTTGGAGAGACAGAGAGAGAGTATGCCAGCACACACCCCAGCGCTATAAACCCAGGAATAACACAGTAACTTAATGTTAACCCAGTAGCTGCTGTTTATATAGATTTTTGCGCCTAATTATGTGCCCCCCCCCCCCCCTCTCTTTTTACCCTCTTCTACCGTGTATCTGCAGGGGAGAGCCTGGGGAGCTTCCTCTCAGCGGAGCTGTGGAGAAAAAATGGTGCAGGTGAGTGCTGAGGAAGAAGCCCCGCCCCCTCGACGGCGGGCTTCTGTTCCGCTTAAATATAAATTTTCTTGGTGGGGGCTCATACATATATACAGTGCCCAACTGTACATATGTGTACTTTTGCCAAACGAGGTCCATATGCTGCCCAGGGCGCCCCCCCCCCCCCCTGCGCCCTGCACCCTTACAGTGACCGGAGTATGTGAGGTGTGTGGGAGCAATGGCGCACAGCTGCAGTGCTGTGCGTTACCTCAGCGAAGAACGAAGTCTTCTTGCTTCTCATACTCACCCGGCTTCTGTCTTCCGGCTCTGCGAGGGGGACGGCGGCGCGGCTCTGGGATCGGACGACAAGGGTGAGATCCTGTGTACGATCCCTCTGGAGCTAATGGTGTCCAGTAGCCTAAGAAGCAGGACCTAGCTTCAGAGAGTGGGGCTGCTTCTCTCCCCTCTGTCCCACGATGCAGGGAGTCTGTTGCCAGCAAAGCTCCCTGAAAATAAAAAACCTAACAAAATACTTTCTCACAGCAAGCTCAGGAGAGCTCACTGAACAGCACCCAGCTCGTCCGGGCACAGTCTCAAACTGAGGTCTGGAGGAGGGACATAGAGGGAGGACCCAGAGCACACCAGAATCTAAATTCTTTCTTAAAGTGCCCATGTCTCCTGCAGAGCCCGTCTATTCCCCATGGTCCTTACGGAGTCCCCAGCATCCACTAGGACGTTAGAGAAAATGAATTTATTCCATTTTGGAATAAGGCTGTAATATAACAAAATGTGGAAAAAGTGAAGTGCTGTGAATACTTTCCGGATGCACTGTATATTGCCTGCCCTAAGCCAGCATAGACTAAAGGGGTTGCTGCAGCTCGAGCAGGACTACTTTATTATTGCTACACCATGGCACAGTCCAGTGGCAGAGCTGGGGGAGTGAAAATATGCTTCAAAGTCTAAGGGGCATGAAATGCCCCATTACCTTATATCCAATATAATGTTTAAGAATAATCCCCAAAAAAATACAGTACAACGTATATAATGACACAAAAACTGTGTCGAAATCCAATAGCAAAAAAAGTAAAGAAGGTAACTAGTCAGATGAATGAGAAAATGCAAAAAAATATACATGAAGAATAGTCATGGTACAGACGACCTGAACAATTACATGGTCTAAGCTCAAGGGATATTACAATGGCACACCCCAAGCAGCCTGTGCATTTACACCCATTAGACAACTGTGTACTAAACTCACCATCACCTGATGAATGCCCTCTCCCGTCAGTGCAAGGGTAACACAATACAACCTCAATCATTAATAAATAAAGACACACAGACTTGTATAAGGTCAGCTTTATTTATATAGAACTAAACTATTTAAAATATATCTAACTAGCATATATATAACTTTAATACTAAATGAAAGAGGAAGAAAGAAGAAAGTATGGTGGCATAGAAAGAACGCCCCCACAGTGCAAGATCGCCAACTGCATACACACACCGATTGTCCACATGGGGGAGAGCGGCCAGGACCATTACCATGACAAAGGTATCCACCTCCCACCCCAATGACACAACAACACGAGGCCAACTTTACCAGTGGTGTCGCTGACTCCTGTAGGGTAGAATCAGCCTAAGACATTTATTGGAGGGGAGAGCACCTCAAGCTCAAAAAACAGATGGCAACTGCAACCGTTATTTCCCGCCACAAAAGCTAACGCCAACAACTAACAATTACACAAGGGAGGGCAGGTACATCCATGAAAAAAAAAACTCCCTAAGAAGGTCATAACAGCGTATGCACCGCAATGCACACGTGCGTCGGACAACAACAACTATCATCGCCGGTCAGCGACGAGATGGTGCGAAAAATCCGATCGCATGGGCGTTCGCAAGGTGACTGACAGGAAGAGGCCATTTGTGGGTGGCAACTGACTGTTCACTGGTGGTGTCCTGAAAAATACAGGTGTTCCCAAGCATTTTCAGGGAGGGTGTCTGACTTAAACTACGGCCCCGATGAGCCGTTCTCATCGCACTGGAAGAGTAAGTCCTGGGTTGCGCACAAACTGTACAAAGAGGATTTTTGCAGCTCAGCTACACATGTGATCACACACTTGCACAGCAGCAATCCTAAAATGGACCTAAAACCCCACCCCCTAACTCCAACTCCATTGGCTGACCAAATCTCACCCCACTTCACAACAATGCCTTTTAGAGAAACCATTAACCCTTCCCCGCCCGAAGGTAGGCACTCTCAGGCTCTGGTGTTTGATTACTTCCATGCATATACTTGTGCAGACGACAAACATTTATATAGTTTATTAAACTGCCGCCCTATCTGCCACTGCAGGGCCATGCTGTTTCCTAAATGTGCCATGTTGGAAGTTGAACTGCGACATGTTTATGCCGCCCACTGCTGTCGCTTAGCTTAGTCATCCAGCTAGCAACATATTGCTGCTAGTGACAGGCTGTAGTGACATGTGCATGAGCATTACATATTCACCAGACAGGGACCTGGCAATGCCTGGAAGGCTTCTCTGAAGCTGGAAAGGATGTTCCTTGGCTCCCATTGCTGGCAATGTGGACTTTAACGCTATCGCCATCTATAGATTAAGGGGTCTATTGAGGGCAGTAGGGAGCCGGCCCGGGCCCAGGTACTTGTCAGGGGGGGGTGGCCTAATCACGGTAGGTGTGGCTGTGCACCCTTAGAAAAAAATACAGATAAAACAAATAGTACTTTAGGCGCCTAATAGGCCACACTGCAACTCAGCACCCAGCAGCGTGTGCTGGGCTGAGGAGAAGACCTGCTGCTGTCAAGTAAGGGGGGACAACTACTTGAGCCCAGGCTGGGCCCGGGTAAGTACCTGCTCCCCCCCCCCCCCTCTCTTGGCACCACTGGGTCTATTTACTAAACCTTGGGTGATAGATAAAGTATACGGAGATAAAGTACCAGCCAATCATCTCCTAACTGTCATTTTTCAAACTCAGCCTGTAACATGGCAGGAGCGGAAATGAAAACATACATCCAATCTCAGTGAAGGCAATGAGGAGGTTCCAGTATCAATCCTACAACTTCTTTTGCTAGGGTACTAGAAACTCGTATCCCAGCATTGGAACGGAATGGGATGTGGACAAGTTGTCGGTTGCATGGTAACGTCTGCAGTTTTTTAAGGTTCTGTGTGTTCATATAGTTTGTGAAACATTGCTCTAGCTGATGGTACTTAATCAATAGTGTGCCTCATATATTACATGAAGTCACGGACGGGATCGTTATGAAATACCTCCAATCAAAATACTGACGGCCGAAATCCCGACAGCAATTGACCGACGGTCAAAATCCCGACAAGGTCAAAATCCCGACATGGACAAAATACTGACATTTAAAATACCGACAAGGTCAAAATACTGACATGTAAAATGCCGACAGGTCAAAATACCGACATGCGTGTATATATTTTTTTGTGTGTATGTCAACATAGGTCGACATGGACACCATGTACACTACCAGGCCTTAGTCTGTACACAATATGAAATTTATGAATGAAGTGTCACATACACAAGAGGGTCTGGGCAATTATTAACACGTGTAGTTACAGTTTCCATAATAAATGGAATTATTTAATTACATAGAAACAAGTACGAAATATAAATTAAATCAAATATAAACTCTTTTTCTCACTTTTAAAATAAAAAGTGGGAATTTTCTTTCTTGACTTAGACCAGATTGAAATATCAATTAAGAAATGTAAATAGTTGTCCGTGACGGGATGCAGTCAATTTACCTCCAATCAAAAGCCCGACGGTCAAAATCCCGACAGCAATTGACCGACGGTCAAAATCCCGACATGGACAAAATACCGACATTTAAAATACCGACAAGGTCAAAATACCGACATGTAAATTGCCGACAGGTCAAAATGCCGACATCAGTCTTTCATTGAAACCGACTTTTTCATACTTTACTATCCCAGTGGACCTGGAGGGGGAATATAATAGTGTGCCAAACGCAGCGAGGCACCGTGCATGCAAGGGGACGCAGTACAAGTGGCTGAGCAGAGTGCCAGGAGGAGCTGCTCTGCCAGCCCCTGCTCGTCTGCATGAAGTGCAGCCAAGCAGAGCTGATCGGCCACAATTTAGGCTGGACCAGCTCATCAGGCCATTGGCCACTCTGGCCAATGGCCTGATGGCCAAACAAGTCCAGATGGGCACTGTGGCCTTGTGTACAAATAGTGTAATAAAACTTTTGTATCCATCCCCATCACTGCCCCTTTGCTATGCTTCAAACGGGTAACTAACTCCCGATGCACACTTGATGCAATTTCTTGCAATGTAATGTTGTACTCACCTTAAAATGCATCAAAGCAAACATATGTGTGAGAGGGTGGTGATGGCCTGCGAGTGCGTGTGGTGGTGCCTGCTGCCGTGCAGGTGTAGACTCGGTACTCACCAGGCGCCGCTCGCTCTCACCTTCAGGTACCGGAACCCTCAACGGACCTGGAAATCTTCACTCGGATCCGGACACGGCGATTCCCTCTCGGAGCTGACCGACGACCGAGCTGAGGAGAGAATGGTCTACATTAAAGGGGGTATCGACCCTGCTTCCGGTGGAACAGGGGATACCCCAGGGGTGGCTGCGACCTTCACCGGCTGGGTGAATGGTCATCACCGGCACATAGCCTCAGCTACCCAGCTTTCACACACTCGCGCTTTCGCACGTAGTGTGATGAAAGGGATTCTCACGTCCGTGAGCAATCCTAACTCCGGCGCTCGGGGACAAACAAGGGACAGACGTACACGGATGCTACTCACCGTCACAAGTCTTGCACTCCGATCTTCTCCACTTACAGGTCCTTGTAAGGAGGCAAAGAGAAACAGCCGTGCAGGGCCAAGAACTACCCTAGTGTGCGTCCGCTACACTAGCTACATAAACAGAGCCCTCAAACTAGCTCGTGTGGGTGGTGCGACACAACTATGCACAACTTACACAACACATACACTTTGCCCTGCACGGTAACAACATATATCACACTATCGGAGTTACCACATAAAACGGTGCTGTCCCTTTATCTACCCGACTCAGAACACCCAGTAGTGGGGACCGCACAGCTCACCCACCTACCGTACTCTCAGGGTGGCCTGAGCCTAACGCCCAGTGCCACCTTTACTCACCTCGGGGAAAACACTGCTTCGATGGGCCTAGCGCCCCCTAACTGCACACAGGCCGGAGGCCTGACTTCGCCCACGGGCCTAGCGCCCGCCTAACTTGCTGCCCGTTGGGTGACCTGGGCCTTGTGCCCAGGGTCACCTTATCTGTACCTACTGGCCAAAATACGCTAGGGCCTAATGCCCTCTATCACCCACAGGCCTATTGCCTGATTTGTCCCCCGGGCCTAGTGCCCGCCTAACTGGTGCCGCAGGGGTGGGGTGGCTTGGGCCTAATGCCCAAACCACCTAATCAGACAAATGACCCCCAATCTCCTAACTGCGCCACAGCCCTAGTGCCTGACTTGTGCCCTCGGGCCTAATGCCCGTCCCTGGTGGTCGAGGGAGGAAAAGGGGAGGGGGGCAGGATGCCTCACTGAGGCCTTACCTAACCCGGGGGCCTCCGGCACCGTCTTCTGCCGCTGACCCGTCCTGGCCAGCGGCGCCGGCGTCTCTCCTCCGCGTCCAGCCGCCGCTGGACATCTTCTCTTCCGATCCCGACCGATGACCTCCTCCGGCTCCTCCTTGCGGCGTCTGGATCTTCTGCGCTCCGGCGCGCCGACCTCCGTCCGCGCTGCTCCCGCCCGTCTTCTTCCTTCTGCCACGCGATCCTCTTCCTCGCGCTCCTGCGCGCGGGCTCCTCCTCTTCGCCGCTCTTCGGCGCGGCCTCCTTTACGAACGGCTCCCGCCCGGCGTCTGACGTCAGACGCCGGGGGCGGGGCCTATGACGCGGCGAGCGCCGATTGGCTCGCCGCGTCACTCTCCGATTGGCTGCCGCTCCGGGAGCCGCGATTGGCTCCCGGAGGGCGCCAAGATTTAAATGCCCCCGCAGTCTCTGGTCCGGTGCAGGGAAAAAGGTAATCCCTGCACCGGACACCCGCCGCCACGCACCAAGCGCTGGGGACAGACAAGCTGCCCCAGCGCTGTCCCCAGCTAGGGACGGCAACATGGATGTGCCCACAGGGCACATCCTTACATATGTGCACAATTTCACGTCACCGTGCACGCACTCAGTGCAGACATCATTTGGGTTCCAGACAGTAAAGTATTTTCTTTTAAAAGAGTTTTTTAATTATAAAAAATATATATAATTCTTGTAGAGTCAAATTAAGTTTGAATCTCTCAAAGTGAAATGCAGGTGCCGTAATGGTTTCAGTTCAAGAGCCAGATGTCACTTAAAGCAATTATATCTGATGCATCAAGTCAACATCTAAGGCATCTCAACAAGCTCAACAAGGTCACAGCTCCTCTAGTCCATTCTTCAAGCCCATTGACCTTCCAGATAGTAAGAACTTTGCTACTTAACAGAGTAATATAACTAATGTCTATCACTCTGAACAAAAATGTGTTATATCATTGGTCTTCATGCACTGGAGACAAAAGGCCATGACCCAATTTATAGGTCAAGATCTCACAAGTGATAACAGTTATGAACAGGATTTTATCACTACCATTAATGCATATACTATACTTCCATCCCCTGTAGAATTAATGGGGCTTATTCAGAGTCTGTCGTATCTGGAAATGCACAATGCGATTGCAAATCCATTTGCATGTTTGCAGTAGAGTCAGTTGCAGGTGCAGATCTGGAGTTGCTACTCCCCACTTAGCTACTGTATATCTTAAATAAAATTGTGAGGGTGCTCAAGTGGTAGAATTATAATAATGAATTGCTATCATACCTATGAAAGTCTAATTGCAGTATTCCTTACGAGACTTGAATTTCAGATTAAACTTTATAATAACGAAGATCTATTTTTGTGTATAATCTGATATACTGAAATGTCATAGTAACGTGCCATAAAATGTCTGAGCTTGTCTATTAATTCTACAATCCCTCCATCTTACCATTAACATTCATCCAATAGGACAAGGCCTATGGCCAAAAATAGTGCAATCTAAAAAAAATAATTAAAAGCAATATTCTCACAGAATGGACATAAAAATGATTTTGTTTACACAATGTTATACAATGTTGTTAGAGTCCACAGAGATGTGACGTAGGCATTGATTCCCAACCATTTACATTAAAGAGTATGATGATGATGTGTCTCTCCGCATGATCAGAGTCGGAGTTGCGATTGAGGTACACACTAGCTGCACTCCCTGCACCTATGGTAGCTACACCCTTGTCTATAACACATGTAACTGTGACAGGGAAGGTGGCCCATCTCAGCTGTGGGTCCCAAAGCAGCTGCACCTATGGTAGCTACACCCTGCATATAACACATGTAATTGTGACAGGGAAGGTGGCCCCACTCAGCTCTGGGCCCCATAGCAGCTGCACTCCTCGCACCTATGGTAGCTACACCCTGTATATAACACATGTAACTGTGACAGGGAAGGTGGCCCCTCTCAGCTCTGGGCCCCATAGCAGCTGTACTCCTCGCACCTTTGGTAGCTACACCCTTGTATATAACACGTGTAACTGTGACAGGGAAGGTGGCCCCTCTCAGCACTGGGCCCAATAGCAGCTGCACTCCCTGCACCTATGGTAGCTACACCCTGTATATAACACATGTAACTGTGACAGGGAAGGTGGCTCCTCTCAGCTCTGGGCCCCATAGCAGCTGCACTCCCTGCACCTATGGTATCAAGATGCTGACCGCTGGGATCCCAACCGCCGGTTACACGATCCCAACGCATGATAGAGCATATGGTACTTGCCTATTTTCCCACAATGTCTTTGAGACTCCAGGATAGCAGGACACCAAGGTGTAGGCATATCTTCAGTAACGCCTCAGTTCCACACGCTGATGCCCACTTCCCGTGTGAAGTGACCAGTCCAGGCGAGCTGATGACGCTATTCCTGCTGAATCCCATCATCATGGCCCCTTCCCCCGCTTTACAATGATGTAATCGTGGCTTTATATACTGTGCCTTGATGATTCGATTCTGCTGTCATGCCCCTGCACTGCCCACATGGCTGCGTCATACCCCTCCCAACTGGCAGCCAAGAACTTGGTAAGTGTGTGAAGTATCTATTTTTTAACCATTTCATCACCCCCACATCCACTGCATACAATGGGGTCTATGTACTAAGCCTTGGAGAGAGATAAAGTGGATGGAGATAAAGTACTAGCCAATCAGCTCCTGTCATTTTTCAAACCCAGCCTATAATATGACAGTTAGCAGCTGATTGGCTGATTGGCTTATCTGCATCCACTTTATCTCTCTCCAAGGCTTAGTAAATAGACTCCAGTATTTGTAACGAGCCCCAGTGCTTTAGCCTACCAAACACCCACCACCACCAATTTTGCAACTAAACACTGTAAAGCATGAGAGGACATGGGCTGTTATCCGATGTCTCCACTGTACAGCTGGCCACACGCAGGCCCATCCCGCCTCTGAAGCTGCGGCCAGAATTATTCATCAATTGGATCTCACACTTGGATGGCCAAACCTGACATGGACCAGTAAAACAGCCCCATGGGGTTTCTGGAGGATCTATGGGGCCAATTCAGACCTGATCGCTCACTACCTGTTTTTTGCAGTCCTGCGTTCACATAGTCGCCGCCCACCGGGGAGTGTATTTTAGCTGTGCAAGTGTGTGCATGTGCAGCCGAGCGGTACAAAAGATTTTGTGCAGTTTCTGAGTAGCCCAGGACCTACTCAGCCGCTGTGATCACTTCAGCCTGTCTGGGACCAGAATTCACGTCAGACACCCACCCTGCAAACGCATGGGAACTCCTACATTTTATCAACCACTCCCAGAAAACGGTCAGTTGACACCCACAAATGCCTTCTTCCTGTCAATCTCCTTGCGATCGCTCATGAAAATGGATTCTATTCATAAAGCCATCGCAGAGCAACAAACCGCTTTATACCTGTGCGACATGCCTGCACATTGCGGTGCATACGCATGCGCAGTTCTGACCTGATGGAAGCGCTGCAAAAAACGCTATCAGGTCAGGTCTGAATTGGGCCCTATAAACACTGTGTTATGTGCACATTAAGTGGTATAAATGAAAATGTATGGAACATGAGTAATTAACATGAATTAAAAACAAATCATCACATTATAATAAAGTCCAGTAAACATGACATGATGGGAGCTGTAGTGCACGAAGGTCCTCTAGACAGATCCGCACATGACATTCCACCATGCACTGGGCTCAGCCACCAAGCATCCCTGGAACTTGTTATAAAATGTTGCCAAGTATGACAGTCACATATCAAAGTAACTCTAAGTGTATCTACTGTATAAAAGCGTAAATCCGTCCTTCTGTCTTTCTATACAAATCCACAGTTTACAAGCGACGATCGTGAAATTTTACATACAAGCGTATTAAAACACGGCGGAGGCAACTAAAACAATTAGAAATCCCTAGCCCCCCTAGGGTAGCAGACAGCAGCACAGAGTATATCAGGAGACAGCATAACTCCGGAATTGCTGGAACAATGTACTCAAAACTTGCTACACATATGCCTTACAATCTAGGAACAAACACTGTGGGAGGAAGACAACCCTAGCACCCCTAGGGGTGAGGCAGCAGCACTGAGTATTTCAGCAGACAGCAGAACTCTGGAATGCCTGCAGCAGTTTCCAACTAACTTGGTTGGTACACATATGACTTTCACTGTGGAAACAAACACTGTGGGGGTCAGACACCCCTAGCACCCCTAGGGGTGGGACAGCAGCACATAGTATGTCAGCAGACAGCATAACTGTGGAAGGTCTGGAGCAATTTACACCAAACTTGGCACACGTCTGACCAGTGGCGTAACTACTGCCCCCGCAGCCCTCGCGGTGGCTTGGGGGCGAGGGGCTGCGGGGGCGCCACTGACTTAGAACAGATTGACATGCGGACGAGCGTCCGCATGTCAAACTGCAGGTCTCCTTCCCTCCGCCGCTGTAAGGAGGGACACGGAGCGCACAGCGCGCGCCCCCCTGTGTCCCTCCCTGGCTCTCCGGCTGTCTAATACAGGAAATGCCATTCGTGAGCTCTGATTGGCTCACGAACCGGCACTTCCTTTATTAGACAGCCGGAAAGCCAGGAGGGACACAGGGGGGCTCGCGCTGTGCGCTCCGTGTCCCTCCAACACAAAGGAGGGGGAGGGGAGCAGGCACTGTGGGGGACTATCTGGCACTGGGGGCATATACCTGGCACTGTGGGGGACTATCTGGCACTGGGGGCATATACCTGGCACTGTGGGGGAATAGCTGGCACTGGGGGCATATACCTGGCACTGTGGGGGACTATCTGGCACTGGGGGCATATACCTGGCACTGTGGGGGAATATCTGGCACTGGGGTCATATACCTGGCACTGGGGGCATATACCTGGCACTGTGGGGGAATATCTGGCACTGGGGGGAGCAGGCACTGAGGGGGCATATGTGGCACTGTGGGGGAATATCTGGCACTGGGGGCAAATACCTGGCACTGTGGGGGAATATCTGGCACTGGGGGCATATGTGGCACTGGGAGCACAGCCCTAGCAACAAGCACTACCCCCTAGCAACGAGCATGACACCCAGTGCATGAAACCCCTGGCAACGAGCATGACACCCAGTGCATGAAACCCCTGGCAACGAGCATGACACCCTGAGCATGAAAACCCCTGGCACCGTGCATGGAACAAAGAACATGAAACCCCTGGCAACGAGCAGGTAATTTAAAAGTAATTAGAAGCCTTACTGTAGAACTTAATGTGTAATGGGCATTACGGTGTGTGGCATAATGTATCACGGACATTGCGGTGTGTGTCATAATGTGTCAGGCATTACGGTGTGTTGTGTACTATATCACGGGCATTGTGGTATAATGTCTCGGGGTCATTGCGGTGTGGCATAATGTATAACGGGCATTGCGGTATGTGTCATACTGTGTCACAGATACGGTGTGTAGCATAATGTATAACGGGCATTGCGATTCCTGTCATAATGTGTCGGGGGCATTACGGTGTGTGGCATAATGTGTCGGGGGCATTACAGTGTGTGCATATTGTGTCATGTGCATTGTTGTGTGTGGCATAATGGCTAAGGCCATTGCAGTATGTGGAATAATGTATACTGGGCATTACTATAAGGAGGAAAAATGACAAATAATGTAAGGGGCATGAATCAGGATTATTTTTCTTTCCTGTGGTGGCTAACGTCTGGGCATGCAGGTTGCAAAACTGGGGTATAAGGTAATCTTTTCCTGCAATGCCACGCCCCTTTACGCGAAGCCACGGCCATTCCAATGAAGCCACACCCCTTTTTGGCGTCGCACGCCGTAGGCGCGCGCATATTTCTCCCTTTACTAGTGCCAATTATGGAGGGTATGGGGGGGGGGGCGCCGAAGAACTTTTTGGCTTGGGGGAGAAAAATTTCTAGTTACGCCACTGCGTCTGACTTACAATCTGCAAACAAACTCTGTGGGGGATAGACACCCCTAGGGGTGGGACAGCAGCACAGAGTATGTCAGGAGTCAGCATAACTCCGGAATGCCTGGACCAATTTACAACAAACTTGGTTCACATATGACTTGCAAGCTGGGAACAAACACTGTGTGGGTAAGACACCCCTAGCACCCCTAGGGGTGAGGCAGCAGCACAGAGTTTTTCAGCAGTCAGCATAACTCTGGAATGCCTGGAGCAATTTACACCAAATTTGCTACACATATGCTTACACTCTGGGAACAAACACTGTTGGGGTAACACACCACTAACACCCCTAGGGGCGGGCCAGCAGCACACACTATATCAGGACATGCATGATATCTCAGTGATGACAGGGCTGCATGTGACAGGGCCAGTGACATGATGTGAAGAGGGGAATGGAGGCATCAGGAAGCCACAGACTGAGAGTTGTATAGTGGGAAGAGCAGGGTCCCTTGGGGGACCAAAAAGGGGTGCGGCCACTACACAAAGCGCATCAGGGAAGCAAGATATGCCTATATACTAGCATACCTTTTTGGCAGGCACAGTAACTTTTTTTTATGGTCTGTACCGATTTTTGGCTCTCCAAACTTTCATTGAAAGTATAGGAAAAGGGACGTGACCATGCCCCCTTTACACGTGCCCACGCCCCTTTTCCTACGTTGTACCGATTTTCATGTGTAAAATGTTGGAGGGTACGTACTAGATCTCCAATCAACATAAATTAACAAACTAGCATTCTCATTTACCATCCTCATCCCGTACCAAAGCACGGGTATTCAGCTATCTACAATGTTATTTATACTGTGTGTTTAATATGTCCATTTATTTTTGTAAACAGACATTCTTAAAATCCGGGGTAACTCCAGGCACTCCAGCTGGTATATACTAAATCATCTGTCACAGTAGCAATATTCTGAGCATATTGGAAGTCTCGCAACAGAACATTTATAGATGGGGTTTAAGATCATACATGTTAACATTCAACAATATGCTATGTCGGCATGCCCTCTTATGGAGTCTATGTAAGTCATTAGCAAAACCAAATGCTCCATCTACATACAGTACAGCGCAGGCACAAGGTCGTCATACAATAAGTGATATGCCGGCCAGACTCTTATACCTAAGTTTCCTTTTGATGCTTGAACCCAAATAACGTATCACTAACAATGACATTACTGTGAAGTGAAGGAGAGATGATTAGGATGGTCACCTGTAACACACATGCAATGTTTCTGTGACATGGAAAAACAATGGAAGAAATGTTGTGGAGTCACCTTCATTGTTGTCCTAGTTGATAGGATAACCAGAAGAGTAGCTTTCGGTGGAATGTCATGAGATGAAATGAAAACCAAAAAGTTATGTACCCTCCAGGTTCCGTTCTCAGCAGTCCGGCTGTCGGTACAATGGTGCCACGTGGTGCCACAGGGCACAGCCACGCTCACTGTCCACTCAACCTCTTTCCAACACGTCCAGCGGGTGTGAACAAGTTGAGTGGATGTCATTACCTATTCCCTGTGAATGTCACCTTGCGGGCCCGCCTTACAGTTTTATATACGCTGGTAACTATTGAATAATACATTTCTAGTGCGCCACAAAAAAGACAACTCTTATTTCTTCTCCTCTTTGTACGCTCATGGGTTACACAGGTTCTGTGGCTGATTAAACCAGGTGAAATGCAGACTTGAGGTCAGCCAGCCACAGAAACTGTATAATTTGTGAGTTTCCTGGTTTAATGGGACAGTATAGTTAGTATAGCTATCTCTCTCTCTCTCTCTCTCTCTCTCTCTCTCTCTTTCTCTCTCTCTCTCTCTCTCTCTCTCTATATATATATATATATATATATATATATACACACACACACACACACATAAAGGAAAATTATTAATTCAGCCTCTTAGATAAAGAGCTTTATTTCCTTATAAAATATAAGTGGTGATTTAGTCTAGAAATTCCTGTCACTTATGTTTTCCCTTTACCTATATATTGAGGCACTCTGTACAACATTGCCTTATACTTAATTTTCTACGCTAGTCTCATTTTTTTTAAACTAGAAACTCATGTATATCCAGTTATTATTGATGTAGAAAATGTATATGTAAGATAGCTGTAACTCTGTAGCTTTTGCTGCTGGTTACTGTGACATCACACCTAGCCTGTGACATCACTAGCCCGTGAGATCACAATGCTTCTTCCTGTAACATTCTATCTACAGCTGCTGACGTTTCCAGTTTCCATGCAGGAAGACAGGTAGGAGGAGGTGAGTCCTACATAGCAGGGTATGATGGAGAGGGGTAGGGAAGACATAGTGCAGTATAGTCATCTGAAAGGCAAGACAAGATAGACAGAACAGGGAATATAGGTACAAGGACACATAAATAGGTGAAGCGCAGGAAGGAACGACATGTTTAGGAATAAAAATGTAGCATTATAGGAATAAAGAGGGCAGTATGTAGGATAAGCACACATACAGGGGATGCAGATAACCTGGGTCTCTATGAGGCAGGATCGTGGCTTTGGGATGAAAAAGTTAATAAAATAGATAAATGGGATATTAATAACTTTGAAAGTATCTTGTTTGGTTTAAGGAAAATTGGGAAACTAGTTGACTCATGGACATTTTATTGTACTTAAACTAGTACTATGCTTAATGATAGTCTTTTGTGTTTTTTAAATCATCTGGCAAAGTGATTATTTGCAGAGTGTCGGGTGACCGGCAAAGAGATCTGCAAAGTGTCAGTTGAAGACGACGGGAGGGGTTGCAGAGGTAGCAACGACTGGAGTATAACATGAAGGAGGTAAGTTACCATACTCTCTCTGCACATGTTACATCTGCCCCACCTGCAGTGCGGGGGGTCATTCCGAGTTGTTCGCTCGCAAGCTGCTTTTAGCAGCTTTGCACACGCTAAGCCGCCGCCTACTGGGAGTGAATCTTAGCTTATCAAAATTGCGAACGAAAGATTAGCAGAATTGCGAATAGACACTTCTTAGCAGTTTCTGAGTAGCTCCACACTTACTTGGCATCTGCGATCAGTTCAGTCAGTGTCGTTCCTGGTTTGACGTCACAAACACACCCAGCGTTCGCCCAGACACTCCTCCGTTTCTCCAGCCACTCCCGCGTTTTTCCCAGAAACGGTAGCGTTTTTTCACACACACCCATAAAACGGCCAGTTTCCGCCCAGAAACACCCACTTCCTGTCAATCACATTATGATCACCAGAACGAAGAAAAAACCTTGTAATGCCGTGAGTAAAATACCTAACTGCATAGCAAATTTACTTGGCGCAGTCGCACTGCGGACATTGCGCATGCGCATTAGCGACTAATCGCTCCGTTGCGAGAAAAAAATAACGAGCGACCAACTCGGAATGACCCCCATGGTTTTGTCCATTAGAGAACAAATTTGCTGCTGCGATCAGGTCTGAATTAGTCCCAGTGTATGATACTAACATGGTCCTAGCACTAGTGAAGACTGGAGCAGATAAATTGGGTCTCTATGAGAAAGTATCTTGGGTTTTGGATAAAAAGTCAATAAAATAGATAAATTGCAAATTAATAAAAATGAAAGTACGTAACAAAATGTAGTGGTATAATTATACACATAGTATGTCTGACCAGGAAATTCTGGTTATTTAGATCATCATTTGACAAAGCTCTGGCAAAGAGATTTGCAGAGTGTCGGGTGACCGGCAAAAAGATCTGCAAAGTGTCAGTTGAAGGCGACAGGAGGGGTCGCAGAGTAATTAGTTACTTGAGAATAGCATGCAGGAGGTAAGTTACCATACTGCAATTGTGTGTGTGGTGGGGGGTATTGAGAGCACAGTACAAAACATAGGGTCTATGGTGGGGGAGAGCGGACAATACAAAACATGCAGAAGGGGTCAACTTGGTATAGCACATACAGATGGTGTGGGGGCACAATACAAAAACATAGAAATTGTGTCGTACTCTATAGGACATATAGAGGAAGGACGTACACTTTTGGGGGTTGCGAGATGTAGAACATACTGTAATACAGAAAAACACGAAGGGTGGGGAGAGCATGATACAGAACATACAGATCGGGGGAAGAACAATACAGATCGGGGGAGATAGTGAAATGGCTGACATTTACAGTATATCAATGAACTGGGGGCAGGTGTACAAAGCCTGGGAGAGTGATAAAGTGGAGAGAGATAAACTACCAATCAGTTCCTAGTTGTCATTTTTCAAACACAGCCTGTAACATGGCAGTTAGGAGCTGATTGGCTGGTACTTTACCTCTCTCCACTTTATCACTCTTCAGGGCTTAATACATCTCCCCCATAGAATAACCACATGATGAAATGGTACAGAATGGTATAAATTATGTGAATTGGAGCTGTAACAAGTGACTGTTTCCCTGTCTTTACATATAATAAAGGTGACATAGGTGGTCATTCCGAGCTGATCGCTAGCTGCATTTGTTCGCTGTGCAGCGATGAGGCAAAAAAATGGCACTTCTGCGCATGCGTATGCAGCGCAAAGCACATGCGCAAAGTACTATTACAACGAACAATGTAGTTTCACACAAGGTCTAGCGAAGCTTTTCAGTCACACTGCTGGCCGCAGAGTGATTGACATGAAGTGGGCGTTACTTTCTGGGTATCAACTGACCATTTTCAGGGAGTGTTCGGAAAAACGCAGGCGTGCCAGGAAAAACGCAGGCGTGGCTGGGCGAACGCAGGATGTGTTTTTGACGTCAAAACAGGAACTGAACAGTCTGAAGTCATTGCAAGCACTGAGTAGGTATTGAGCTACTGTACTCTAAAACTGCACAAAAATTTTTTGCTGCCGTTCTGCGATCCATTCGTACGCACTTCTGCTAAGCTAAAATACACTCACAGTGGGAGGCGGCATAGCATTTGCACGGCTGTTAAAAACTGCTAGCGAGCGAACAACTCGGAATGACCACCATAGTCCTTTCCAGTGCCGTAACTAGACATTTTAGCGCCTTGTGCAAGAAATGGCATCAGAGCCCCCCCCCCCCCCCATGCAAAAGCAGGGGCAGTGCGCGCCGCAGCCACGTGCCAAAAAATATATGGGCGTGGCTTCGTGGGGAAGGGGTGTGACCACAAAATAATACCAATTCCTATAACGGTGCACATTAGTCTCCATTATTCAAATTACGCCGCACAGTAGCACCACTACACCAGGTAGAGCCCCTTTTACACCTTACGGCAGACAGATTCCCCTTTTTACACATTACGGCAGACAGCGTCCACCTTTTACACATTACGGCAGACAGCGTCCCGTTTTTACACATTACGGCAGACAGCGTCCCCTTTTTACACATTACTACAGACAGATTCCCCTTTTACACATTACGGCAGACAGAGTCCCCTTTTTTACACATTACAGCAGACAGCGTCCCCTTTTCTACACATTACGGCAGACAGCATCCCACTTTTTACACATTACGGCAGACAGCGTCCCCTTTTTACACATTACGGCAGACAGCGCCCCCCTTTTTATGCATAACAGCAGACAGCGTCCCCTTTTTACACATAACGGCAGACAGCGTCCCCTTTTTACACATAACGGAAGACAGCGTCCCCTTTTTACACATAACGGAAGACAGCGTCCCCTTTTTACGCATAACAGCAGACAGCGTCCCCTTTTTACACATAACGGCAGACAGCGTCCCTTTTTTTACACATAACGGCAGACAGTGTCCCCTTTTTACACATTACGGCAGATGTTCAAAGCAGTGTCAGGATTCCGGCATTGGGATTTCGACTGCTGGGATCCTGACCTGATCCCATACACATATATACACACACACACACATATATATATAGTGTATATATACATATATATGTATATATATACACACACACACACATGTATAAACACATTATCTATATATATACATATATATATATTTATATATATACACTTTTTATATATATATATATACACATATTATTTTTATATATATATATATATATATATATATATATATATACACACGCACACATTTTATATATATATATATATATATACACGCACACATTTTATATATATATATATATATATATATATACACACACACAATCACTACTCACAGAGCACCGTCCAGCACAGACTCCACACGTTACCAGGGAAGTTCCTCCTTCCAGCCTGCGTGCTCAGCCAGTCACTGAGCCGCAGGCTGGAGCATGACTTCTTCCCATTGGAAGGATGAGACGTCACTCAGCAAGCTCTGCAGTGCCAGCGGCTGCAATGAGCATGACGGCGGGGCCGGGTTGCCAGTGGGGAGGGAAGGGCAATGCAGCGCGTTTCAGTACCGCGGATCAGATCGAGTTAGAGATCCGATCTCCGGCGGGTGGCGAGGGCACTTTTCTGACAGGGGGGCCCGAGGTACTTACCCCCGGAGTCCCCCCCCTTAAACCGGCTCTGGGGGTAATATGCGCTCTAACTAGGTGTGCGCTGTGGGCAATGCCCCTTCTACACACACCTAGTTACGGCGCTGGTCCTTTCCCTAGAGTCCTTCTCCTTACCGCTCAGGGGGCCTGATTCAGATGTGGACACAGAGCTGCTGTTGCACCAAGTGGCTCAATGCTTTTTCACTGTGCATGCGTGTAAGCTGCACTGCGCACAAAATGAAATCAAGCTCACATTGAGGATCCCATCGCAAAGTGATTGACAGGAAGTTAGCGTTTGTGGTGGAAACGGGGGTGGCTAACTGTATACAGGCGTGTCAGGTCCATTCAAACGCCGTTCCATGTGCGTGCATAAATTACCCACTGCAACCTGTGGGCTGCTGGAGAGCCTCCTGTGTCTAGGAGACTTGCTCAGCCTACGACTGCTCAGACTCACGATGCAATTGTGAGCGGCAAGATTGCAGCAGCGATCGCTTCAACAACCACAACTGAATCAGGCCCACAATTACACCATTATATTTTACTATTTTATCACATTTAACAACTAAGGGGTCAGTTTAATCAGGTGCGAGTTTGTCTTACAACAGCCGCACTTTCCGGTAGCCCCATAGGCTGAATCAGGCCACAAAGGGTGTGAGTTTGGATGCTGTTGAAACGTCGCAGCAATGGTAACTCGTACCTAATTCGATTGACCCCTAAATGTTAGTAATTTATAGTTTTTATTATTTACTGGACAAATTTATTTTCTGAAGGTACACACTAATTACCATAAGAGAGAACTTATCCCCACAATGTGTGTATTGTTTAAAATCAATGGGCCCTTTGGGATAATTGTCCTTATTTTAGGCATTTTCCATGTCCTCAGTAGTTAGAGTAACATTTACATAGAGAGATTTTTCTCTCTACACAACCACACCACTGTCTGCAGTTTGTGGCTCTACTTGTTCATCCACTAACAATGATTTTTCATCTCTTCCTCTTCGTCTACACGCAGTGGGTGATCCCTGATTAGCTGCCCTGGGAGGAGATGTTGGGGCATATGCATTACCTATTAGGAGATGCGGTAAAGATGCCGGCTGTCGGGTTTACGGCAGTCAGAATACTGACACTGGGATTTCAGAATCCCGACGTTGGAACTCCGAATGAGCAAGGATACCGACGCCCATATCCCCACGATCATAGGTTTAGGGCTGGGCAAGGAGTGTTAGGTTTAGACATCAGGCACGGGGGGGGGGGTTAGGCTGCTGGGGAGGGAGGGTTAGGTTTAGGCATCAGGAAGGGGGGTTTAGGCGTCAGGCGGGGAGGTTAGGGTTAGGCTGCAGGTGGGGGGAGGTTAGGGTTAGGCTGCGGATAGAGTGGGTTAGGAACCCCCGGGGGTGGTTAGGCTGCGTGGGAGGGAGGGTTAGGTTTAGGCATCAGGCGGGGGGATAGGTTTAGGCGTTAGGCACTGGTTAGGTTTAGGCTGTGTGTTTGGGGAGGTTAGCATTAGGCTGCGGGTAGGGTGGGTTAGGGTTCGGCACCCCCCGGGAGTGGTTAGGCTGCGAGGGAGGGTTAGGTTTAGGCAGCAGCGATGGAGGGGGGGTGGTTAGGCTGTGGGGAAGGGAGGGTTAGCTTTAGGCAGTAGTGACGGAGGTTAGGATTAGGCACCTCTGTGGGAGGGTTAGGCACAAAGGGGGAAGGTTAGGGTTAGACTGCGGACAGGCAGGGTGAGGGGGGGTGGGGAGAGGGTTAGGCATCAGGCGGAGGGGTTAGGGTTAGGCTGCGGGTCAGGGGAGGATAGGGTTAGGCTGCGGGTAGGATGGGTTAGAGTTAAGGACCGCCCGGGGGTGGTTATGCTGTGGGGAAGGGAGGGTTAGGTTAAGGCATCAGACAGGGGTTAGGTTTAGGCATCAGGCGGGGAGATTAGGTTTAGGCATCAGGCGGGGGTTAGGTTTAGGCATCAGGCGGGGAGATTAGGTTTAGGCATCAGGCAGGGGGTAGGTTTAGGCTGTGGGTGGGGGGAGGTTAGGGTTAGGCAGAAGGTAAGGTTGGTTAGGGTTAGGCACCCCCGGGGGTGGTTAGGCTGCGGGGAAGGGAGGGTTAGGTTTAGGCATCAGGCGGGGGTTAGGTTTAGGCATCAGTCGGGGGGTTAGGATTAGGCTGCGGGTGGGGGGAGGATAGGGTTAGGCTGCAGGTGGGGGTAAGTTAGGGTTAGGCTGTGGGTAGGGTGGGTTAGGCACCCCCAGGAGTGGTTAGGCTGCAGGGAAGGGAGGGTTAGGTTTAGGCAGCAGGGACGGAGGTTAGGAATAGGCACCTCCGCGGGAGGCTTAGGCACAAAGGGCGGAGGTTAGGGTTAGATTGCGGACAGGCAGGGGTAGGGGGGTAGGGGGAGGGGAGAACACCCCTTACCCCTGTCGGTCTTTTCTGTACTTGGATCTCGGCATCGGTATGAAAAACCACTGGGATCCCATGTGCTGGGATAGCATACTGATCCCCCTATTAGTACACCTCTTAATGCCCAGAGGGAAGGGTGATCCTGAGGCCATGGTTCCCCAGAGGTTTCCCCCCAAGGGGGTTTTCCTCTCCTGAGTGCTGAAGGATGACTCTTCGTGAGTCCAGAGGTGTAGCTTTTATGCCATCACCAATCTCATGCCGGTCCCTGCAATGTATAAGAAGTAAAATAATTGCTAATGTGATCACTTTACTTCTGGGTTTAGACCCCGGATGCGCTACTTCACATGTGCAATCATCATACTGCATATGTGAGAGCAGACAGTAATGCAGAGGGATCCCAAGGATCCTTCTCCTGGGAATTATTGCATAATGTAGCCCACGGGCTACAAAAGCCATTTAGAAATGTCCTTAGCTGCCGGGTCAAGCTCAGAAATGCTTTGCATTCTGGAACTTGGTGAGTTTCACAGTTTACCATCTGCCGTAGAAACTTTTGGTGGCTGCTTTTGTGTTTAAAATAGGAGGAACGCAATAGATATCTCAAATATCCATTGCAGCCATTCGGGGGCTGGTTAATATTTGTGGGCAGCCCCCAAAACCGACTGTTTTCGGAGATGTCTCGCAAATATTATTTATTAAATATTCCACTTAATAAACTTTTTATATTTTAACATAAACTAAAAGATGTTTTATGTATTCATTGACTGAGTCTCCGTTCTTTACTGAATGCTAATATCACAGGGTCCGCAAATTATTACTGATATGACTGTTACTCTACTGTCCTGCTGGTGCTCCTGGCCTGCTGTATAGCAGCCAGACATATATTATATACAGCACTCTTGGGGAGATGTATCAAGCCTTGGAGAGAGATAAAGTGCAGATGTCCAAACCACCCAATCATCTTCTGTCACTTATCTAGCACAGTACATGAAATGTTACCTGTAGTTAGAAGCTTTATTTGATTTGGGCAAATACTCAACTTTATCTCTCTCCACAGCTTGATACATCTCCCGGAAAATATCATGTCTTCCTTTCACTTAATTAACAAGTTAAATTAATTATTTGTCTTGGAAACAGGGTAAGAAATTCACAGTATAAGATAATGGGGGTCATTCCGACCCGTTCGCAAGTAGCAGTTCTTCGCTGCGGTGCGAACGGGTCAGAAATGCGCATGTGCGGTGGGCGCATTGCGCACGCATACCATTGCTTGGCTACGATTGTCGCCAGGCAATGACAACGCCAGCGACAAATGTGATCGCAGCGGCGACAGCAAGAAGATGGACAGGTGGGAGGCGTTCCAGGGCGGATACTCACCGTTTACAGCTGTTTTTGTGGAGTGGTAAGAAGAACGCAGGCGTGTCCAGGCGAACGGAGGGTGGATGTCTGACGTCAGTACCGGACCTTCATCGCTGGATCCGTCGCACTGGATCAGTAGCTGCAGGGCTACTCTTGTTTTGAGTGAAACTTTTTAGCATAGCAGGGCTGCACAAGCGTTCGCAGCCTTGCTATGCTAAAATACACTCCTCCATAGGCGGCGTCTAGTTGATCCCACAAGCAGCAAAAAGTTGCTACGTGCGATCAATTTGGAATGACCCCCAATGTTATAATGGCTTGTCAATACCTCCTGGTACATTTACATTGATTTATCATTCACATTTCTTCCATGCCAGACAGGGGCAGATTGGGAACGTGAAGTGGCCCAGGAAATATATGAAAAGTGGCCTCATGTAAATTGGATTAAGTCAGCTATAAGCGGGGCCCAACACAAATTGGGCTTAAGCAAATTGTTAGCATTACCCACAGTGGTAGTAAGTAAAGCTAATGCAGCATGGTAGGCAGTCACAGCACCAGCAGAAGGATCCTGCCACAGGAGGTGGAGATCACACCGGTGGGTGAGGCATTGCACTGGTAGGCAGTCACATCACCTGCAGGAGAATCATGTCACAGGAGGTGGAGATCACACCAGTAGATGAGGCATTGTACTGGAAGGCAGTCACAGCACCAACAGGAGGCCCCATTGTAGCTAGGAGACAAAGTGGGCAGTCCAATTCATTGATAGGAAGGGGGCTTAGATGGTCTGTCTTATGGGCGTGTTATGTGGGTGTCACGGAAAAAGTGTTTGCATACACAGGCGGTCATCCGCCCACTTTACACTAATGATAAAGCCAGATGGGTGGGCATAGACCTGACTAAGAAATGTGTGTGCCATTGATTTGGCTTTTAAGAAGGTGGATATTTCCTATTCTGAATCACAATAATAACCTTGTGATAAGTCTTTAAGGGGGGTATTTAATAAACTTAATAATTAAAAAAAAAAAAGAGAGAGATAAATACCTCTTCTCCAGTGGCAGTTGCAGCTCATTCCAAAATTCAAATAGTGAGTCCTGGCCATGCATGTTTGGCAGTGTTTGGGGTGGCAGTTGGTGTGCCTCCCCTATTTGAATTTTGGACTGTGCTGCAACTGCCACTGGAGAAGAACTATTTATTTCTTTTTT
This sequence comes from Pseudophryne corroboree, assembly GCF_028390025.1. NCBI lineage: Eukaryota > Metazoa > Chordata > Amphibia > Anura > Myobatrachidae > Pseudophryne > Pseudophryne corroboree. The sequence continues at coordinate 407,187,194 of NC_086452.1, forward strand.
TTTTTAGACCATTAAGTTTATTAAATATCCCCTAAAAGAGAAACCATACTTTTCACGTATCACAGCTGCCTTCCCCATAAAGCCAGGAATGCATATAGTGATCACGCTCGCTAGGTTATCTTAGCAGGACACCACACTCTGCCCATTCTTTTTATTAAAAATGTTTTTTTTTCTATCCTTGTCCAGAGTGTCATGGCTGCAGCACCCCTGCATCTTTGCGATGATGTGGATCCCCTACCTTAATCTATTCCTCCCCTCCATGTGTGCCTGACCATGGCTTTCCAACAGACAGTAGAGGAAGTGCTGACTATAGTTTAAGTAAACAATCAGTACAGCATGTACGTACGTATATGTTATTGAGTTGAGATTGATCTGGACCAATGAAGAAAATTCAATAAAGATATTTATTTATTCACACAGAGCAATCGCCAAAGCATAGGTACACATCAGTTCAATACAGAATCTAGTCTAAGTGGACATCCCTTGGCCAGCCAATATTATACCATTCTATACCATCAGATGACATGTAACCTGCAGGTTAGACCCTCAGCAAATGTATTAGAATATGACTCATACTATACTTATGGTTCCCACTTCCTTACATAGTAATACATAACTTCTTTAGCCTCATGTAATTATGGGACAGATGTACTAAGGGCTCTATGAACTAAGCCTAGGAGAGAGATAAAGTGGAAGGAGATAAAAGACCAACCAACCAGCTCCTAGCTGTCATTTTTCAAACACAGCCTGTAACATGGCAGTTAGGAGCTGATTGGCTGGCACTTTATCTCCGACCACTTAATCTCTCTGCAAGGCCTAGTACATCTCCCCCTATGAGTATAAGTAATAAACCCTATCAAACAATATGAACTATATACTTGCCAAGCAGTAATCCATTATACAGGGTGATTCAAAAGTCGCAGTACACCCTTTTGTTTCAAAAACTGTGCAGGAAATGGGAAAACTGAAAGCTCCAGTAAGGTATGGGTGAGGTGGGCTATCTTTTAGGGTATGTACCGAACATGGGCACCATCTTGAAATTGGCCATCTTGAATCTAAGTTAGTTTGTTCAAATGGAAAGGGGGTCGTGTAACGTCAATTACATCAGAATTTGCTGAAAAGTTTATTGCTGCAAACAGATTTGAAATAGCAGTTATGGTTCAAAAGTTACAACGTCATTTTCTTATATCCCATCTGAAGAATACCTATGTTAAATTTCAGCTTCCTAACATATCAGGAAGTAAGAGAATTAGTGATGAGTCAGTCAGTGAGTGAGTGAGGGCTTTCGCATTTATATATATAGATAAATAGTAACCAAGTTTTCCAAGAGACTATCCATCATTCAGACCAGGAGGTATCATAACTCCTGTGATGAACAGTGTATAGATTGAATTGGTACAAATAGTTTTGCTGCTACATAATAATTTTATTTTATCTTCAAAAATTTAATTTTAGTTCTCCCTAATGAACTTAGAGGGCTTTAGTGATGAGCGGGTTCGGTTTTACTCGGTTCTCAAAACGGCATCTTATTGGCTCACGGATGTCACGTGTTTTGGATAGCCAATAAGATGCTGTTTTGAGAACCGAGTAAAACCGAACCCGCTCATCACTAGTTTTTATGCGATCTCTGATCTGTTTTAGGTAGACTGTAGCCAGAAATGTATTCTACAGAAAAAGTAATAACCTGGATGAAAGTCCTTCATAATATACAGTACTTACAAATAATTGCTATGCTAAATCTCCATCCAGAGATCCTTAATAACTAAGCAATCTACAAGCCCTCATTGTCTATTTGGCATATTCAAATACCTTTTCTGCCTGCCCCTCCCATCTTCTTCCTTGTTGTTCTTGACTTTATCATCTATTAAAAGTAAAATCAACATGATGTGTCAAGAAAAAGCCTCATTTACCTTCTCCTCCACTTCCCTGTATACCTTCAGTTCTTTGTATTCTATAACTGAGTATGAGGACTTTATGTTTCTCCTCGCCAACTTGTCTCCTTGACCCTATTAGCTCAAATACCTCAAGTATTTTCTTCTAAATACTTTCCCATATTTAGTTCATGCCTTCAACCTATATACTGTGTTCTTTCCAATCTGTTATCGTACTTCTTTATACAATACCTGCCCTGTTTTTTTCCTCCAGTTTATTTTTAAACTACTTGAGAGGCTTCTGTATATCCACTTGATCCCCTTCCTCTCATCTTGCTCCCTCCTCCACCAACAGCAATTAGGCTTCCGTCCTCTTTATTCCACTGAGATTACCCTCACTAAAGTGACCAATGATACATTGGCAGGTTAAAGTCAAAGGGTCATTCTCACCCTCCTCGATCTCTGCAATTATTGAGATAGCTGACCACCTACTTCTCTTGTATATACTTTACACCCTTGCCTTTGAGGCAATGTCCTCTTCTGGTTTATCTCCTACAGTATGTTTTTGAATGGTCCTGTAGTGACTCTAATTCTGGCACATACTTTACACTGCACCACTTCCACTATCTAGCAAGGTCTCTTGAAGCTCTGTTGCTTTTCTCCCTTTATGCCTGTTCTCTTGGTGACCTAATACACTCCATCAACTTCTAGCTCTATGGAAATGATAGCCAAAATCCACTTCTCCTCCTAGGACCTTTCTCTTTCAATTTTATCCTGTGTGTCTAGCTGCTTCTCCACTTGGATATCCCAACAACAATTTATGCTTAATACTTCCAAAAACTGATCTTATCAACTTCCTACCTCCCAGCTTCACTGTCTTCTAGTCTCTTCCACTGTTTCATCATCATGCTTTCCCCATTCCCCCCATGTGCTACCTCAGTATTTTCCTTGACTCCATCCTCCACTTCAGTCTACACTTCCAAGTTTGCTTTCAAGTTGTCTCCTCCTTCTAAACATTGCCAGAATATACCCTTATTCATTCTCTCATTATCTTTCACCTTGACTACTGCAACCATCTCTTACCTAACCTTCCTATCATCTCACTGATCTTCCTCTACTGCTGTTCTACATCTGCAGTAGAATCATGTTTTCACTACCCCTAAATGTTAAAATACAATTTAAGCTACTTAACCTTTTTTTCAAATTCTACAATTCTGATCTTGTCAAAAGATACCTTCCTTTACTACTTTAACTTGCACTACTGAAACTTTCCATCCTACCCCACTGACTAGACTTCTTCAACCTTCAAACTTTGAAGCTCTTCCAAAATTTCCACTTTAGCCTATCCCAAGGGTACTTGAAACTATGCCTCCTGCACTGACAGCCACCTTCTCATCCCTCTACTTTCTGATGGCTCAAAATGATCCTCCTCCTATATTGTATTGTAAGGTCTTTCGATCACATCTCTCTCACTCTAACTCTCTCTCTCTCTCTCTCTCTCTCTCTCTCTCTCTCTCTCACACGTTTCCCTCATTTCTGGATCGTCTTTTTTGCCAAAATAAAAAGACAATTGTTTTGGGGATTGTCACCACCACTGCAAATATGTGCGTAACTGCTTCTGAATATCATCAGCACATTTCTTTACAAGGTCTGAGTGAAACTATATGAATTGGTTAGACCAGCACTAAATGGCTAAAACAGAACAGGAAAGTATTAAAAACATAAATTTGCTTGCAAGTCAAGCAAACAATGTGTTGCTCATGATATAAAAACAACAACATCAGTTAAACTGGTTTAGAATAATGGCTTTTCAAATATAATTTAAAAGACAGCAACTCAGAAAAATATAGTAACAGTGTTTATATTCAGGATAATTATAGCTATCTCTCCTGAATTCTTATGATTTTGAAACATGTTCCTAGTTGAGGTTTCTGCTATATGACTGTACATGTGGATTAGTAATTCAGCATGAGTTGTAGTTTTGCGAGATATTGCAAAACTACAACTCCTCTCTCTAGCATGCGGGGGGCTGCACAGCACAGGGCAAGGCCACCCTGCATGCTGCCCCACCCCCTGCTGAAATACAATTTGTATTGCTGTATTGCTAAACAGCGATGTGCAAACATCTTAAGGGTTGCCTTCACGCAGTCGCCGGGCCGCAATATTTTGGGTCGCAGAGGCTGCGTGTGTGGCCACTGTGGCCCTCTTAGCAAACAGTAGTGATGAGCGGGTTCGGTTCCTCGGAATCCGAACCCCCCCGAACTTCAGCCTTTTTACACGGATCCGAGGCAGACTCGGATCTTCCCGCCTTGCTCGGCTAACCCGAGCGCGCCCGAACGTCATCATCCCGCTGTCGGATTCTCGCGAGGCTCGTATTCTATCGCGAGACTCGGATTCTATATAAGGAGCCGCGCGTCGCCGCCATTTTCACACGTGCATTGAGATTGATAGGGAGAGGACGTGGCTGGCGTCCTCTCCGTTTATAGAGAAGAGAGTAGAGAGTTAGAGACACTATTTACTAATTTTGGGGAGCATATTAGGACTGGAGTACTACTACTTGCTGATAGTGTGACCAGTGACCATTGACCACCAGTTTAATTAATCCGTTCTCTGCCTGAAAAAAAATGATACACAGTGTGACACAGTCACATACCATATCTGTGCTCAGCCCAGTGTGCTGCATCATATGTAATACTGTATATCTGACTGTGCTGAGTGCTCACTGCTCACACAGCTTAATTGTGGGGGAGACTGGGGAGCAGTTATAGCAGGAGTACATAAATAATATATTTTAAGTACAGTGCACACTTTTGCTGCCAGAGTGCCACACTGCCAGTGTGACTGACCAGTGACCACACTGACCACCAGTATATTGTGATTGTCTGCTTAGGACGGAGTACTACTTGCTGATAGTGTGACCAGTGACCAGTGACCACCACCAGTTTAATTAATCCGTTCTCTGCCTGAAAAAAAACGATACACAGTGTGACACAGTCACATACCATATCTGTGCTCAGCCCAGTGTGCTGCATCATATGTAATACTGTATATCATTATCTGACTGTGCTGAGTGCTCACTGCTCACACAGCTTAATTGTGGGGGAGACTGGGGAGCAGTTATAGCAGGAGTACATATTTTAAGTACAGTGCACACTTTTGCTGCCAGAGTGCCACTGCCAGTGAGACTGACCAGTGACCACTGACCACCAGTATATTGTGATTGTCTGCTGACCACCAGTATGTTGTGATTGTCTGCATGAAAAAGCTAAACACTCGTCGTGTGGTGTTTTTATAAACGCATTCTGCAGACAGTGTCCAGCAGGTCCGTCATTACATAATATATACCTGTCCGGCTGCAGTACTAGTGTGATATATATATATATTTTAATTTTATCTCATTATCATCCAGTCTATATTAGCAGCAGACACAGTACGGTAGTCCACGGCTGTAGCTACCTCTGTGTCGGCAGTCGCTCGTCCATCCATAATTGTATACCACCTACCCGTGGTGTTTTTTTTTTCTATCTTCTTGATACTAGTAGCTTACTTTAGGAGTCTGCAGTGCTGACAGACAGTGTCCAGCAGGTCCGTCATTACATAATATATACCTGTCCGGCTGCAGTACTAGTGTGATATATATATATTTTAATTTTATCTCATTATCATCCAGTCTATATTAGCAGCAGACACAGTACGGTAGTCCACGGCTGTAGCTACCTCTGTGTCGGCAGTCGCTCGTCCATCCATAATTGTATACCACCTACCCGTGGTTTTTTTTTTTCTATCTTCTTGATACTAGTAGCTTACTTTAGGAGTCTGCAGTGCTGACAGACAGTGTCCAGCAGGTCCGTCATTACATAATATATACCTGTCCGGCTGCAGTACTAGTGTGATATATATATATATTTTAATTTTATCTCATTATCATCCAGTCTATATTAGCAGCAGACACAGTACGGTAGTCCACGGCTGTAGCTACCTCTGTGTCGGCAGTCGCTCGTCCATCCATAATTGTATACCACCTACCCGTGGTTTGTTTTTTTCTATCTTCTTGATACTAGTAGCTTACTTTAGGAGTCTGCAGTGCTGACAGACAGTGTCCAGCAGGTCCGTCATTACATAATATATACCTGTCCGGCTGCAGTACTAGTGTGATATATATATATATTTTAATTTTATCTCATTATCATCCAGTCTATATTAGCAGCAGACACAGTACGGTAGTCCACGGCTGTAGCTACCTCTGTGTCGGCAGTCGCTCGTCATCCATAAGTATACTAGTATCCATCCATCTCCATTGTTTACCTGAGGTGCCTTTTAGTTGTGCCTATTAAAATATGGAGAACAAAAATGTTGAGGTTCCAAAAATAGGGAAAGATCAAGATCGACTTCCACCTCGTGCTGAAGCTGCTGCCACTAGTCATGGCCGAGACGATGAAATGCCAGCAACGTCGTCTGCCAAGGCCGATGCCCAATGTCATAGTACAGAGCATGTAAAATCCAAAACACCAAATATCAGTAAAAAAAGGACTCAAAAATCTAAAATAAAATTGTCGGAGGAGAAGCGTAAACTTGCCAATATGCCATTTACCACACGGAGTGGCAAGGAACGGCTGAGGCCCTGGCCTATGTTCATGGCTAGTGGTTCAGCTTCACATGAGGATGGAAGCACTCAGCCTCTCGCTAGAAAAATGAAAAGACTCAAGCTGGCAAAAGCACAGCAAAGAACTGTGCGTTCTTCGAAATCACAAATCAACAAGGAGAGTCCAATTGTGTCGTTTGCGATGCCTGACCTTCCCAACACTGGACGTGAAGAGCATGCGCCTTCCACCATTTGCACGCCCCCTGCAAGTGCTGGAAGGAGCACCCGCAGTCCAGTTCCTGATAGTCAGATTGAAGATGTCAGTGTTGAAGTACACCAGGATGAGGAGGATATGGGTGTTGCTGGCGCTGGGGAGGAAATTGACCAGGAGGATTCTGATGGTGAGGTGGTTTGTTTAAGTCAGGCACCCGGGGAGACACCTGTTGTCCGTGGGAGGAATAGGGCCATTGACATGCCTGGTGAAAATACCAAAAAAATCAGCTCTTCGGTGTGGAAGTATTTCAACAGAAATGCGGACAACATTTGTCAAGACGTGTGTTGCCTTTGTCAAGCTGTAATAAGTAGGGGTAAGGACGTTAACCACCTCGGAACATCCTCCCTTATACGTCACCTGCAGCGCATTCATCATAAGTCAGTGACAAGTTCAAAAACTTTGGGCGACAGCGGAAGCAGTCCACTGACCAGTAAATCCCTTCCTCTTGTAACCAAGCTCACGCAAACCACCCCACCAACTCCCTCAGTGTCAATTTCCTCCTTCCCCAGGAATGCCAATAGTCCTGCAGGCCATGTCACTGGCAATTCTGACGAGTCCTCTCCTGCCTGGGATTCCTCCGATGCATCCTTGCGTGTAACGCCTACTGCTGCTGGCGCTGCTGTTGTTGCTGCTGGGAGTCGATGGTCATCCCAGAGGGGAAGTCGTACTCGTAAGACCACTTTTACTACTTCCACCAAGCAATTGACTGTCCAACAGTCCTTTGCGAGGAAGATGAAATATCACAGCAGTCATCCTGCTGCAAAGTGGATAACTGAGGCCTTGGCATCCTGGGCGGTGAGAAACGTGGTTCCGGTATCCATCATTACTGCAGAGGCAACTAGAGACTTGTTGGAGGTACTGTGTCCCCGGTACCAAATACCATCTAGGTTCCATTTCTCTAGGCAGGCGATACCGAAAATGTACACAGACCTCAGAAAAAGACTCACCAGTGTCCTAAAAAATGCAGTTGTACCCAATGTCCACTTAACCACGGACATGTGGACAAGTGGAGCAGGGCAGGCTCAGGACTATATGACTGTGACAGCCCACTGGGTAGATGTATGGACTCCCACCGCAAGAACAGCAGCGGCGGCACCAGTAGCAGCATCTCGCAAACGCCAACTCTTTCCTAGGCAGGCTACGCTTTGTATCACCGCTTTCCAGAATACGCACACAGCTAAAAACCTCTTACGGCAACTGAGGAAGATCATCGCAGAATGGCTTACCCCAATTGGACTCTCCTGTGGATTTGTGGCATCGGACAACGCCAGCAATATTGTGTGTGCATTAAATCTGGGCAAATTCCAGCACGTCCCATGTTTTGCACATACCTTGAATTTGGTGGTGCAGACTTATTTAAAAAACGAGAGGGGCGTGCAAGAGATGCTGTCGGTGGCCAGAAGAATTGCGGGACCCTTTTGGCGTACAGGCACCACGTACAGAAGACTGGAGCACCACCAAAAACGCCTGAACCTGCCCTGCCATCATCTGAAGCAAGAAGTGGTAACGAGGTGGAATTCAACCCTCTATATGCTTCAGAGGTTGGAGGAGCAGCAAAAGGCCATTCAAGCCTATACAACTGAGCACGATATAGGAGGTGGAATGCACCTGTCTCAAGCGCAGTGGAGAATGATTTCAACGTTGTGCAAGGTTCTGCAACCTTTTGAACTTGCCACACGTGAAGTCAGTTCAGACACTGCCAGCCTGAGTCAGGTCATTCCCCTCATCAGGCTTTTGCAGAAGAAGCTGGAGACATTGAAGGAGGAGCTAACACAGAGCGATTCCGCTAGGCATGTGGGACTTGTGGATGGAGCCCTTAATTTGCTTAACAAGGATTCACGGGTGGTCAATCTGTTGAAATCAGAGTACTACATTTTGGCCACTGTGCTCGATCCTAGATTTAAAACCTACCTTGGATCTCTCTTTCCGGCAGACACAAGTCTGCTGGGGTTCAAAGAACTGCTGGTGACAAAATTGTCAAGTCAAGCGGAACGCGACCTGTCAACATCTCCTCCTTCACATTCTCCCGCAACTGGGGGTGCGAGGAAAAGGCTCAGAATTCCGAGCCCACCCGCTGGCGGTGATGCAGGGCAGTCTGGAGCGACTGCTGATGCTGACATCTGGTCCGGACTGAAGGACCTGACAACGATTACGGACATGTCGTCTACTGTCACTGCATATGATTCTCTCCCCATTGAAAGAATGGTGGAGGATTATATGAGTGACCGCATCCAAGTAGGCACGTCAGACAGTCCGTACTTATACTGGCAGGAAAAAGAGGCAATTTGGAGGCCCTTGCACAAACTGGCTTTATTCTACCTAAGTTGCCCTCCCACAAGTGTGTACTCCGAAAGAGTGTTTAGTGCCGCCGCTCACCTTGTCAGCAATTGGCGTACGAGGTTACATCCAGAAAATGTGGAGAAGATGATGTTCATTAAAATGAATTATAATCAATTCCTCCGTGGAGACATTGACCAGCAGCAATTGCCTCCACAAAGTAGTACACAGGGAGCTGAGATGGTGGATTCCAGTGGGGACGAATTGATAATCTGTGAGGAGGAGGATGTACACGGTGATATATCGGAGGATTATGATGAGGTGGACATCTTGCCTCTGTAGAGCCAGTTTGTGCAAGGAGAGATTAATTGCTTCTTTTTTGGTGGGGGTCCAAACCAACCCGTCATTTCAGTCACAGTCGTGTGGCAGACCCTGTCACTGAAATGATGGGTTGGTTAAAGTGTGCATGTCCTGTTTATACAACATAAGGGTGGGTGGGAGGGCCCAAGGACAATTCCATCTTGCACCTCTTTTTTCTTTCATTTTTCTTTGCGTCATGTGCTGTTTGGGGGGTGTTTTTTGGAAGGGCCATCCTGCGTGACACTGCAGTGACACTCCTAGATGGGCCAGGTGTTTGTGTCGGCCACTAGGGTCGCTTAGCTTACTCACACAGCTACCTCATTGCGCCTCTTTTTTTCTTTGCGTCATGTGCTGTTTGGGGAGTGTTTTTTGGAAGGGCCATCATGCGTGACACTGCAGTGCCACTCCTAGATGGGCCAGGTGTTTGTGTCGGCCACTTGGGTCGCTTAGCTTAGCCATCCAGCGACCTCGGTGCAAATTTTAGGACTAAAAATAATATTGTGAGGTGTGAGGTGTTCAGAATAGACTGAAAATGAGTGGAAATTATGGTTATTGAGGTTAATAATACTTTGGGATCAGAATGACCCCCAAATTCTATGATTTAAGCTGTTTTTGAGGATTTTTTGAAAAAAACACCCGAATCCAAAACACACCCGAATCCGACAAAAAAAATTCGGTGAGGTTTTGCCAAAACGCGTTCGAACCCAAAACACGGCCGCGGAACCGAACCCAAAACCAAAACACAAAACCCGAAAAATTTCCGGCGCTCATCACTAGCAAACAGTTCAGACACGTCTCCGTTGGCCAGACTGCGCCCCCCAATGTCGCCACCATGCCCCGTCCCTGACCCCCACCGGGACTTAGACTGTGATCGCAGTTTAAGTTCTTGCGCATGCGCACAGTGGTGTGCGCCCATGCGCAGACATGTGGAAATTGCTGAATAGTGATTTCCGCTCTTCTACGAGTGAACCTGAGTTGGGCCCATAATGCAGGTTTTAGTTTCAGTTGGTGCACTTGTTAAATCATTAACAACTTCACTGTAGAATACCATATCCATATGTTAGTGTAAGTCTTTTCTATGAAAAAAATAATGTTCCAGGAAAGGAGTGGGATATTAACGAGACATTTCAGAATATTTTTCCAGTGGAATCTGGACTTTCTACTTCAAATACTTAATTGCAATTAACTAAAAACATAAAGTATACACAGTGCTAATGTGTAAATTTAACATTATACTGTACATATATATTGCATAATCCTACTGCCTGGCCTAAGCCCCAAGTGACATGTATCTACTGTAAATGTGTGTTAAAATTAGACAAGATATGGGCATTTGGCTCATGGCCTGAACAGCAGAGAGGGGCCTCTAATGACCATGCACACAAGACGTGCACCACCGAGTAGAGCCAGGGCCGTCTTAACAGTAGTGTAGGCCCCTGGGCACAGCAATGCACTGGGCCCCCTACCCATCCTCCAGCGGTAGGGGTGGGAGATGCTATCAGCGACAGCTTTGATGTCCTGTGGGGGTGTTCTATCTTCCACTCAGCTTGTAGGACCTGGAGCAGTAATTTCTGCTAATTACTCCTTTACTACACAGATGGGGCGGGAGGGAGAACACTAAACTGTAGAAGGGTGCATTGGGCTGAATGAAGGGGCCCTGGTACATGACTTCCAGGGTGCTAGAGTGTGTTTAATATGTAGGGGAGGGGTGGATAGTGGAATGGGCTTAATATTTATCATTTTCTGGTGGGAGGGCAGCTTGCTTGACTGCAGATATATCCAGTTCCTGGAAATTGATTTCTTAGCTTTGAATGGGATAAAAAAAAAAAGCTATAGTGCCCCCCTTTCAGGAGGTACTGGGGACTTGGGGATCAGAGTTCAGGAGCCAGAGCAATCCACCAATAAAATATAAAACTGCATACCAGGCGTGTGGATCTGGAGCAGGGACCATCTGCTTGATGGCTGATATCTCTGGTTCTGGGCATAGTAGAGACAAGCTGCCAGTGTCCACTGAAAGAGGAGAGCCCAAACTTTACAGTATACCATCAGAAACACTCTAAGTTAGACAGAACCTGAGATATCTGGCTGGGAAGGGCAATTAACAGGCTTGAATGGGGACCACTGCTTTGAAGACGGATATCTCCGGTTCCTCAGGGCCGATTTTCAAAAATCTGGTACCCCTGAAAAGAGAGGACCCTCAGCTATCAGCCTTGTGCACTTACACTCCTGGGGCCCTTGGGCAAGAGCCCATTGAGCCCATACGAAAAGACGGCCCTGATTAGAGCAGGTCACTGTGCTCTTTGCAGAACATGGTCTTGTAGAGTTCCAGAAGGGTGTGGGGGCCTTGGAGGATTTTGAAACTGGCATTGCGCTCTAGGCCGATAGCAGATACTTTCCCTGCATCAACGCTGGTATGGAAAGTTATGTCCCAGTAGGAGATGCATCACACCTTTGAGAGAAATAAAGTACCAATCAACCAGCTTCTGTCATTTTATAGACCATGCAGATAAATTACATAAGGAAATTTGTTACTTTAGGCAACTTCTCAAAGGTTTCATACATTCTCACCTCCAACCAGAGGCATTTCTATCATGGGTGCAATGTGTGCGGTGCACACAAGCCCCTGGGGCCAGGTGGGGCCCACACCTCATACATTGCACCCATATGTTAATACTCACCTCTCTGGAGTCCAGTGTCGGGCGCTGCAGGCGCAGCCATAGCAGTAAAAAAAAGCACTTAGAAAATGGCCGCTGTGCATGCGCAGTACAAATTTTGTCTCCAGGACATGGAGGGTGCCATGTTTCCGGAGAAGTGTGCATTCACAGTAGACTCTGGCACAATACTGGAGCCTATGGCACCGTGGAAAGGAGGGGGCCTACCCGGAGTCTTCACATGGGCCCCCTCCTCTCTTAAGAAGCGCCTGCCTCCGACCCCCACCCCATTCTTTTATGTCCATCATCACAAGTCTGGAATGGGTGGGAGGAGTGGGGAGCGGAAGAACTAAGCCTTAAAGAGAGTTAAAGTGGAGAGAGTCAAACCATCCAATCAGCTCCTAATTGTAATTTTTCAGACGCAGGCAGCAAAATGACAGGAGCTGCTTGGCTGGTACTTTATATCTCTCCTCTTTATCACTCTGCAAGGTTTAGTACATGGGGGCTACACAGTACAGCGTGCTCAGAGGCCGGGCTTACAGAAGAGATGGGCGGCAGGTGGAGCTGACTAGAACAGAGAGGGGCAGAATTAAGTACCGGAAGAGGGGAGTATGCTGGGACTTACCACTGACAGAGGGGCCCGCTGGTGCTGGTAATCGAGGCTGCATCCTGCTTCTCACTCACTGGCAGTCGCAGATGGCTGCCTGTGCAAATCGGAGCTGGGATCATCAGCACCAGATGGTCCCTCTGTCTTTGCTCATTAGATATAGGTTTAATATAGGGGTTGTGTGCCACCTCTCATGCTTTAAGGACACAGGGGGACTTCGGTCTAGAGTCCTGACTCCTCCTCAGCTGTGCCTCTGCTTTAAGCCTCCCCATGTGTGTCTCTACCCTCCTCCCACCCCATGCATGTATCTGCCCACCCTCCCCTTCCTCCCCTTGCGTGTCCTTGTCCCCCCTCCCACCTCATGCGTGCCCCTGCACCCCCTTCCCATCCCATGCATGTCCCTGCACCCTACTCCCACCCCATGAGTGTCCCTGCCCACCCTCTCATCCCATGCATATTCCTGCCCCCCCTTCCACCCCATGTGTGTCTATGCCTCTCCCTTCTCACCCCATGTGTCTCTGATCCTCTTCCACCCCATGCGTGTCTCTCCCACCCCATGCATGTCTCTGCCCCCCTATCACCCCATGCGTGTCTCTCCCACCCCATGCGTGTCTCTAACCCCACTCCCACCCCATGCGTGTCTCTGCACCCCTCCCACCCCATGCGTTTCTCTGCTCCTCCCTCTCTCCCGATGTGTGTCTCTGTCCCCCTCCCATCCCATGCGTGTCTCTCCCACCCCATGCATGTCTTTACCCACTCCCACCCCATGCGTGTCTCAGCCTCCCTTCCCACTCCATGCATGTTCCTGCCCCCCCTCATACCCCATGCGTGTTTCTGCCCCTCCTCGCACCCTATGAGTGTTTCTGCCCCCTCCCACCCCATGCGTGCCTCTGTTACCTATAACATCTAAGTCTGCCCCTATTGTGAGCATTTGCTCCTCCCGCTTCTATGCTTCATTCTCCTTTCCCATCTGTGCTTAGCCCACTCTCCCATCGATACCACTGCCACATTTTTCACCAGGGCGTTTGTCCCCTCTATATGTGTTTCTGATACTACTCCCCTCTGTGCCTATGCCTATATTGCCATCTGTACCTCTGCTACCATCTCTATTTTCCCCTACCCTCCTCTATGTGTGCCTCTGCCCCTTTCCCCATCTGTAGCTCTGCTACCTCCTCATGTGTGCGTCTGCCACCCCCACCTCCCTATGGCTGCTGGCTGACATCAGAAGTGGCGAAGACCAATAGAATAAGACAGTGTACAGCACCACATAAATTATCTTAAGGATGGCAGGTAAGCACAATTTCCTCGTACCCCAGTTCCCACAGCGCTGTAACATAGAGGTCACTTTGCCCCATGTCTCTCTCCAAATGCGTTTCAGCCTTAGCCTTCGTCAGTGGGAAGCCTGACGAAGGCTTAAGCTGAAACGCATTGATGTCGGCAGCAGGACGTGGTCATAACAACGTGACTCGTAGACCTTAGGGCCCCTCTGTCTTAAGTACCCCGGGCCTTCTGAAGCCTTAATCCAGCTCTGCCATGGATGTTTGTAATATTGGTCAAAAAGCTGCAAAATGAAGCAACTGTGAGCTATGTTATATATCTGAAATTATTTGAGATTGATCTATTCCGCGCAGATCAAGTTAAAATACAGAACATGTCCTTGCTTACCTTAATCGCAGATTACAGCTGTAAAAGATGTGCCTCAGGATCAGCACACAAATATAAGATTACTAAAACAATTTGAATCTCAGATTAAATTCCAAGTAATGTTTTACCTCATTTGCATGAGGCTCATCATGACTACTAAGCCCTCGCCTGTCTTATTTTGCTGAGATCTCCTTAAATTTATAAGATGATTGTATGAATGTAATCAGCATTACATTACAAAGTCGAGTTTCCTACACTTTGGAAACAAAACATAAAAGGATGTTGTTCAATGCAGGTTTCAGCTGTATAAAGCAGCGTTTGCTCTAGCACTTTCATTAATAATTCCTTATTTCTTTATATTTATACTCTAATTAAAAAAAAACACACTAATTAGCATAATGAATGAATTGTGCTGTGCCATTAACTTTTCCTATCCCATTTAACCTGATGGGAAACAGCCACAACGTTCATAAACATTTGCAGAATGGCACAAAATTAATTTTTCAACAAATGTAAACAATTTCCAATAATTAGCTGGAAATGAATCTACCTGAATGAATTTTCTGGGCTGACATATGTTATGACTGTTCAAATTGCAGCGAGATGGAAGCGGCTGTATTCATGAAGTGTCAGTCAATGTTTTCATGATATATAAATAATTTAGAACTTTGGAATTAGCATGCATAATTAAAGCATTTAAGCAATTTGAGGTTGGAAAAACTATTTACATGAGCGCAACAATCGGGGGAATAAAATATTCACTTTGTGGCTCTGTTTGACACTTTTGTCAGTTTATGGTTTGTCGGCTTCGTTCTTTCACCAGGTAAGATGTCAGCTGAAATGGAAAATATCTCTCCGGGTGTTTGAAAACAGAAAGTTCTTAAAGGCCTAATAGATCTGAAATTCATGTTGCTTGAATTTGAAAAGTTAGCTTGAAACATTTAGAATTATGCAAGTAGAATTTCTCAAACCGTGATAGGTGTTGCAGGCCTGATCAGCAAAATTTGCCAAAACAAAAGATGATTTTTTTTTTAAATCAAATATTTTTGTATACGCAGCCAGATCTGCACCCATCTCCTCACATGCTGGGGGGCCGTCCAGCACAGGGTAAGGCCGCCCAGCATGTGTGATGGGCCGCCTCCCGACGCATCAAACTATGGTTGACCCCTGACAGCGCAGGCTGGCTGCGCTGCTAGGCAATCGGCCGCCATTTATTTAATTGGAGCAACTGCATGTGATGTCACGCAGCCGCCCTGAAAACAGTGCTAACCCCGTTCGTCCCGCCCCCCCCCCCCCCCCCCCCAATGCCAAGTCGCCGCCCTGCGAACACCCGCAGCTGTCAGTTATCTTGCTGAAGAATGCGGCCACATGGAGAAGGTTTGTGCATGAACACGCGCACTGCGGCCAGTGCGTGTTTGCAGACCAGATGGATGCGCTCGCTGTGTATGAACGTGCAGCAGCATCCATCTCTGAAGCAGCCTCTAAATGCTATATTTAATAGTAAAGCATTTTACTTCTTTTAATGCCCTCCTGCTACCGAGGTCCTGATATGCTAATAGTGATTGGAGTACAGTGCCGGTATTTGTACTACTGCTGTCCTTTGAGATAGCAAACTACGAGACTCATAGCAAAGGCTCTGTGACAGCCATTGCCATTGGTGGACTGGCCAAGTGGAGGACTGGGGACATCCCTAGTGATCCCTATCACCTTTGTGCTACAAACCTTAACATATGGGACAGGGCACACTGCAGGGAGATTCATGGCTCAGATGCCTCCTGTAGCAGAATAGGCTAGTGCGCAGGGGGGGGAGCGGGGTATTACTTTCCGAAAGCGGCTCCCCAACGCACATAGACCCCAGAGACCCATTACAGGCTGTTCTGCTCATTACAATGAGAGAGCAGAGCTGATGGACCTTTCAGCTGCAGTCAGGTAGAAGCTGAAGAAGTGATCAGCTGACCAGGCTGACGTGTGCAGATTATTCGCTTGTAAGAATTTAAAGTGGGTGGAGTCACATGAAACTATATTCAAGTGCTACAAAATACACAAAGTTTCTGCTACCAGAGGCGTAGAGTTGGATTAACAATGGGGCGGATGGAGCTGCAGCTCCAGGCCCCCCATTGAAAATAGGCCCACAGCCCGCTGCAGTGAAAGGGCCCATAACTGTCGGCATTACAATGAGTCACACTGACTCATTGTATGCCACAGCCATCGCCAGCATCTCTCGAGCGCCTCCTACCTTCAGATCAGTAGCGGTGCTGCTGTGCTCGCCTCCTCAGTGACGCTATTGCCCAGCCGGGTAGAAGGAGGAGGAGCAGCTCTCCGCTCTACTAACAGCTCCTCCCCCAGACTTAGTGCCACTGGTGAGGACAGCCCGGCCGGATGGGGAGGAGGGTCTTCTCTCAGCTCCTCCCTTTTCCCGCTGGGGCTCAAGACACTGCAACGGACGCACAATATAGCCCTGGCACAAAAGTAGTAGTAATAATAGTAGAAGTGATAGTAATAGTAGTGATAGTAGTAGTAATAGTAGCATAAAATAGCCCTACAGCTATTCTTGGCTGCCCTAAGAGACCACCTCCACGTCCATTTATACTGCATTCCCGATGCCAGAGGGTAAGAATAGAGGAGGTACTGACAGGGCCGGTGCAAGGTTTTTTGGCACCCTAGGCAAAACTTCAGCCATAACCCCCCCTCCCTCCCACACTGCAACCACCCCTATCGCCCTTCTTATAATCGGGCCCTGCTCCCATCTATATATACTGTGACTGTGTGTGTGTATATAATATATATATATATATATATATATACGCACACATATATATATACACACACACCAGGGGCGTGCGGTGAGGTCAGTGGCTGGTGAGGCACTGCAGCCATAATGTCCGCCAAATCCTGCTGATAACCCCTACCACCACTGCCGCCAATGCCCGCTGCCTGCCTTCTTGTGATATATTGTACATTTCTCTAACGTCCTAAGTGAATGCTGGGGACTCCGTAAGGACCATGGGGAATAGCGGCTCCGCAGGAGACTGGGCACAAAAGTAAAGCTTTAGAACTACCTGGTGTGCACTGGCTCCTCCCCCTATGACCCTCCTCCAAGCCTCAGTTAAGATTTTGTGCCCGAACGAGAAGGGTGCACACTAGGTGGCTCTCCTGAGCTGCTTAGTGAAAAGTTTAGTTTTAGGTTTTTTATTTTCAGTGAGACCTGCTGGCAACAGGCTCACTGCATCGAGGGACTAAGGGGAGAAGAAGCGAACTCACCTGCGTGCAGAGTGGATTGGGCTTCTTAGGCTACTGGACATTAGCTCCAGAGGGACGATCACAGGCCCAGCCAAGGATGGGTCCCAGAGCCGCGCCGCCGGCCCCCTTACAGAGCCAGAAGACAGAAGAGGTCCGGAAAATCGGCGGCAGAAGACGTCCTGTCTTCAACAAGGTAGCGCACAGCACTGCAGCTGTGCGCCATTGCTCTCAGCACACTTCACACTCCGGTCACTGAGGGTGCAGGGCGCTGGGGGGGGGCGCCCTGAGACGCAATAAAAACACCTTGGATGGCAAAAAATGCATCACATATAGCTCCTGGGCTATATGGATGCATTTAACCCCTGCCAGAATACATAGAAAAACGGGAGATAAGGCCGCCGATAAGGGGGCGGAGCCTATCTCCTCAGCACACTGGTGCCATTTTCCCTCACAGCTCCGTTGGAGGGAAGCTCCCTGGCTCTCCCCTGCAGTCACTACACTACAGAAAGGGTTAAAAAAGAGAGGGGGGGCACTAATTACGCGCAGTATTAAAGATACAGCAGCTATAAGGGGAAAAACACTTATATAAGGTTATCCCTGTATATATATAGCGCTCTGGTGTGTGCTGGCAAACTCTCCCTCTGTCTCCCCAAAGGGCTAGTGGGGTCCTGTCCTCTATCAGAGCATTCCCTGTGTGTGTGTGCTGTATGTCGGTACGTTTGTGTCGACATGTATGAGGAGAAAAATGATGTGGAGACGGAGCAGATTGCCTGTAATAGTGATGTCACCCCCTAGGGGGTCGACACCTGAGTGGATGAACTGTTGGAAGGAATTACGTGACAGTGTCAGCTCTGTATAAAAGACAGTGGTTGACATGAGACAGCCGGCTACTCAGCTTGTGCCTGTCCAGACGTCTCATAGGCCGTCAGGGGCTCTAAAGCGCCCGTTACCTCAGATGGCAGATATAGACGCCGATACGGATACTGACTCCAGTGTCGACGGTGAAGAGACAAATGTGACTTCCAGTAGGGCCACACGTTACATGATGGAGGCAATGAAAAATGTTTTACACATTTCTGATAATACGAGTACCACCAAAAAGGGGTATTATGCTCGGTGAGGAAAAACTACCTGTAGTTTTCCTGAATCTGAGAAATTAAATGAGGTGTGTGATGATGCGTGGGTTTCCCCCGATAACAACTGATAATTTCTAAAATGTTATTGGCATTATATCCTTTCCCGCCAGAGGTTAGGGTGCGTTGGGAAACACCCCCTAGGGTGGATAAAGCGCTCACATGCTTGTAAGGGCTCTACCCTCTCCTGAGATGGCCGCCCTTAAGGATCCTGCTGATAGAAAGCAGGAGGGTATCCTAAAATGTATTTACACACATACTGGTGTTATACTGCGACCAGCAATCGCCTCAGCCTGGATGTGCAGTGCTGGGTCGGCGTGGTCGGATTCCCTGACTGAAAATATTGATACCCTAGATAGGGACAGTATATTTTTGCCTATAGAGCATTTAAAAGATGCATTTCTATATATGCGTGATGCACAGCGGAATATTTGCCGACTGGCATCAAGTCTAAGTGCGTTGTCCATTTCTACCAGTAGAGGGTTATGGACACGACAGTGCTCAGGTGATGCGGATTTCAAACGGCATTTGGAAGCAACATGAGAAGACGCCGTATTATCAGGCGCAGTCTTTTCGTGGACAAGCGGGCAAAAGGTTCCTCATTTCTGCCCTGTGACAGAGGGAGAGGAAAAAGGCTGCAGAAATCAGCCAGTTCCCAGGAACAGAAACCCTCTAGCGCCTCTGCCAAGCCCTCAGTATGACGCTGGGGCTTTACAAGCAGAATCAGGCACGGTGGGGGGCCCGTCTCAATGAATTTCAGCGCGCAGTGGGCTCACTCGCAAGTAGACCCCTGGATCCTTCAGGTGATATCTCAGGGGTACAAATTGGAATTCGAGACGTCTCCCCCTCGCCGTTTCCTAAAGTCGGCTTTACCGATGTCTCCTTCTGACAGGGAGACAGTTTTGGAAGCCATTCACAAGCTGTATTCCCAGCAGGTGATAATCAAGGTACCCCTCCTGCAACAGGGAACGGGGTATTATTCCACACTGTTGTGGTACCGAAGCCGGACGGCTCGGTGAGACCGATTCTAAATCTAAAATCTTTGAACACTTACATACAGAGGTTCAAATTCAAGATTGAGTCACTCAGAGCAGTGATTGCGAACCTGGAAGAAGGGGACTACATGGTGTCTCGGGACATCGAGGATGCTTACCTTCATGTCCAAATTTACCCTTCTCACCAAGGGTACCTCAGGTTTATGGTACAGAACTGTCACTATCAGTTCAGACGCTGCCGTATGGATGGTCCACGGCACCCCGGGTCTTTACCAAGATAATGGCCGAAATGATGATATTCCTTCGAAGGAAGGGAATTTTAGTTATCCCTTACTTGGACGATTCCCTGATAAGGGTAAGATCCAGGGAACAGTTGGAGGTCGGTGTAGCACTATCTCAGGTAGTGTTGCGGCAGCACGATTGGATTCTCAATATTCCAAAATCGCAGCTGGTTCCGACGACTCGTCTTCTGTTCCTAGGGATGATCCTGGACACAGTCCAGAAAAAGGTGTTTCTCCCGGAGGAGAAAGCCAGGGAGTTATCCGAGCTAGTCAGGAACCTCCTAAAACCGAGCCAAGTATCAGTGCATCAATGCACAAGGGTTCTGGGAAAAATGGTGGCTTCCTACGAAGCAATCCCATTCGGCAGATTCCACGCAAGAACTTTCCAGTGGGACCTGCTGGACAAATGGTCCGGGTCGCATCTTCAGATGCATCAGCGGATAACCCTGTTACCAAGGACAAGGGTGTCCCTCCTGTGTTGGTTGCAGAGTGCTCATCTTCTAGAGGGCCGCAGATTCGGCATTCAGGACTGGGTCCTGGTGACCACGGATGCCAGCCTGCGAGGCTGGGGAGCAGTCACACAGGGAAGGAATTTCCAGGGCTTATGGTCAAGCCTGGAGACATCACTTCACATAAATATCCTGAAGCTAAGGGCCATTTACAATGCTCTAAGCTTAGCAAGACCTCTGCTTCAAGGTCAGCCGGTGTTGATCCAGTCGGACAACATCACGGCAGTCACCCACGTAAACAGACAGGGTGGCACAAGAAGCAGGAGGGCAATGGCAGAAGCTGCAAGGATTCTTCGCTGGGCGGAAAATCATGTGATAGCACTGTCAGCAATTCCGGGAGTGGACAACTGGGAAGCAGACTTCCTCAGCAGACACGACCTCCACCCGGGAGAGTGGGGACTTCACCCAGAAGTCTTCCACATGATTATAAACCGTTGGGAAAAACTCGACAGGTATTGCGCCAGGTCAAGGGACCCTCAGGCAATAGCTGTAGACGCTCTGGTAACACCGTGGGTGTACTAGTCAGTGTATGTGTTCCCTCATCTGCCTCTCATACCCAAGGTACTCAGATTGATAAGATGGAGAGGAGTAAGCACTATATTCGTGGCTCCGGATTGGCCAAGAAGGACTTGGTAACCGGAACTTCAAGAGATGCTCACGGAGGATCCGTGGCCTCTACCTCTAAGAAGGGACCTGCTCCAGCAAGGACCCTGTCTGTTCCAAGACTTACCGCGGCTGCGTTTGACGGCATGGCGGTTGAACGCCGGATCCTGAAGGAAAAAGGCATTCCGGATGAAGTCATCCCTATCCTGATCAAAGCCAGGAAGGATGTAACCGCAAAACATTATCACCGCATTTGGCGAAAATATGTTGCGTGGTGCAAGGCCAGTAAGGCCCGACGGAGGAAATTCAACTGGGTCGATTCCTACATTTCCTGCAAACAGGAGTGTCTATGGGCCTGAAATTGGGGTCCATTAAGGTTCAAATTTCGGCCCTGTCAATTTTCTTCCAAAAAGAACTAGCTTCAGTCCCTGAAGTTCAGACGTTG
Source organism: Pseudophryne corroboree (assembly GCF_028390025.1). Lineage (NCBI taxonomy): Eukaryota > Metazoa > Chordata > Amphibia > Anura > Myobatrachidae > Pseudophryne > Pseudophryne corroboree. Next base: position 407,208,666 of record NC_086452.1, read on the forward strand.
TAAAAGGGGTACTGCATATACAGCCTCCTTTTGTGCCTCCAGTGGCACCTTGAGATCTCAATGTAGTTTTTGGGTTCCAAAAGTCACATTGGTTTGAACCACTTAAATCTGTGGAGTTAAAATATCTCACATGGAAAGTGGTCATGCTGTTGGCCCTGGCCTGGGCCAGGCGCGTGTCAGAATTGGCGGCTTTATTCTGTAAAAGCCCTTATCTGATTTTCCATTCGGACAGGGCGGAATTGAGGACTCGTCCTCAGTTTCTCCCTAAGGTGGTTTCAGCGTTTCACCTGAACCAACCTATTGTGGTGCCTGCGGCTACTAGGGACTTGGAGGACTCCAAGTTGCTAGACGTTATCAGGGCCCTGAAAATATATGTTTCCAGGACGGCTGGAGTCAGAAAATCTGACTCGCTGTTTATCCTGTATGCACCCAACAAGCTGGGTGCTCCTGCTTCTAAGCAGACTATTGCTCGTTGGATTTGTAGTACAATTCAGCTTGCACATTCTGTGGCAGGCCTGCCACAGCCAAAAATCTGTAAATGCCCACTCCACAAGGAAGATGGGCTCATCTTGGGCGGCTGCCCGAGGGGTCTCGGCTTTACAACTTTGCCGAGCAGCTACTTGGTCAGGAGCAAATACGTTTGTAAAATTCTACAAAATTGATACCCTGGCTGAGGAGGACCTGGAGTTCTCTCATTTGGTGCTGCAGAGTCATCCGCACTCTCCCGCCCGTTTGGGAGCTTTGGTATAATCCCCATGGTCCTTACGGAGTCCCCAGCATCCACTTAGGACGTTAGAGAAAATAAGAATTTACTTACCGATAATTCTATTTCTCGTAGTCCGTAGTGGATGCTGGGCGCCCATCCCAAGTGCGGATTGTCTGCAATACTGGTACATAGTTATTGTTACCAAAAAATTGGGTTATTGCTGTAGTGAGCCATCTTTTCTAGAGGCTCCTCTGTTATCATGCTGTTAACTGGGTTTAGATCACGAGTTGTACGGTGTGATTGGTGTGGCTGGTATGAGTCTTACCCGGGATTCAAAATCCTTCCTTATTGTGTACGCTCGTCCGGGCACAGTATCCTAACTGAGGCTTGGAGGAGGGTCATAGGGGGAGGAGCCAGTGCACACCAGGTAGTTCTAAAGCTTTACTTTTGTGCCCAGTCTCCTGCGGAGCCGCTATTCCCCATGGTCCTTACGGAGTCCCCAGCATCCACTACGGACTACGAGAAATAGAATTATCGGTAAGTAAATTCTTATTTTTTATAGAAAAAAAAATTAGTGTTTGGGACTGGGAAGGGGTGGGAGGAGGACATGAATGCAATTTTGTTGTCCAGGGCTTCCATTAACTTAATAGCACCGTGGATGCGGCGTTACTAAGTTAAAAAAGACAAACACTACCGCGAGCATAGAATTTGTAAAAAAAATGGAGCTTTCAAATAGACCTGCTTTTTGCTGGCTTGTTGTGATAGTCATGCACGGATCAGCGACATCCGTGCATGCTTATCTGTGGAAAAGGCTATGAATTGGTTAAAAAAAGAAATGCGTGTGGGTCCCCCCTCCTAAGTATAACCAGCTTCGGGCTCTTTGAGCCGGTCCTGGTTGTTTAAATACTGGGGAAAAATTGGACAGGGGTTCCCCATATTTAGACAACCAGCACCGGGCTCTTAGTCCGGTCCTGGTTCCAAAAATACGGGGGACAAAAGACGTAGGGGTCCCCCGTATTTTAATCAAGGGGTCCCCCCCCCTCCAGCCACCCAAGGGCCAGGGGTGAAGCCCGAGGCTGTCCCCCCCATCCGTGGGCGGTGGATGGGAGGCTGATAGCCATGTGTGTAAAAAAAGAATATTGTTTTTTGTTGTGGAACTACAAGGCCCAGCAAGCCTCCCCCGCTTGCTGGTACTTGGAGAACCTCAAGTACCAGCATGCGGGGAAATAACGGGGCCACTGGTACCTGTAATTCTACAACAACAAAAAATACCCAAATAAAAACACAACACACACACCGTGACAGTAAAAATGTATTAAAACACACTTACACACTCACACATACTTACCTACATGCCACGCCGGTCACGTCCACTTGTCCAGTAGAATCCAATAGGGCCGGTACCTGTAAAAATGAGAGAGATTACTTACCTACATCCCACGCCGGTCACGTCCACTTGTCCAGTAGAATCCAATAGGGCCGGTACCTGTAGAGGAGAGAGGGCACACAATTTGTTCTCACTCAGGCATATGCATTTAGGAGTTTGGAAAGAGAGAGAGAGAGAGAAAGAGAGAGAGGGGGGGAGGGAGAGGGGGGAGAGAGAGAGAGAGAGAGAGAGAGAGAGGGAGAGGGGGAGAGAGAGAGTGAGCGAGAGGGAGAGGAGAGGGAAGGGGAGGGAGAGGGAGAGGGAGAGAGAGAGAGAGAGAGAGACACGAACCTGGAGTGAATCTGTTTGCGCCCTCCAGCTGCACTTGCCGGCGGAGGGAGCAGCTCTGACACTGACAGCGGGGGATCTTCTCAGCGGACCTGCCACTGCGACGCCCGGCGTGGCCGTGGACAGACAAGGAGGGGGAACATGAACCTTGGCTAACTCATTTCCACCCTCCAACTGCTCCTGCTGAGCAGGTCTGACAGCGGCTCTGCTCAGTGGCGACAGCGGCTCTTCTTATCGGCGCCCGGCGCGGACAGAGAAGGAGGGGGAACATGCGCCAGGAGGGGGACTGTGCCTGACAAGGAAGCCCCCATCGTCGCGGCACTTCTATTAGTGCCGCTTCCTCGTCTATTTTCTATGGGCTTTTACAGCCCAGTGCTTGGCCACGCCCCCCGCTTTCTCCTCCGTCCCATTCACAATGGGAGGCACTGTTATCAGTGCCTCCTAACCTGCTACTTCCATAACTTACAATGGTTAAAATAATATTACGAAGTTACTTATGACACAGAACATGTCATAAGTATCTTCCTTGTATTATTTTACTAAATAATGACAGGGGAGGCACTGCCTCCCCTGCCTCCCCTGACTGCACGTCCCTGACACACGCACAGTGGTCGAAGTGGAAATTTTGAAGTGGGGGTATGGAAAAGTGAAGGTTGTAATTTAGCATGCGTGCGCTCCGGAAAGGGAACGTGGCCACTCAACAGGGGGCGTGTCCTTCAGTATAGTTTACCACACCATATACCCCTTATACACATTATGCATCACAATAGGACCCCTTATACCAGGCATGTCCAAACTGCGGCCCTCCAGCTGTTGAGAAACTACACATCCCAGCATGCCCTGACTCAGCTTTAGCATTCTCTGACAGCAAAACTGTGTCAGGGCATCCTGGGATATGTAGTTTCACAACAGCTGGAGGGCCGCAGTTTGGACATGCATGCCTTATACTATCTAGTACTGGTGACCCTTTCACATTACACCACACAGTATGAGCCAAAATTCACATTATAGCACATGGTATGAGCCAAAATTCACATTATAGCACACGGTATGAGCCAAATTTACATTATAGCACACGGTATGAGCCAAGTTCACATTATAGCACACAGAATGAGCCAAAATTCACATTATAGCACACGGTATGAGCCGAAATTCACATTATAACACACGGTATGAGCTGAAATTCACATTATAGCACACGGTATGAGCCGAAATTCACATTATACCAACACGGTATGAGCCAAAATTCACATTATAGCACACGGTATGAGCCGACATTCACATTATAGCACACAGTATGAGCCAAAATTCACATTATAGCACATGGTATGAGCCGAAATTCACATTATAACACACGGTATGAGCCGAAATTCACATTATACCATACGGTATGAACCGAAATTCACATAGTAGCACACAGTAACCCCCACACACACACACACACACACACACACACACACACACACAGACACACACACACACACAGAGTAACCTATACAGTGACACACACACACAGTAACCTACACAGTAACCTACACACACACAGTAACATATACAGTGACACACACAGTAACCGACACAGTAGCCTATACAGTGACACACACACACACACAGTAACCTATGCAGTGACACACACAATATAAAATATGACACAGTAAGATGCACAGTAAATGACACACACTACATAAACTCAGCAGCACCCCGCCAAGAGCCCTCATGCTACTCTCACCCAGGCAGGGGCAGCAGGGCAGAGGTAGCTGGGCAGCGTCCGGCATATTACAGGCACAGCTTCACCCTGCACACAGCTACAGGCGCCCAGCTCCGGCACGGTCAGAGCGCCCCCGCCACCCCGAGTACACGGGACATACATTGTGCTGCAGCTGGGCATGTCCTGGAGAGTTACTGCCAGATACAGCCCTTAGCAGCAGCAGTAATAGAATAACATTGAGGTTACCGGACCCCGCAGCGCCACCCTTACCAGGGCAGAATTGGACAATCAGTGGGGAAACAGCCCTGAACTCCCAGTGCGGCCGCTCTGTGGCAGATTTGTAATAGTAGCGTCACTTAGTATATCCCACCCTCAGTGCTCGAAGAAGTGGCGGTATGCAATACCGGTGTATACCGGTCCACTTTGAGCAGTGTGTGTGTGTGTGTGTGTGTGTGTGTGTGTGTGTGTGTGTGTGTGTGTGTGTGTGTGTGTGTAAGTATGTGTGTATATATATATATATATATATATATATATATACCCAGAGCCTAATATTCACATTGAATTGGTAACAGAAGAACAAATAAATAATACAGCCTGTCTTTTGCTTTGTTGATGGGAAAGACAGGCTGTGATGACCCATGCACAGGACAGAGAGAATGCTCACTTTCCTCTGTCTGTCCTCCCAACATATCATCAAGACAGGGATCCCGATTTCCGCCCCTGTCTTCCCTGCAGTCACGGAGCTGCAGGCTGCTAAACTTACTGCAGCGTTAACAGGCAGAGTCACGGGGATGGGGGGGAGAGAAGAGATGAGAGGAGAGCGGGTTACAAGATGCAGACCCGGGGGAAGCGGTGGCGGCGTGTGACAAAAAGCGGCATGCGGGACTCCGGGAGCCCAATTACGGAGGGGGGAATGTGGGTGACATACGGGAGTCCGGGAGCTCAGTCGCGTGCGCAGTGGGGGGGGGGGGGGCGGCCTGAGATAATGATGCAGCTTGCGGGAGCCCAATAATTACAATACATTCACCTGACTTTTCACATTACGCAGATTCAGGCGGCGACATCCCTGACTGCTCCTCGTCTTTAAAGAAAAAAAAAGGTGGACCTTGGCTGACTGAGCCAAGTGTTTAGTGCCGCCCTCCAGTGGCCGCCGCCCATAGGCAGCTGCCTAAAGCTGCCTAATGGTGGCGCCGGCCCTGGGTGCTGAGCTGAATAAAGGACCAAGTGGTGAGAGCAGGTAAGCACCTAGGGAGCAGACTACAAATTATAGAGAATTTGGCACATACTGTGTGGCATAATGTGAATTTCCGGCTCATACTGTGTGGCATAATGTGAATTTTGGCTCATACTGTGTGGCGTAATATGAATTTGGATCATACTGTGTGGCATAATGTGAATTTCCAGCTCATACTGTTGCGTAATGTGAATTTGGCTTGTACTGTGTGGCGTAATGTGAATTTGGCTTATACTGTGTGGCGTAATGTGAAGTTCGGCTCACATTGTGTGGCGTAATGTGCATTTCGGCTCATACTGTGTGGCGTAATGGGAATTTGGATCATACTGTATAGCGTAATGTGAATTTGGCTCATACTGTGTGGTGAAATGAGAAGTTCAGCTCATACTGTGTGGCGTAATGTGTATTTCAGCTCATACTAGGTGGCGTAATATGAATTTGGTTCATATTGTGGCGTAATGTGAATTTGGCTCATACTGTGTGGGGTAATGTGCATTTTGGCTCATACTGTGTGACGTAATATGAATTTGGCTCATACTGTGTGGCGTAATGTGAATTTGGCTCATACTGTGTGGCATAATGTGAATTTGGTTTATATTGTGGCGTAATGTGAATTTGGCTTATACTGTGTGGTGTAATGTGAATTTGGGCTCATACTGTGTGGGGTAATGTGCATTTCGGCCCATACTGTGTGGCGTAATGTGAATTTGGTTCATACTGTGTGGCGTAATGTTCATTTCGGCACATATTGTGTGGCGTAATGTGAATTTGGTTCATACTGTGTGGCGTAATGTTCATTTAGGCTCATACTGTGTGGCGTAATGTGAATTTGGCTCATACTGTGGTGTAATGTGAATTTGGCTCATACTCTGTGGCGTAATGTGAATTTTGACTCATACTGTGTGGGGCAATGTGCATTTCGGCTCATACTGTGTGGCGTAATGTGAATTTGGCTCATACTGTGTGGTTCAATGTGAATTTGGTTCATACTGTGTGGTGTAATGTACATTTCGGCTCATACTGTGTGGGGTAATTTGAATTTCGGCTCATGCTGCGTGGCGTAATGTGAATTTCCGGCTCATACTATGTGGCGTAAAGGGAATTTGGTTCATACTGTGTGGGGTAATGTGAATTTCTGGCTCATACTCAGTACCAACCAGTGGTCACACCATTATGTTTCATTGTATTTCTCTGGGGGTGTATTATATCTACTGTATTATTAGGAACCAGTAAGAAATTAGATTAAGCCATGTGATTTTATTGAGAGAATGTAAACTAGTGCTAGACAT